>NC_060209.1:94117500-94432500 GCF_021130785.1 Homalodisca vitripennis | reverse complement strand
TAACAACACAGCAAACAAAATTTACAAAAGTAAATAAATTAAAATGTAAATAAATAAATAAAACAGGAATTTTTGAAAATGTGATTAACACCAAAGAGAAATATCATGAACAGAGAAAGAATTTAGAAAAAATAATAATACATAATAAAAACAATTTATCGTTTCATATTTTATTTAGACCGAAGGGTACTTTTGATTTAAATATTAACTGATGTGCCTGTTATAAATTTTCTAAGTAAATTTTGTTACCATCTTCGGGTACTTTGCAAATACCTTTCAGTGAATAAACATTGTTCAAAATTTTTTGGTGGCCTAATGAGTGTTGTGAAACCAATGTTTCATCTTGTTTTTTAGACAAACAACAGGATTATGTGTGCACACAAATGGAGTAATAAGTAAATGGTAAATGGCTTAGTAAATGACTGAGGATAACTCGTAGCTAAAGAAAAATTAATACTCGCTTATTGAAGGTTATGACTGGAGCAGTAAGACAGTATGGGGTAGTACATAGGACGTCTCCTCTTCGGGGATGCGTATCAACAACCCTTTCTCCAATAAGGGTTATAAACTAGGTTTCTGTAGAGAACTGTGAGATTGTAGGTCTGATGCAGTAAGAAATCATTGGCTGCAGAGTAAAGTATAACTCACAGGTTCTTGACAACTCTCCGTCCAAATCGTATTAAAAAGGGTTTGCAGATTAAGTAAATCTACCATGAAAGGATATCAATGTCTCCAAAAATAGAAGAGCGCACTATATGTCTTTCCTTTTCAATCTCTGTTCGTTATATAATCGTATTCTTTTGGTTCAGTGGACAAATTATATAACTTTTTTATACCTAATTAGAATTTTGAAAACGGAACCATTGCCCTATAAATCTTTTTCTGCTATAGAAAAATCACGTTGAGACTGAAGCATTGTTTTGTGGTTTAATTTCCAATGGTCACGGTCTCACTGCGCTCAACGGTAATCATAGAGTGAATGGTTCGTAGTCATATTATTGCCCAGCCTCTCCATCCTGTCGAAAACTTAGAAACCGATGTCCTTTACCAGTTCTGCCAAACCATGGTACATATAGTTACAATGATACAATAGTAATGTAGGGGAAATATAATAATATTGTATATATAATTCATTGTAAATGCTTTAGTTCTAATTTGATATGAATGAGCTGGTTTGTTAAACGTACCAAAAAAGGATCTCATACGTCTCTCAAATAAATTCCGCAATTAGGATATCCAAATTGTGGATTTCTTTTATACTAAGACATTACAACAGAGTAACAATTTCTTAGTTTCTAACTTGTTATCACAAAATATATACTCACTGTGTGCTGTAGCAATAACGAAGTCGGTTGACTATAAACTTACTCTCTCTCACTCTCTCTCAGCAGTTAGAAACTACAGAGAAAAGCAAATTCAACAATCCAGCGTGGTATCTCAAGCGTGTGAATAAGTTTAGCTCTAAGTTTCTAGCTTTAAATAATGAAATGTTAACGTAAAGCACTTCAACACGTTGGATGTTTTATACATTTACTGACATTAATTATTTAAGCATGAAGTTTGTATGATACTGTCACTCATAGGTATTTTAAGTGTTAACTAGCTTATATTCTTTTATTACCATCGTAAGATTTCCCTAAATACTTCAAGAGTGCTTAAACTCTGGACTCTTAACCTTTAGCTATTATACTAATAAAATAAGGAAAATTATAAAACAAAATTATGCTGTACTCATAAAAATAATATATACAGATTGTAATTGACAGTTAAATGTAAACATGATGTTAATTTTTAAAAGAGACAAATAAAAATATTGAGGAATATATTAAAATAGAATACATACGAATGTTATAAAAAATGTTAAGGGAGAATAATATATGATAAGAATAATCTTTTAATCCTTAACCGTTCTTTATGAACTTGTATTTCCTTGCCTCCTCCACCGGGTGCATACCTGAATCATCAGAAATCTATTCAATAGTTTCACATTGTCCCATATATCATCATTTTGAGATGTTATGCTTTTACTGTGGCAATAGAAATAAATACGAGTTTCAATTTCAATTGATATTGTATTATTTTATGTTTACCCAAAATGAATATTACATATGTAATTAGCAGAGCCACAAAAACAATACTCTGTCACTATTCTGGATGGATTATATAAATTTATATCAAGTTAAAGAAAATATTTTAATTAGATATGTGCATACACTACAGAACTATAAGGAGGAATTAGCAAACTAATTCGTAATGCATCCATCTTGAAATGGAAAACAAGGTGTTAACTTAATATCCTAAATTCCAATATTGATTCCAATTCACGTTCTGTGGCAAATAGTTGATGTTTATTGTTTAAACACGACACTATAATCAACAACAGTTGGCACCGAATCAACTTACCAAGTAATCATTACTAATGTCTCACAGAAATCGAAGTCATTTATCATAAAATACACTTTCATTTGTCTACACATTTTTATAAACTAGACTTTATAAACCTTATAAATATAGAAATTTAAAGTAAAACACAACAATTGTGATCATAATATTGGAAAACCCAAAGAGTATACAACTTGTTACAATCCATCTTTGTCAGTATAACTGTTACTTGTTACTATCTGCTCAAATAATGTAAGTTATAATATTTAAACTAAATGTACCAAAGAGAACAAATGTATTAAATTATCGATTGCAAGTGTCTAGTATAAAACTATTATAGTTTTGAATCACGCCTGAGAGCCAATTCGACTAATCCATTCAAAGCTTATTTTTTATTATTTACAATATATACCTTCGTCAAAATCCAAAATTCACAGGTTGCACTTCTCTTTGTTTACGTTAAATTGATCTACGTTGGTGTTGTTTTGTTAAAGAGTCTGTAACTTAGCTAAACTATATTGTCCGTAATTACCTACGACATACAAGAGAAGTTAGTTAAACATTAAACAACAACTATCGTCACCGGTTCTTTTACTTTGCAATGCATTTCAAGCCAAGTTATTTTAAACAAGCTTTTGCATTAAATCGGATATATTACCAAATACATTTTTTTGCCTGTTTGGTTAATTTCATAACAAAACCACTAAAAAATTCAATATTTAAGCAAATGGAAATTAAAGTATTCTCGATATACAGTTTACATACTTTCTTCATCAAAAGGTATAGTTCTAAAACAGTAATTACATCTCATTACCGTTTTAAGCTTCTGCCGTAATAAAATTGACTTATTGAGTTGCCAACTCACAGAAAATGTTTAGTAATAAAAAAAGTAATTCTGAATGTGTTAGAGAGACGAAGTGTGGAACACCGCAGAAAGTTACAATAATGTATTACGAAACACTATTATTAAAGTCATAATGTATCTTGACCACAAATCTAAATACTTTTGGTTATATTAAAACATTAAATGTTGCCTAGCTTAGTGGGACACTAAATTAAATACATATTTATGGTTGAGATTGAATGTGCTAACAGATTAAGAATAAGGTTCTTATAGAAATGTTTGGATGTTGAGTCCAGACTTGTAGTATGTACATTCATATTAAAGTAACCTACTAAGGTACGTTTTATGGGAATTGAAGAGCTTTCAAATTATGGTACTTAATATCACTAAAAAAATGCTAAAATATTTCCAAAATGTTTAAAAAGTCAATTAATTTAAATAAAGAATAATATTTTCAATCTATTGTTTTAATGGGAGTAAAAATATAAATGAAATTGATAATGAAGTAATATTAAAATGAAACATTTAAAAAATATTTACATTTTTCGAGAAAAAATAAGACATTTCTACGTATTTGTTTACATAAATCACATAACATAACAGGTTGACTAACTATGTTACAATGGTATAATCTACTGAGAATATAAAATAATACCAGATGAGATATATCAGCATGTCAGGTGAGAGGCCAGATACAACCCAGGCTCAGTTGTATGGTACGTGCCATGCCTGTGAATACCGGGTATTGTGGGATAACTTATGGTGCTGATTTCTGCCTTTCACCCGGGAATCCTATTAACTCTCTTTCAACTAATCTAGAAAAGATTAATGTACAAGCATCCTTTCTAAGTATCCCTTACTCTATTTAACAATAAATAGTTTTATTGTTAAAAGTCAACTCAAATTAGGTAAATGTTTTTAATAAACAAAAACGACATATACAAATACCTACTAGACAACTACTAATAGATAACTGCAGGTCTGATGATAGAGAGTACTAGCTACTGTGTCCTATGATTTGCGAAAATTAATACAGATATGAACATAATACTTCTAATTTAAATATATTGTCCAAAATCATTATATTCATGACATTTCAAAATAAAAATATGTTATTAGCACTTCTTAAATTCCAAATTATTACCAAACGTAAGAAGAAAAATAATTGAAATTATCTAGTTTTACATCGCAAATTAGACTTACCGGGGTGTCAGATAGTAATAGTTTGTATTCATTATATACAATGATAACTTTTTTTAACCGCTGTATTTTTAGATAACAGAAATTTTATAACAGAAGCGGTAGCCAACAGCTAGTATATGGTTCTGGTTAGTAGGCCTACCAATATTTAGAAAAGCGACTATTATCACAGATGTTGCTTCTTGTATATACATTATCGTTATCATTCTAATGTTCTTGTATAATATGTAAAATCAAACCTGTAATGTATTCTTCACTGGATTGATAACATAACGTATTATGTACGAATAATATTTACAAATTAATTAAGGTTTTCCCTTTATTTTTTTTTAAATATTCATAGAGGGGATATTTGTGCACACAGATATTGTATTTTAAATAAAAACAATTATTAATATTACATATACACTCATGCTTATTGTATAAAACATTATGTGCATTTTATAAAACACATTTTATTTTGATATCATCAATCTTGCTCACTTGGCCTGTGGCCGTCTCTCATCAAACCTAAACGTTAATAGTTAATCCGTCAGTGAAATTCGATTTTTTCATTCTTTATTAGTTTGGAAATACATCGATAGTTTTTATACTCTTATAAACCTAACTCCAGGGCCGCACTGCAAACTGTGGTAAGAGGAGAAATTAGTAAACACAAAGGAGCATCTATTTAATTTCAAAGGCAGGTAACGACGGTATCTTGTCTTCATCGTAGATAGATTGACGTAATTTATAAAA
The DNA here is from genome assembly GCF_021130785.1 of Homalodisca vitripennis. Taxonomy (NCBI): domain Eukaryota; kingdom Metazoa; phylum Arthropoda; class Insecta; order Hemiptera; family Cicadellidae; genus Homalodisca; species Homalodisca vitripennis. Next base: position 94,427,336 of record NC_060209.1, on the reverse strand, counting down.
TTAATGCATCAATTTTCTCAACTTTGGGGTTTATTTTAATTTAGTTTATTATTATTCAGAACTTTGTGTTACGTCCTTAGAAGGTCTCAACATCTGATTGATTGTCTTGATCTGATTGTCTGAATGATTTTTTTTCAAGAAGGAGTTTCAGCATATTCCCACTTGACATAAGTAGGTTATTTAAATTTGGAACAAGCTTTCAAATTTGATGAAGAAACGAAGGTAAACAATTGATGTACAGAAAGTCCTAAAACATAAAAACAAATCTTGTAGAAGGAAATAGGAGTTATAGGGGCTGACTTGAGTTCCTTCGACCATTAAGGCCGATAAAAATGAAAGAATAATATATCTGGAGATGAAATAGTGCCCTAGAAACGAAACACTATATGATTTTACAATCCTCAAAGACAGCGATCTCTTCTAATTAACTACCCAACAAAATGTAATTAATCTATAATCGCTATAAACCTGTCAGTATTAAGATGCGCAGACACATGCGTAATGGTTATAAGAATTTAACAACACAGAGACGTAACGAACAAAATTCCTTAAAGAGAAAGAAACCGAGGTCAAAATGACGATGTACAGGACTAAATACGGGATGCTATGACATTGATCTAAAGCAAAGGTGTTCAATATCTTCTCCAGTCTTTCCTCGTATATTTTGATAATCCTGCTATCTCAATAGTTTATAATTCACTCTCCTTAGAATCATTAATTTCACATATCCTTAGATCAATAAACTATTCGGAAATAACCTAAATGTTTGGTGTAATTTATAGTTTGAGACCGTAAGTGATTTAAATAAATTTAAATTCAGTGAGTGGAAAGTCAATGTTATCAGTGCAGGTAATTACTCACCCCAATTCCTCAACAATCAATCCACTGCTCTCAATAACACTCGTTTAAATCGACCTCTTAAAAATATTTTTAGTCTTTCACCATATTTGGCCTGTGCTGTATGTATTCTGCATTGGCATACTTTTTAGTTGCTCCAATTTCACTTCACTCTTAGAAAATATGCTTAATTTCTCCAAGTATATATGTTTTGCTACTAACCATTACTTATTGAGTTAATTACTATAGTTTATTAGTGAAATTTTGTGTGTTCCTTAAGCATTTAATTTTTTGACAATTAACTGTAGAAGAGTATAGGTACCCTCGAAACATACTGTTTATGTTTTATCATTAATTATGGTAAATAGATTATTATTTAAAAGCATCCATAGTTAATAATACGTTTTAAACAAAACAATTTTCAATATTTTCCTTATTTCATTTGATTAAACGATAATCAAATGCATTTAAATCGTTTTTATAATCAACTTGTTGAGTTATAACCTACAACCTAAAATAAAGAAATCGTTGTTTAGACATTCTTTTAAATATGTTGGGCCGAAATACTTTAATCAACTGCCTTCTGAAGTTAAAGACTGTAGAACAGTAAAATTGTTTAGTATTAAGTTGAAAAAATGGTTATTTGAAAATAGTAATATCAGTTTCTTAAACAATACTCTTGTATAATTATTCATTGTATGTTGGCTTATTTATTGGTTTCTCGGCTTTATATTTATTTTGTTAAACTGTAAATAGTATGTGTATTTATTTATTACCTCATTATTATATTATTTATTTGTATATGTGTATTATATTTATTTCTATATTTGTCGCTATTAAAAATTTTGTTTCCTTAATATAGTAACACGACTAAGTTTTAATATCTAATCATTCGAAAGTACATTAGTCAAATAAGGCAATTTGTATTGATAAGATTAAGTACAGTGATTAGCAGGCGGCACGGAGTGAGCAGTCTATAAAGAAGAGTTTGGACTCTCGCTAATAAACATTATTTTTCTATTATTGCGCTGCCACACTACTGGATGAAGTGGCAGTGTATATTCCTAGAATGTAGATTGTTGTCGAACTGTATTTTTGTGGAGGAATAAACTCATTATTTCATTATTTCATTATAACTCTGGTTAATGATTTCATTGTATCATACCTATAAATGGAGCCATTAAGATGGATTAACTAGCCTCACTAATTATTACTCTATTAGTATTCATAGAATTGATGATATTGTGATGATTACCCCATTTACATTTATGTTTTGTGTTCTATTATTAAGTTACTGTAACGATTACGCTGATGATTATAGCACACTATCAGTGTTCTTAAGGGAACAAACCCCTATTCCACAGCATTTATGGATATGAACACCTTGTTATAGTTTTAAATTAAAATGTTTAGAAACCCTATTTGATACGATTTCATTTGAATTTATGTCACATAGGCAGAACTAGCTAATTTCCCAGATCAGAATAGAAATTTACCATAACTTATTCGTATAGTTAACAATTACATATATATTAATTCTAAAAGGCCTTTTTATTTTAAGTGAGCCAAGGGCAGATGCATACAGTTTCTAAAAGAACACTAAAATATTCAAAATGGCTGTAACTTGTAATTAGGTCACGTGGGCGTTAATTTTCTTCAGCTGTTTTTTTAAATTTTTAAATCGTCAGATTTTAGGTATGAGATCTCATCACAATAGTGAGAAATTTTCTATTTCAAATATATATAATTTAATGTAAATAAAAGTCGTTTGACAGGTATTTGGTCTTCCGATCATATGTTAGTTTGGTTATTTAAACGGCAAGTGAAAGATCCGGGTTCGACTCCCGGCCGAGCAAGTACTTTTTGTGATTCAATATATATAGTAACTAAAAAACATGCCAATGTAGAATACATACAGCACAGGCCAAATATGGTGAAAGACTAAAAAAATCAATACAAACACTTTTCTTTTGAAAATCATTAAAGCCCCATTTCGTAATAAATTTTTTGGAAACCATATTTTTAAGAGTACGACTAAACAAGTGTTATTGAGAGCAGTGGATTGATTGTTGAGGAAGTGGGGTGAGTATTTACCTGCACTGATAACATTGACTTTAACCACTCACTGAATTTAAATTGATTTAAACCACTTACGGTCTCAAACTATAAATTACACCAAACATTTAGGTTATTTCCGAATATTTTATTGATCTAAGGATATGTTCTAAGGAGAGTGAATTATAAACTATTAAGATAGCAAGATTATCAAAATATACGAGGAAAGAGTGGAGAATATAATATATCAAACACCTTTGCTTTAGATCAATATCATAGCATCCCGTATTTAGTCCTGTACATCGTCATTTTTACCTTGGTTTCTTTCTCTTGAGGGAATTTTGTTCGTTACGTATCTGTGTTATTAGATTCTTATAACCATTACGCATGTGTCTGCGCATCTTATTACTGACAAGTTTTTAGCGATTGTTGATTAATTACATTTTGTTGCGTAGTTAATTAGAAGAGATCGCTGTCTTTGAATATTGTGAAATCATATAGTGTTTCGTGTCTAGGGCACTATCTCATCTCCAGATATATTATTCTTTCATTTTTATCGGCCTTAATAGGTCGAAGGAACTCAAGTCAGCCCATATAACTCCTATATCCTTCTTCAAGGTTTGTTTTTATGTTTTAGGACTTTCTGTACCTCAATTGTTTACCTTCGTTTCTTCATCAACTTTGAAAGCTTGTTCCAAATTTAAATAACCTACTTATGTCAAGTGGGAATATGCTGAAACTCCTTCTTGAAAAAAAAAAACATTCAGACGATTAGATGTTGAGACCTTCTAAGGACGTAACACAAAGTTCTGAATAATAATAAACTAAATTAAAATAAACCCCAAAGTTGAGACAATATATATAACCTACAGGAATGCCAATTTATATTTTTCTTATATGTACGTCTTCACGGAAGTAATCTCAAAGGCCAATGAATATCAAATTAAAGAAAATTAAGCCAAAACATTAGAATGCTTTATTTTAGGTAACGACTGGGTTTCTAACTATTAAGGTAGTGATCATTTAGCTGTTTCTATTGAATTAACTTAAACAAATTGTATTGTTAAACAGAAGCTTGCAAGAAAATTTAATTTACTATAAAATTTGATGTACAGGGAATTAGATAACCAGGAGTTTGATATACCAGGAAATTAATTTATTCAAGATCGTCGACAAGGAGATCAGTTCACTTGACCAGAAGTTGAGTTGTTCAAAGAGCCGATTTCACAATAGATTTGAGTTGACCAGAGCTTGATGTGTTCTATGAAAAATATAATTTAAAAAATTAATATGCTTTCAAATTAATTCTTATAAGACGCGTTTTCTATTTAAGTTGCAGTGCATACTATGGAATACATGTAGTACTGTTTATATTAAAGTAGCATACACAGTATATTATGGAACTAATAGATATGTTTACACACGAAATACGCCATTGTTTGTAGACTCTATAACGGTAGGTCTGTTTACACTTACATCGTTTATTATGAATCAAAAAAGACATCGAAGAGTATATTAAACTTATTGCTGACATATAAACTCTATTTGAATAATTTATTATAATAGAATGATATTTGCTTCTGTTCCTTGCCAAAAAATTGTTAATTTATGTTATAATTATATTACGGATTAATTTTGAACTCCATATATATATATATATATATATATATATATATATATATATATATATATATATATAGCTTGAATTTTAATTAGATAATCCGTAGAGTATTACCAAAACGAAAAGAGTTATATCCACGACTCAAGAATTGTAGTTCGTAGTTTATAATGAAATGCATAAATTATTAATTTACATACTACATTGGCTATAGTGCAAGAAATCAAATCTAGCAATCAATATCACGAACGAATAAACAGACTAAATTCCGAACTGGATAAAATAAAAAATATGCTCCATTTATTCATTCATCTATCCTGATTTGTACCTGTACTGTATCAAACCAAACCCACTAATCGTTGTATAGTTTTTGAGCGAGTTTATATTTAGGTTAAAAGAGTCTAAGACTGGGTCGTAAAATTAAAATTAAAAAAATAATACCTTTACCAATTATCTCCATTATATGACAGGAAGGGCCTTTGGGGGAAACCCGTTAGTTCTTCGTTTAACAATATGTATTAGTGATGAATGATATGAAAGTATAATAAGATATCTGCCTCTTTTCGTCCTTAAATATTATTAACTTTAGTGTGAAAATGCTGGTTTCTGCAAGTAAATGTACAATAGCCAGCTATGAAGTAACCGACTAGTTTTGAACTTTCTTGTTGCCTTAGGGTGAAAACGTTAAACTATTAAATAACATTGAAATGTTAGGTTTCTCGGTTCATTGGAACTTTCAAATAACTACTTCAGTGTCTTGTTTGCCCTTAATCAGAAAGTAAAACTTTTTATAGAAACCTTAAGAATCGCTTAGTACAGTTGCGATGGTGAAGATATGCAAATGTTCCGATACATATAACTCAGTGTTTTCGGCAGCATACAAATACTGAAGTTTTCAAACAATATTTTGTAATTTAATTTTTCATATTTTTTTAAACAGTAAAATTATTATTTGAAAGCAACGGGTAATTCGAATCCACATATCAGCAAAGTGAGACATACTTTTATTAATTATTATTTTAATTTAGACTAAAATTTTTTATATATTAATAAATTAGTCCTTAAAATCTCAAAACGGTGTCTAAAGACTAGGTACCGTTAATTGGTTAATTAAATTTCATATAATGTAAAATTTACAACCTAGTCAGCCAGTATATTTTAATATTATTTTTATCCAATGTTCCGGAACTAAATTATTGGGCGGAGTAACTACCTAATTGGCACGCGTATGAATATTTTCTTCTAACCCTTTGTAGCAGCCCAACTATGTGACCGAGCAGACCTCGCGCGCTTTGTCCGTAAGTAAAAGTTATCTTTTCATATTATTAAATTATCCCTTTGATGCCAAACATACAAAAAATGAATCTAACGTAAAGTAAAGTTGTAAATAGTAAAGTAACGTACCCTTGAAGATCTTTTATTTGCTTGATTGAGATAGATCAAAGTTGTGGCGTCGTCCATGGCGAACACGTTGTTATAATAAGTAATTTTTATCATTAAATGGCTAATACTGTCGCGAATTTGTTTTAGGCGAGTTCACGTAGCTCACGTAGCTGATGTATCTCATGTGTTGTTTGAGTAGATGGCTACCACTTTTCCAACTTCTACTCCTCTTCTAGAAATAACCGTTCTTGGACTACAGCTTCAATGTCTCGTGCCAAGACGCCGACACCCGGGTTGTGAGTCTACATATTGCGAAGGGAAGTGAAGTCTTATTGTTTTACAAAGTAAAACATCGTAGGCATAATTCCATAGAACATTGGATATTTTAGGCCCACCTAGAAAATATACTTTTTTAGTTCTTGTATTCTAAATGGCAGCAACGTGGCAAGGCATATATTTAATTTACCATCAAAAAGTGGTGCTTGTAAGTTTCACGAATTAAAATATACTTATAAGTAAACTTTGCAATTAGAGTATTTATTACTACGACCTCAGAAGTCACCACTCCCATGTGTAATCGTGAAACGGTACAACTATTATTTGTTAAAATTTAACCTTCAATACCACAGGTGTAAGCTAAAAAAAAGGTGAACGCATAAGGTGTCTTTCTCTATGCAAATTCACAAACTTGTTGCAGATATGTGTCATATTGTATTTTGTACAGTCTTTAAAATTAAAAGAAAAACATATGTTTAACTTTGTTTATTATTTGAATCCGAAATGAAGTTTGTTCAATGTATTAAATAGATCTTTTAATGTGTAGATGTAAGAGAGAAAAATATATCATAGTGACATAGAGCCTCCAGTAAGGGAATGAGATAGAGGTAAACTGTTACATTTGTAAGCCTGCCACTGATAACGCAGAAGGGTTGGCGATTTGGGGAGGAGGCGCAGGGTACTGGAGATGTAATCAGAATAAACCCTTGATATATTACCTCACACTTTTCATCCATTTTATCCACAGTCTCTTTGAAATATCCTTAACTTTATTAAAACCTTACAATTTTTCGTAAATATAATAAAATTAATTAATTAATTTATATATATATATATATATATATATATATATATATATATATATACAAGTATAAAAGGAGTGGCCAATTTCCTTAGAACTTTTGCCTCCCCTTATAGGTCACTGGCGAGGATCTTATAAAACAGAATAAGAAGGACAGTTGATCCAGTAAAAGATCTATTTTAGGTCCTGATAAAAAGTGGATCGGTCATAGACAGGATTTAAACCAGTGACATCACCTAACTCATACCCAAAGATCGACCATCAACAATCTCAAAATAATATAATACACTGCATATAAGAGGGTATTGTCTAGTCTTCCTGATAAAAAAAGCATTTGAATTTTAACAAAACAATAAAAACTTATTATTTCTCTTTCTTTTAAAAAGTTACATAGAAGAATAACACAGCCACTCGTGATTTTACAGTATGACAATTTTGCCAATGTATTGTTTTTTGCGGTATTTTTGTATAAGGCTGAGTGATTGTTCTACATTATAAAAAGGCCACGTCTGGAGAATATACAAATTAAAGTGCAGGTAGGGTTTTTATGAAGAACGTATTGAATGAGTTTATAAATATAATTGTTAAAAACATTTTGGCTTTTACAAAATCTAATTGCTCTTAATTTTTTTTAAACATATGTATTTTGTTTGTAACTTTTATCCGTAGATAGATAGAATAGAAATCTGCCTATTGTAATCGCTCCCATGTTGAAATTTCTGGGAAGGTTTTTAAATGAACTTCAATCATGATAACTGGAATCTAAAACTACCATAATGTGAAAATGTATATTTATACTACGCCCCCTCGCCCGAAAGGTGCGATTTAACAAATTCTGGAAAAAATAGAATATATAAGATAAGTTGAATTCGGAGGTGGTGTTTGCAAGGGAGTTAAAACAGACCGTAGCATTTACTTTTTTAAATGTTGGAGATAAAAGGCGACTGAGCAATTTTTGTGAGAAATTTAAAACTATTGCTATTTGATTTAAACTACGATTTGTGGTTTTCCAGGTACACAGCTTGGTTGAAAAGTGTGCATCTGTCAGCCATAGTAATCTTTTCAGTTTTTTTATGTAAATAAACGGTCAGCTATCAGGCGTTTCCTAGGGTTTAATTCGTATAAGCACACGTTTCAAATTTTAAGTTTCTAGTCTATCTGGAAGTGGGCTTGACTTTGTATACTTTAAGTAAATAAGCTTCTTTAGATAAGCTTTAATCCCGGAGCTTCTTTCCTTGAAGAAGTTAATTCTGTTCTGAAAATAATTAGACCAGAAGGATTGTTTCATGAAAGGGTACAGTTAACTGGAAAATTAAATTAACCTTTATCCAAATTTAGTGAATGGATATTTACCATTTTATTACTCTATCATGACCACGTTAAAATTAAACTTCAGGTTTATAGCTTTAATTTGTAATAGATTCAGTATATTCATATAGTTTGGATGAGGTAGCTTGTCATTAAAACCAATTGTCAATAAAACAATTCAAGATTGCGGTCATTCGCATTATTAAAATATTTGCATCGTCAGTGTTACAACATGAGTAAATATTACACATTTCATAAAATTTTCAAGTAATTAAAATTTATATTTATGCCTATTTATTTTGCGATAACTTTTCAGGTTTCCTTAGCTGGATGTAATAAATGTTAGAAAAATCATGATAACACACAGATGTACCATACAATTGTTTTGTGTGTTTGAAACAGATTATGTATTTACACATTTAAAATACATCATTGTAAGATGTAAAGAGGAAAGTACTTTTGAGTAAAATTTCATTAGTTAGTAGGATTAGACGTTCAAAAATATCATGAAAAAATCACAGATGTACCTTAATGTTGTCTGAAATAGAGTATGACCTTACACGTGGTGTGAATGCACCTTGTTTATAAATTATAACTATCTGTACCTTCTTTATTCATTCATTTGTGTACCCCACAATTTTCTATCATTAATACTATAAAAGTGTATAATGTGTTAGATAACTATACAATATGTTGTATCATACTCCAAGCATGGCTAAATATAAACAATAACACAAGTATAGAATAAAATTCAAATGTATTTAGAACAAACAAAAACATATACCGTAGTGGTATCAAAATGCCTACCAAGGTAGAGCAGTGACCATCAATATGGAAGTCAATAGCAAGCAGCTGTGCTCTTCCCTAGTTTCATAACCAAAAGTTATTTTCCTTTAAAAACACGGTAAAACACGAGGAAATTTGTCACACATAATCTTCTGAATATCCCCTTATTGCTCGAGAAGAGACCGTGGTGAATTAATCTATAAAGAGAGTTCTCGTGGCATTCCCTACGGATTGTTTATGGATATGCGGATGTCTGATAATATCTTTGTTCTTGAAATATCTTTATTCCAAAGACATCTATAACCCTAATTGAATGGTTGTTTGTAAAAATATATGTTGAAAGAATATTTGTTTATGTAAACTAATGTATTTAAATACATTTCATGATGGTGCAATCAATACAGCAGTAACATTTTTATCTAAAGAACGGAGGATTTTTATATTAATGCTTACTTGAATGCATACTTTTTTTATTTCTTTTAATTGGATTATATAGAAAAGATAATATTAAGTTCTGTCTGTTTTTTATCAACAAATATATACATGTGAAGAATCAATTACAAAAAACTTCCCAAGTATAGAAATTTCCAAGACTAATGCACAGAAAATATTTTTGGAAATGTGATTGTAAAATAATTCAGTGCGAATCCATTTAAGGGCAATTCAAGTTGCTTAACTAGAAAATCAACTTTCAAGTTCTTATTTTGATACATAAACATACTGTCTTAGGTTTCAAAGCAAATTAACGTTAATATTTCATGGCATTTCTTAAGTAATATTATCTGTAGAAGCCACGAGATTTTCAATACAAATAAAGGAGAAAGAGAAATCCCTGGAATAAAGGAATATATAACTAAGCTAATTAATGGATTAAGAAAGAAATAAATTGGATGTAAGAAGGAAAAATTTATATTTTAAATAAATTTATCAATTTTTCAAAGCCAAGTTTAATTGATCAATTGCCAGAGGGATTTTAAATTCTCCTTGATCTGTACCTAATAGTTGGCAGAAATGTTCACGTATTAGTACCCAAAATAAGACGAGGAAAAAACTAAAGTTAATAATATGGCATAAAAACCTACAAATGCAGCCTCATCTTCATCCATCGCGCATGCAATACATTAAAAAATCTAAATTAAAGAATAAATTGGAAAATCATTCAGAGCATGAATAGAGGATTGTTGCTCTATTAATTCTAAACAATCTATACTAATGAAAGACATTTGTGTCATTGAAAATTTATACAGTATATTACAGAGCATTTATTTGTTTTTAGGTAAGTTTCTGCACTTCGCTGTATAAAATTGTACGAATTAGGTGTTAAGTATATAATAAAGTAACTAAATTATAGTTTAAACCTTTAAACATACTAAATTAGAAAATCATGCATAGTAAATCAAATATAGGGAGCTACTAAAATCATAGTTTGTTATAAAAGGGAGGTAACTAAAATGAACTACTCCTGTAATTACGTTGTGAAGAATCATAAAAAAATGTATAAAAGAATGGTTAGGTAAATGTAAAGCTAAAAGTAGATCTTATATATCACTAAAAGGCATAACATTATTTTATTTTATGTTTTATTTTTTTATGAACGGAAAATGAAATGAGTTGATATTTTGGAATACGAGTACTTGTAAACTTTACGAAGTTTTAGTTGTGGTTTTGCGAAGAATAAGTAAATAGTTTTTAAAAGACTATTTTGCCATCATTACTATACAAATATATGATATACATTTTTAAGACACTTAATATTAATTGTAATACATTTTTAGCATCATTTATCGCTGATACAAACAAGAAGAACTTTATACAAACAGACTTTTATTTTATATAGAACATTTATTATGGCTTTGTTGAACTCAATCACTAGAAAAAGAGTACTTATTGACACCATTAAGTTGAACAATGGTTGGTTATGTTTGTCAAACAAACGAGGGATCAAAAGTTACGTAAAAGTGTCAACTCTTTGAACAGAACAAAAGCGAGAAACTCTGTGAATCAAAATGAACCGTCACTTTATATTATCACCCTTCTCATTATCAAATGTTATCTGATATACTAGCTTTTTCATGTAGAAGCACATTCAGATAAATTTAAAAAACAGTAGTCGATGTAGGCTAAACGTTTACGTTAAAACCCTAAGCCACCCATCACAACAGAAAAGTAAATTACCTTATTTGCTGTTTTACAATTTTTATTTATAGAAAAAAGAAAAAAAAAAACTATTTATAAAATGATAATATTAGATATGAATTTAGAATTTCATAAACAGTAAATATAATCTGTTATTTAAATGCCATGTATATATTCAAAAGCGTAATGTTATAATACAGAGTGAGTTTCTAAATATGGATGTTTACGTGCATCTTGTTTAAAATGTTAATAAAATAAAAGCTAAAAGATATAGACTGCCATGTAGTAACATAAGATTATAAATTACCGTGGTATTCCATAAGTCGTGGCTATAATTTCTTTAATTAAAAACAATTGGTTGGTAACAAAAATCTCTATATTTTGAGAGCAAAATCGTTACTTACTCAGCACTAATTACAGAACTTGCAAATAGGCCAGTAGATACAATTTATGTGTGTAGATACAAGTACACCTAATGCCAATATTAACCTCCTGCACCCTCCATCAGCACAGACACACACATTGCCTGTCACAAAGAGTTCAACACTGTCTTGGTTGTAGGAGATTCTCACCTTAGACATTCAACCAAGGACTGTGAGATGAAAGGTGCTTTTGTGGAGTGCTGCCCGGGCGGAAAAATAGTTGACATTGAAATTGTTCTGTTAGGTTATGTAGGTGTAAGTTTAAATGTTATTTATTTGCATGTACGATGTAATAATCTTAAAAGGGGTTATCGGGGAGGTCCAGGCTATAATGGAGGTCACGGAAAGCGCGAGGCTCTTCACAGCATGGCGGAGTTGCTGTTTGTGGCTAAGACCCATTTTCCTGGAACAAAAATAGTTCTTAACAGTGTCTTGATCCGACGAGACATAGGGTATAAGGCCTTGTATGATTTCAACGCTCAACTTAAAGTCATGTGCATCAATTTTGGCGTTGAATTCGTCGAGGCCAATACCTTGGGTAGCCGTAGGGACCTCTTACGCGATGGCGTTCACTTCAACCGAAGGGGCGCATCTCGCTTGGGAGGTTTCTTTGTGGAGACCATTCGTGGTGTACTGAAGTCGTCGGTTACCTCCCCTAGTGACCATGATGAGCCTGTCGTAACCTCTGGCCTGGGTCCGGACACTGAGCAGGTTGACGGCAACCTTGGAGCTCCTGAGGAAGCTGATGCCTCTCAGTGTTCGGGAAACTTGCTGGAGGGGGGGACAGGGACAGTCTCAGAATTGCGCATTTGAATGCGAGATCGTTAAACACAGGTTTTGACGAGCTGTGTGCGTTGGTGCATGATTTTGATTATGACGTGTTTGCTCTCTCTGAGTCTTGGCTACATCCGGCCACGCCTTCAGATAACTATAACATACTGGGCTACACTATGCTGAGGAGGGATCGCACTATTGGTGTTCAGGGTGAGCACTCCAGCCAGGTCACTGGTGGGGGTGTTGCTCTGTACATCAAATGGGGCATATCTTTTGATGTGTGTTCTCTCGGTGATGATGTCAATTTGGCATTAGAGGCTCTAAGTGTTGTGCTAAAGGTAAAAGGGTTGAGGCTCGGCCTGTGTACAGTATACAGGCCACCAAATGTGAGGTACTCCTACTTCGCTGACTTGTTTCATTCCCTCTTTGTGAACTTGGCTGTTAGGGTCAAGTCCATCATCTGTTTAGGCGATTTCAACATCGATCTCTCATCGAAGATTTGCAGCGAAGCAGTATATTTGCGCCGACTCTCGAAGGAAAACAATGCAGTTCAACTCATCAACGAGCCAACGTGAGTGACGAACACGTCAAGTACATTAATAGACCACATATTCGTGGATAGATCTGTTGAAGTTGAGAAGAGCGGCGTTATTGATGCGCCTAGCATTATGGACAAAAGAGGGGTGAAGATCACGGACCACAAGCTAGTATACTGTGAAATATTTTGCAGAAAAGAAAAGAGAGCTGCCAAAATAATCAAATATAGAAGCTTCTCTAAGTTTGACATTGCTGAAACTCTTAAAGAGGTATCCAGTGCAAATTGGGATATCGTAATACAGATGCAAAACGTAAACGAAAGCAAATTGGGATATCGTAATACAGATGCAAAACGTAAACGAAATCGAAGAGTTTATTACTGGGAAAATAACAGACGTATTTGATAAGCAAGCTCCCATAGTATGCAAGAGAGTAACTAGAAAGAAATCTCCTTGGATGATTGCCGACTTGAAACAACTTATAAAAATTAAGAACCGAGCGAGAAACAAGTACGTAAAATCTAGAAACACTGAAGATTGGACCAACTAAAAAACCCTAAGGAATGCAGTGAACAACTTGGTATGGATAGCAAAGAAAGAATTTTTCTCTGGAAAACTTGCTTCAAACAAAGACCCAAAGGAGTTTTGGAGATGCTTGAAAAGGTGTGATGTTGTAACCGAGACTACAAACAGAACTATACCACACAGCTTGGATACCAACGATATGAACAAATATTTTGTTGAAATGGGTAATAGTATTGAAGCAAGTGAAGAACTAATAGAAAGATTGAAAGAGAACAATAACAACAGTTCAGAGACTATATTTCAGTTTTCACCTGCAGACGATAATGATGTAAGAGCTGCAATGAATAGCATCAAGTCAAAAGCAGTAGGAATTGATGAAATATCTATAGATATGATTAAAGTTGTGAGTCCGTATGAGCTGAAAGCTATAACGCATCTCATTAATGTATCTCTTTCATCGGGCGACTTTCCTGAACGATGGAAAAAAAGTATCGTTGTGCCACTTCCCAAGATACCTGCCCCTAAAAGTGTCCAGAATTTAGGACCAATTTCGATTTTACCTGCAATATCAAAGATTTTGGAGAAGGTTGTTACTAGCCAAATTGTAGAATACATTGAAGAAAACAAGGTATTGCCAAAAACTAAATCCGACTTCAGGAAAAACCATAGTACTTGTTCGGCTTTAGCAAACCTGTTTAGTGATTTAATTGACTCTAAAGATGCAGGAAAGTGCAGCTCTTTGGTAATACTTGATTTCTCTCAAGCATTTGACGCAATTAACCACGAGTTGCTGATAGCCAAGATGAAGTCCTACAATTTTGGTGAAAATGTCATTTAATGGGTACAATCTTACATGAGTGCAAGAAGTCAGGTGACAAGGTTGGGGAATGAGACATCGTCTCCACTCTTCTGGCGTCGAGGAGTGCCTCAGGGCAGTTGTCTTGGTCCTGTGTTGTTCAATCTGTACACTTCTGATTTCCCCAGCTGTGTGCAGAACTGCAACGTGCACCTGTACACCGATGACTGCCAGCTACACTTATCTTATGATGCTTCCTTTGCTGAGGACGCTCTGTTTCGGATCAATGCTGACCTCAAGGCGATTTTCGCCTGGTCGTCTGCAAATGGTTTGAGGCTGAACATAGACATGTGTAGTGTGTTGCACATAGCACCACGTGATCTTGTCCAGACCCTGAAAGCGAGGGGTGTGGGTGTTGTGCTCGGGGGCGTGAGTTTGCGGGTCTGCGACACGGTGAAAACACTGGGCGTCGTACTTGACAGTGAGCTCTCGTTCTCCGATCATGTCACGCATGCTACTCAACGCGCCCTAGGGCGACTGCGGGGTCTCTACAGGTTTAAATCTTTACTCCCTGAGTCTGCAAAATTGCAGATAGTTCAGTCTTTGGTTTTGTCAGTATTCTACTACTGCTATCCGGATTATGGGAACAGTATTTCAAAAGGGGACATCGCCAGAATACAGCGAGTTCAGAATTCAGCTGTGCGTTTTGTGTTCTCTCTCCGCAAATTTGATCATGTATCCTCCCATCGTGATGCTGCGAACTTAATGCCGATGGAAGCGGTCTGTGGATTACTGACTACTTGTATGGTCCACAAGATCCTAACCCTTGAGGAACCCCAGTACCTTAAGGAGAGACTACTGTATCGGGATCAAGTGTCACAAAGGGTCTCTCGTCACGGAGGAAATCTTCATCTACCTAGAGTAAATTTAGAGCTCGGAAGGAAGAGTTTCTCCTATTTCAGGCCAAAATTGTACAACGGCCTTCCTGATTGCCTCAAAAGTCTAGTCAACTTAGCTTCATTTAAGAAAAGTATTAAAACTGAATTATGTGAGTAGATTTTGTTCCTGTAAGTAGCCATTTAATATAGTTTCAATTTATTTGTATGTAGTATTTAATGTTAGCTTAATTTGAATTATAGTATTTTGCGTATGTTGTAGAATTGACTTGAGTTGTTCTGTAAAGAAGTTTGTATACTTAGAAACGCTCTAATAAACAGACATTTTTATTTATTTAATAATTACAAAAACAAAACTTCAAAATGGATTATCTTCATTATCACAGTCATGCTACTCACGTAAAAATATTGTCAAACTAAACAATTATTATATTTCAACAACTCCGATTGCCATGACAATTTTAAACCTATTATTATTAAAGTCTATTCTGATATACAATGGGACAACAATTATTAGCTGATCTTTATCGAAGCTTATCAATTGAGGTTGGATACTTAAAATATTTGGTCTATATGTTTTCTGTCAGCACTTAATCTAAAAACCTGATTTAAGAACTTGTATTTGTGCATAAAGGCTTCATATATACATAAAGTATACATAATTGTATATATAAAATATATAATATTATAAATATTATATACATACATATATATATTTTACAACGGTACTACGGCTAACAATGCTGACAACGAGAAAATAGCACATTAATTAAATTTATAAACTTACTCAGGAAATTCATTGGCGATTTTAACTGTGAGATATTGACACATGTAGCTAAACACACACAATATCATTGTATGCTGAACTGTTGCGTGAACTTTGAGTAACTAAACACTTATATGAAACCCAGTTTCATAAACAAAAATTTTAAAGATTCATTTGCATCGATATCTTGAGAAATAATTGCTTTATAGACTTCAAATGTTGTTTCAAACTTAATTAAGTTTTATTCATATTTCAGTTGTTGTCAGGGTTGTAAACATGTATTTTTTGTAATTCCATCTGTCAATAATTAAATGAACCATATACTTGGAATTTTACTTTGAACCTCATCGAAGCCTGTTACGCAACATGTGCTGTGGCGTACCCCTACCTTGTAAATAATAAAACCCATAATGATAATTAAAAGAAGAGATCAAAACGCCTAAAGTAGAACTATCCTCTTCCGAGAAAAGTACTTATTGAGAATTGTATTAAAAACTAATTACTAAGCACTTAATTACTATATCTTGGAAACATACCGTCACATTCTTTGATATAATATTTATTTTTAAATCTTAGAATAAACTGTCGTATAGTAACTAATCTAGATAAAACTGTAGGGTGTGTTTTAAACTAATGTCCAATCAAATTCATAAATGCACAACACATTTTCATGTTGCGGTCTTTGTTAAAAAACAAAAAACGAAGGCTATATACCGAGTAGAATGATTTAATAAAATTGGAAATATAACATAAGGAAGAAAACCTTCCGAATGCTTAGTATTACCTACTCCAAAAATTATATTTTTCTAACGGTGTTGAACATTTCATTAAAAATAATGTTGGTTTAACGAAAAATATATTGTTTTAAACAAGAAAAATAATGTTAAGTTTTATCCTAATACGATAAAATGGTTCCAGAACTTACAATGGTCTTTATAAAAGATTGTAATAACTGTTAATTTATAAAAGAATTTCTTAAGAAACCAAATTGTTTATATTTGACATGCCTATTTAATTTGGGCAATCAGTTTATGGGGATAAAACAAAACGTTTTCTAGAATCTAATATGTCACATACATAATACTAACTCAAAGTGACAAGTTACAAATTAAATACCGCGCTTGTTGCAATATAAGTTGTTAAAATATGTTGTTGTGTTTGTTAATAAATACATTATTTTATAAAATAACAATTCCCCTTATCTTTAGGTTGTATGGTTTGGTCAGATTGTATGCTATTGTTAAAAGTATATTTTGTTATACATACAGAGAGAAATTTAAATTAATTTAAATGTCTCTATTTCAAACATACCTGTAAGCCTAGAATGGTATATTCACAAATTGTTTTTTAGCGTTTAAAGTCATTCATGTGGAACACGTACAGCTGAATACATTACTGCAGGTAATAACTAACAGATAGGTAAGTAATTAATGATTAATTATAGCCTGAACCATTACAGAATGACCAATGAGAGAATATTTCATGATTGCTGTGATTAACTACAGGAAAATTAGTAAAATTTATGTTATTACTTTTAAAAAGAGACATATATTAAATCATATTTAAAACAGAGGTACTCAAAAACTTTTAGAGCGTTTGGCTAAACATCACAAATTATCTTTTGATCAAAACAAAAACCTGGTAAATACAATCATTTCCTGTCGAATTTTCAGTGTATTAAATTATTACAAACTATTATAGGTTTTATTGTCATAGATTTTCCACTACTTTTCAATTTATAAATAAAACTGTTATTGAAAGAAACAGAGAAAATATCTGAGAACTAGAATAATCTGTTTTATCTTACAGTATAATAGAAGTAGTATTTTTAGCATTATTAGGTCATAGAACACTTTTTTATTAGCTGGTAACAGTAAAACATAACGTTGTATGAATAAAGAGAATATATTTGATTTGTAAACCTGGGATGCAAGGGGAGAATAAGAAAATATGGAAACATGAATACAAAAACCGATGATGACAGTTACTGCTGTGGTGCGTATTTTATTGTTTGCTTTGGTAACTTACTTTAAATCCTTTAATTTCAAATTCATGTATAATGGCAGATTTAATATAAATAAAATATATTTAGGAAAAAGTAAATATTTTAATATTATATGTATATTGTAAATATTGTATGAAACAATAAAAAATAGAATTTTTTATATAAAGTACTTGAAGTCATATTACATGTCAAATGTCTTGCTAAATTTACAGTACATTTTAATATGTCTTTGTATTCAAATCTAAAGTCATGAAATGTTATTTTACTAATTATTAACTAGTTTACAAGTATTTTTAAATAAAAATTCTCCAGGTCATCTAGTTTTGAGAAACTTAATAGTTATAATATTGATTTGATTTTTAATTAGAGACGTAGAGAGAAATCTAACATAGTGAAGCCCTTCCTAACACATTACTGTTAACTAACTGGATCTAGTACATGTAACCAATAAGAACCTTCAACTACCAATCGCTAGAAGGTTACACATTAATGGAACATCTACGATTGCTGAACACAATTAAACTTGACGATGTATACATGAAATACAACAAATAAAGCTACAAGGTTATTAGTTGTTTCATATTTCACTTTGGGAAGATGGTAATAATAGGTGTTGAAGTTTAAAAGAAGCGACAATTTTGAAGTTAAAGTGTATTCACCTTTCATCTTTTAATAAAAGGACATAAACGGTACCTCGTTACATTTATGACATTGCACTTACTTTTCTAACTAGTTTTGAACTGTCCCAAAAGGCTTTGTTAATTTTCTGCTGACTGAAGGAAACAAAGCGTAATATTACAGAACTGGATTTAATATTCTGTTTATGTCTAGTACGTTAGTCAAAGAACGCATTAGTTTTTAATTACTCCTAGTATATAAGAACTAATTATGTATATATTTGTATGTGTAACACTCAAAATTGCAAATTAATGTTCAAAATGAATCATTAAAAATGCATTCGCTGATGAAAGATATAACATAAGATAAGATACAGATAAGATTAGCAGTCATCTGGAGTAATGACGTGATCTTATTTTACAATGTGGATTTAATATTTTTAGCATGGTTACAACAACTAAACAACTGCTGAATAACCAAAGCCTATGTCAGCTCGTCCATTCTAGAATTTATGTTAGAATGCATTGGTGTTTCTGCATGTTTCTGTAGAGTATATCTTTAATAATATTTATGACATTTTGCATGGATTTTCATTTTACATTTACAACTGACGCATGTTTAAGGGTTCCATACGATACGTTCTTTTTCAAAGGGTAAAAAAAACTAATGTTCCAAGGTACATGTGGATAACCCAATATACGGCAAGTTGGTTTTATGATTTTTGAGTGGTAACTGAACTGAGTAGTCAGCATGTTAGTATTTAATTCTACAGGTTATAAACTTGGATAAGAAGACAGACAGAGCAAATTAACGATGTGGTTATTTTCCGAGATGTTGCTTAATTAGAATGGCCATCACTTACTTTATAGGTCCTAGCATACATTCATTTTTAAAATAGAATTTATATAGACGTCCCAGTTGTAGACAAGTGAAATGCATCTCAGAGTCGGTAGACAAGAAACATTGGAGAAATTTAATTTTTTTTTAACAATCAGAAAAAATGTCAAAACACTACATAAAATGTCCTTATCTACACGTAAGAAACATTATTTAATAGATATTTTAAAATTACGGACCCATTAGAGAGATATAATATTATAACAATTATCATTTAATTCAGTTCTCCTTCCAATCGATGTCCTTTTTGTAGGCAACTTTGGGTTATTTTACAGCGCTAAGAAAGTGTAGTGTGCTGAGCTTAGGACCCACAAAGTTAACATGGCAGATTTCACTGTTGCTAGAAGGTTTTTTATTTACTGTATCAGATAATAATCTTTTGTAAATGCTCATTTAGCTTGTGAGGAATCTAGACAAAGTCATATACAGGTACAGGGGTTTCTTCCATTGAACTTAATAGTGCAATACCACAAACAATGTTATACACTTTGATTTATGCAATGGAATATCAGGGAGATTACATGTAATAAGTTGGAGGAGCGGGATAGGATATAGTGCATGCACTGCAACCCCAACCTTAGACATGGTAGAGAAGGTTAGACATTGTTTGGTTTTTCATATTATAGAATAATAGTGACCATGTTTAGGATGGCGTTAAACAGTAGTACGAAATAGTTTACGGTTCGTTGGCTTGAAGAAATAGATTTCACCCGTAAAACTAACATTTTTACTGGATAGGTATAATCGGTTTCACATAATATCCAGCTAGGTATTAAAAATATATACGTATTTTACGTGTTACCATAAAATAACGGATTATCAGTGATTTACACTCCTGAATAAATCGTATATTATTTAAATCTTTTCTGTTGTGACATCTGAATTTGGTAAATTCATGATAACTTGTGATTATCAATTATTTTATTTAAACGTAAACATTAATTTCTTAGATTTTCAAAATCGAATTAATGATGTCTTCTAATTTGTAAATGCGTATTAAAAGTTTGCAACATATATATTGCGAAAAGTCCAAAATTATTTTCAAAATAAGCATTCACTATCAATAATTAGCATTAAAACCCCCATAATTTGTGATCTCTTTTATACGGTTAAAAGTTGACATGATGGGAATGGAGAACAGCCATGCTACGTTTTATTACTTCACCTCAAAAAGATAAGTGGGTTAATAAGAAATCGATATCAACCAAACTCAACAGAACAATTATTATACACTTAAAACATATTCAAAGTTGAGGCTTGTTCCTTCTTCTCATGTAAAGTTTAAATCTTCCAGATGACAAAAGATTTCCAAAGTCTGAAAGGTTTGGGAGGAAGAATATTTTAAGGGCTGTGGTCTTGTAAAGGACAGGATTTGATATTATTTTACAAAGTTAAAGCTCAAATTTAGTAACATAATACAAGTTCAATGAAACGATTGTAAGTGTAACCATAAATAAAGTTCATACAGTTTTCTAAGACCTTTAAATAGTTCTAATTCAAATATAAAAATCAGAATAGGAAATATATATTTTCGTGTATGTTACAATGTATTGTTTGAAATTATTTTACAGTGAAATGTCTTTATTATATTTTATATTAACATTCATGATTACGTTCTATTAGAAATGCTTAAAAAGTAGATTTACTAAAATGTCAATATGATTTGTTTTTGTCAACAAATTAAATTGAGGAAATATCTATGATAGTGATGATATGTGATGGTATAGATACTTTAAAATAATTACTAATTAGCATAGTTGAACTTAAAATATGCAATTAAATACAATAGTAATGTTATTATTAAAGTTGCCATTAACTTTCATCTATTTAAACTCTTAATAATTAGGAGAGGTTGAATTTAAAAGTTCCCAGATAGATAAGTAACTCACTTAAACTTTCCTCGTGATCTATTGTTGCAAGTAATGTAAAAGTTTGTATTTGTTCAAATAAATTAACTATCCGCCTCTTGAAAAGTACTGATAACACAATTTTCTTTTACTTTACGAACACTATTCGTCGTTTAAAAAAGTAATAGTCGATAAACCTAATAAGTTAAAGCTTAAAATATGGAAATACGGTTGAAGTATTAATACTTAATTGTTAAATAAAGAATATGCAATATTGAAATTATTTTTAACGATGGGATAAGCAATTATAATTAAACTGGGACTAATTATTTCTGTATGTTTTATGAACTGGACATGTGAGGTAATTTATTTAACAGAATAAAATATATTAGATTCATTTTAAATATTGTACGTAATAGAAATTATTGTAATATTTCGTATCAGGCTTACCTGCATGCTGTAATAAAATGTATAAATTTTTTATAGAAAGACGTGTTGAAAATTTCACATGTCGGACAAGTTTACACTATTCTCATCTATAGACTTATGTTATATTTCCGCATTTCCTATTGTATAAAAAGAAATAAGAATTCAAGAATATATCTGTCGGGAGGGAACCTTCATCTGGACTTGCAAAATCAATTTATGTTTTTTCTAATACAACCGTACGTCATTTTTCTTATCTGTACAGTGCAAGAAGTAAAACTAGTTGCATAATTTCTTAAAAATAGATTGTAGCTAGGCAAAAATCATTACTAAAAGTTTTTATAAAAAATAGTTAATTTATTACGTAGTTCTGTAAAGTACTTTGCTGATCCTTATAGTTTTACAGCCAAATTAGACTAATTTCTTACTTAATTATTACAAATTTAATCATTATCAGATATATCTAACAGCTATTCGTAATCTCAAATCCTTTTCTAATATAAAATAGCAGTATTTTCAAGATATAATATTTTCAAACATTATTTCGGTGTTTAAGACATTGCAAATACGCAAATTAACAAACAAGTATTTCAAACTATTCTAATATTCGGCAGTTTCTAGCGCACAGGACCAGATTTAATTCTCTTCCCTTTCGTCTGCAGAGGTTGGATCGTGTAGTTAGGATTAGTTGGGGAGGTCAGTGGGGGGGGGGGGGTGGGGGGGGGGGGGGGTGGGGGGGGGGGGGGGTGGGGGGGGGGGGGGGTGGGGGGGGGGGGGGGTGGGGGGGGGGGGGGGTGGGGGGATATTATAAATAAACCTTCCTAAGGTACAAAATGTCAAATACAAGAAGTAGAATTCCTGGAACCTTCTTCAAAGAAAGTGACTTTAATAACGTTCTGACTCGTGTCCTAACCCTCCAACCCTCCACCCCTGACGTCATCAAATTGCCCTCCTGTGTGGGTTTTAGTAACACCTGTGCAGAGAACAGAAAAATTATGTTATTATTGTGTATTTCTTAAATAATTTTTCAAGATTTCCTGATAATTTACCACGCTTTATAAATTAAGGTGACTGAAAATTGAATTCTCGATGTAGGAGGTTTGTTTTGGAACTGGTGACAGCAATCCTAAGGCACTGCCCTAGGTCTCAGACCCCTAAGGATGTGCCATATTTTGAGAATTTGGAGATTTATATCATTTAAAAAAATGTTTCTTTCTTCGTGTATATTGAAGAACAGTCTATCAAAATAAAATGATTACATATTGTGTTGATAACTTATTGAATATCTTCTTATGTATTTGTATTCTATACAAATGTGACTATGCGCTAATCTTAAGAATGGGTTGACCAATGCAGTTATTTTTTATATTCGTTAAGGTCCAAGGCATATTTCGAAGAAAAGAAAATAGGAAGAGTTCCGGAAAATATTTGAGAATTCCAGAAAATTATAATATTCACAAATCGTAATCCGAAGTTAACTGACATTAAACAGCTGGTGAAACTTTCAGCTGAAATTCACGAAATAGGACGGCACATTAAAATGAATATAAGTTTTTGTAAATATTAAATTTACAATTATTTTGCAGTTAAATTATCAGTAGTTAATGCAAATTGAAAAAAAACTAAGTTACTATCTAATTGTTACTACAGATACACCAAGGATGAGTTTAAAGCATTATAAATGCTATTTAAACGCTGTGTTTAAAACCTATTTCAATGAAAAAAAGTTGTAAATGTTTTCACATAAGGTATTTGAAACTGGACAAAAAGGCAAACACTAACTATGGCAATTGAAATATCGTAGACCAGAAGCAGATTACAAGCTGTTAGTGGATACTTTTTTAACCCAAACAGGTCTTACAAACCAACATATGTAAAATTTTTGATCGGAGGAACATTAACTGTAGAACCGTAAAAACTAAGACACTTAGGACAAAAAAGCAAATAATAATAATCGCAATTTAAATATTTTAGACAGGAATAAAATTAAAAGAGCCTATTGAAATACAAGTATTATAGACAAAAAGTGGATTCAAACAGGTGCTCAAATATGTATTTTATTCATCATTTTTATATACTTATAATCTGGTAGTGCTATCACTCTGTTTCGTGATCGTAATAACCTGTATAGCCGCGGGCTTGCAGTGGTTAGGTTATTATTGCATAGGTGGTGTGATGTATATTCTAGAGGCTCTCAAATAATCGTAGTTCAGTGCTAAAAGTATTATAAATCCAAATATTGTGAATTGTAGCGGAATTCTATTTGGTTCCAACAAGCCAGAAGGTCTTGATCAGACTTGTGAAGAATGTTATAGAAAAAAGTAACATTTTTGATGTCATATGCAAAGTAAAACGATCGTAAGATATCGTTTGAAATGTGAAGAAATCGCAAATGGAATACTTGAAAGTTGGTTAAAATTAAAGTACCAATAATAATATAAGATCGTAATTATATTTCCAATTAAAAATGAACATAAAAAATTGTTACTAGTAGAGTCAAATAACTAAAAGGTAAAATACTAAAACTAATCTTAGATTTATTCATAGCCGATACATTAAAATAAATGTAGTATATTATTCCAAAGTTCTCAGGAAGGTCTATAAAGGATAATATATCAGAATCCATTACAAAGAACTGAATGGACTAAAAAAAATCAATAAATTAATGTAGGTCTAATTCTTTTACAAATTTTGAATGATCCGGTGATTTCAATGCATTTGCTTCCGAGAAGTTGGAAATTAAAGGAAACAACTTATTTTATTGTATAGCGTACTCATGGAAATAGTTGAAAGTACGTTAATCTATAAGAATAAAAACAATAATTATTCTGTCATATTATTAACTCCACATTTCAGGATCATCTTTATATTAGTATAATGAAT
This sequence comes from Homalodisca vitripennis, assembly GCF_021130785.1. NCBI lineage: Eukaryota > Metazoa > Arthropoda > Insecta > Hemiptera > Cicadellidae > Homalodisca > Homalodisca vitripennis. The sequence goes on along the minus strand of NC_060209.1, from coordinate 94,402,744 downwards.
GGTCAACTAAACCCCTTTTTTACTTACAATCTGGAGTATACATAATTAACTGTAGTGACTGTAAAAGCTATTATATTGGACAAACTGGCTGAAATTTTAATAAAAGGTTTAAAGAACAAATACAAGATTTAAAAACAAATAATATGTTTACAATAAAATGAAATTTTGCTAAAAATGTATTAGAAACTGACCATAACTACAAATAGTATTGTATACAAATATTGAAAAGAACATGGATACTTTAGATATATAAAAAGTAAAAAAAGTAAAGAAATGTCTTATTTTGCCAGGCGAAGTTAGGGCTAAGAAGCCCTCTCTAACACTTAACCTGGGGACCAACGGCTTAAAGGTGACTTCCGAACCACCACCAATGGCCGGGCAGGCGGGCCGCTTGCAAGGTCAGGATCGCTCAGCGGTCAACTATCCAAGCAGCGGCCACGCTCGACGTTGCTTGATCTGGTTATCTTGCGATAACCGCCGTACCCGCTACACTGCCATTGGCAATTTTTTGCCGCATTTTTTTATATCTAAAGGAAAAGAGAAAAATTAAACACGAAAGAAGAATTGCATATCTATGTAGATTATAACAAAGATCCTCACAACATTTTAAGTAACAATCTAAAAAATAAGACAAACCAAATATTTGAAAGAATTAAAATATTAAATACAAAGTACTAATCAATACCATATAAATTTAACACCTGTTTAAATGGTCCATATGTGTGTATTTAGTTGTTTATTATTTATTTAGAGGTTAATGTTCACAGTGATCATGGTTTAATAGCAAAACACGTGTCTGGAAAAAGATAATTTAAAAAAGGGTTTTAGTTGACCATTCATTATACTAATAACTATTCTGTAAAACACAAATATTGTGTGCTTGCATATTCATTTGTGAAAAAAGCAGTTCTAAGAAAACATGAAAATGTGGTTAGAAAAATAAACAGGTAAGAAAATCTTACAATTGTTGTGCAATTTAGTACAACAAAACAATTCAATTTTCAAGGAAATCTATTCAACCATAATTGAACAGCAACATTATTGATTGTAGCATATTTACTGTTATATATTATATTATTTAAATTAAGAATATAATACCACTATAATCAGTAGTATCTATCCGAATAATCCTACTAATGGTTTGCCACTAGAAGCAGTGAATGATGAATGCAGGTATTGAGTGAAGCTACAATCGGTACATCCCATTAAGTGTTGATCTGGACGATGTGAAAGCCAACCTGTGTATCGCTACCTGTCATCGGTAGTAAAGTAAAAGCAATTCCAACAAGCTATTCAATATTTAGATTCACTTATTGTTAGTGAGTGGTATAAGAAGAACAGGAAAGACGAACTAAAGTTGTATCAACCAATATTCTATATTTCTTGCCAATTTTGTTTCCAAATACGTAGTTCTATTGATTTTAATCCAGACCAGTAGGAACATTTCATAAATTGGTATTTGAGAGGTTGTTTTAAACACAACGGAAATCTGCAAAGAAAATGGGATCTACACAAGTTATTGAAAAAAAATCAAAATTTTTTTCTGTGCTCATTTGATTCATTAGCAAACAATGAGGGTGACGCTATAACCATTGTATTTGGAGGTTACATTATTAAATCCTAAAAAAAAAAAAAAAAAACAGTTGAAGCCCAAATAAAGATGTGAAGCTTAATCAAATTTTATGAAGTTACAAATATGAAACTGTATTTCTTCATACCACCCACATACTAATAAGACTGTTACAAATTAAATTTGGAAATATACATTTATATTGTTGTTGAGCTCATATATTTATTGGGGAATAGCCAATTGTTTTATTTTATGATCCAATTTAAGTAAAATTTAAACTAAAATGATTTTTGGTAAGTAAAGCGGACCTTTTTGACAGTAATGAAAATAAACTGTAAAAACAAGAAACAAGAAACGGCCATTTGGGTCCACAAATAACAGTTGACTTGCCATCAGTGAATGTTTCCGAGAGATTTTCGTGTTTTTGTAACACAAACTATGTCAAACCGAAGTTTAAAACAATATCTATTTTATTAATTATAGTAAAAAAACTATATATTTTTAGATAATTTCATTTTGAAAGTTGTTATAGATTTTGTGGTATTTTATGAATAAAATGTTTGATTTTATTAAAATACTACCTATTGATAGTTACGAAGGACATTGACTTTAAAATAGTTATTTATTGGTATAAAATGTATTTGTTTAACCACATTAATATAATTAACATAAGTAAGCATACAAAGCCCTAGGATGAATAAGTATTAAATTAATATTTTGTATTTATTAAGTACGTGTAAAAATATAAACAAATAAATGGTTCGTTAATTTATGGTGCTCTTTACAACTGTCAATTTAGAGTTTATCACAATCGATTAACGACTTGATATACTTTGCTAAGATTTTGAACACATACCATTACATGGAAATATTGACATTAAAAAAATGATAGTGATAATTTACAGTATGTGTGCAGTATAAAAACTGCATATTTCAAGCTCATATGGTAAGTTTGAGTGGGGATTGAATAAAGCAACATAAAAGTCCCCACATATATGGCTAATCTGAAAATAAATAGCTTTCAGCCCAGTGGTAACATTTCGATGTGATGGCATTTTTTTCTGTGCGATTGGTATAAATGCGATAGTAAAATACTTCATGCTCCTTGATACCTTTGGTAGAAACATTGAATAGTCCGATTTCCAGTAATCTAATGACACAATATCTTCCAAACATCAAAACTATTATCTGTTGGACATACCGACCGTTACGATTTTTTGAGGTCATACTCAATTGTTAAAATCAAAGTGCTCCTTTGGTCCGTAACGGTGCTATACGTTTACATTGTTAAGTATATCACATAGCTATGTTGTAGCTATATAACAAAGCTTTGCTGATTTGAAATAAAATAATACAAATGACTTTATGTGAATCTATTCGAAATTGTTAACAAGGAAGTAGAAGGTTGAAATTCTACATTAAGCGTATTTCTCGACTTATCAAAAGCATTTACAAAGCATCTGCTGACAACATGAAACTGCTTGATATGCATAAATTTCATGGTGCCAGAGGATAGCCAAATTTATTAATAATAGGATAAGCCTAATGGCTTAGCTAATTTCTTTGGCCATAGTTGCCCAAATTTCAGGCAAATTCTCTGAACCGAATCAATTGAGTTACGGGGTCTCTCAAGAAACAAATCTCAGCCAAATTCTTTTTCTTACCTATTTAAATGGCAAATGACTACTTCATGGAAGACTCGTTCAGTCGCTGATAACGCTACACTTTGTTAGCATAGATTATATACTCTACGCTGTCGTCAAGAATCTATGATTTGAGGTCCTTAGCTAAAAACTTAGGTTTTAATGACGGCGGTGTAATATGGCTTGATCTACACCTATCTCATTTACGTCTTGGTGATGTGCGGACCTAGCACACTTAGTTCAAAATGCAAAGGCTCTCAATGAGCATAATCACCTTGAAGTTAAACATAATAGACTAACAACCAGCACTGGTAGTAGGAACATTAGTAATAATAAATGTTGGTATGAGAAAGAGTGATTGTTGAGAATAAAAAATATATAAATTTTGTTTTGAAAGTTGTTAGAAATTTTGTGGTATTTTAGGAATAAAATGTTTGATTTTATTAAAATACTACCTATAGATAGTTACGAAGTACATTTAAGAAAACGTTTAGTATAATCGAAGAAACTTTAATGCATTAACGACATTGCAATAGGCGTTCTGAAAACCTCTACAGCTGGTGAGTAGTGCCAAAAAAGTTATTACCACCTTTTACCGACCATTCAAACCCAATGCCTATACCCCATATAGAAGACTTCAAAGGTCACGTTCAAAATTTAAGTTTATAGCTCGATTATTTTTTTAATATTCTTCCATTCTGATGTATAGGCTCTGTTAAAGCTTAGTAAAATACTATGGAGGGCCTATGAAGAAATTAAAATACATTCAAACTGTTATCTCCCGCTGAGTTACAGGATTTATTAACCATCAACCAAATCGCATGGTGTTTAAGATATGCACAATTGTTTTATAAAGAAGTGAAGTTTTATGATTCAAAAATTTAATTCTACAAGTTAATGTATTCTTAAATTATTTTGCCGTCATCAAACTTGATGTTGCTTATGTAACAGTTTAAATTAAATGCACGATTTCCAGAGCATAATAAGTTATTGAGATATTTTGCGGAACACTGATACACGCAGATATATGGACAAAAAGTATGGTTCAGTCCTTTTTGTGATATGTAAAGCACTTAAATTTGTTCTAGAAATTTTCTGCGGAAAGCAGGCACACAGAAGGGGAATTGCACTAACCCTCTTAGTGATAGAAAATATAACCAACTTTCAAGTACAAATTTGTATTTATCGAAGTATCCTATTTTGATTACGGTCAGCCAATAATCTTATTTTTCGGGTTTCATTATTTTATTAATATCTCTGACTCTTTTCATTTACCGTCAGCTCCATATTCACCATATATTTAATCTGTCCGCAAACTGAACCCTTGAAATTACAGGTAGAAAACCGCAGACTTGACCATAGGGTAGTTAACTACTTCACTGATCGCAATGCGATATAATGCATAGGTATTTTTGTCTTTGATATCATTGTATTTAATTGCGACACTTTAATGGACCTCACTCAAGCCTTCAATTGTGAATATGTGTAGTAAATTTCATGTTTTCATTTATATAATGTCGGGGCTCTCAGACCTTCTTATTCTCAACTGTATTGGAAAATAGCTGTAAAATTTCAATCTATAATAATAATAATAATATCAATATAATAATAATAAAAATAGAGCGTATACAATATTGGTTGATTTAAACCTTACCTGCAAACGGGCAGTCAGCCTCCAATGGACTATAAAACCCCGTCAGTTATGTAATAATTCATCGCAAACACATAAATAAGCTGCGGTATTGTTTTTGTTCTGAATTACTTTTCCTTATAGAATTAAAAGAAGAAAAAAACAGTGGGAATATTAGACCTATACTATTAGCATAACTTGATCTGTGAAGTAGTAACTTAAAATACGTGAAAACTAGCCTTATATTATTGTTAAAGTTTAAAATATTTCTCACAAAATTATTTACAGGATGTAAAATTCTCATTAAAAAGATGAAACGTAGAGTAAGAAGAGATACGGGATTCACTCGGGGATAACTGAGAATGAGAGCTGACCGCAACTAAATGCCGCAGTCGGAGTGTAACGGCGCAGACTGAAGGGCGACCCTTTGAACTCAGGGGGTAAGGTAACGCTCTGTAATTGAAATTCTCTTTTTCTCTTCTAACAGATCCGCACTCAGAAATTCACTTAATGATTTTACCGAAACTTGTGGTCACTAGCCCATTACTTTAATGATATGCAAATGCTCTAAAATGTGTAAGTTATTTACCCAATGCCTAGAATTTTAATATTAAAGTTAATTTATATTTACTTTAACCATACATTTGAAATATGCAATGCTTAATCACTAACGTGATGTGTAGGGTGTGCTTGAAAAATTCTAGAATGGTTTTAATAATCTTTTAACCGTTATATTGTAAATTACAACATATATTATTATATACTTTTGACCAAAGTAGGCTTCTCAGACCTACGTATGTATATAGTGTATTGACTGTGGTATCACCACACAAACAACTATGGTACCAAAAATACCTTAGACCAGAGGTAATTACAAGGGCTGGAAGCATACGTTCATTGACAGATCTAAGGTTTTCATATATACAAAACATTTGTCTTAGAAGTATGAATACACTCTGCTTAGGTTTTGACAGATCATTTGAAACGTTTTGATAAAAGAAAAAGAGAAATGGAAACTAGAGCTTCCTATCTCAACCCGGTACAAAATGGTAGCTCATTGAAATGAATTAAATCAAAAGCATGGATGTATCCTGCTTAACCGTTAATAGACAAAGATATAAAATGAAACTCAGGAAATCCCTCTAGGGAACAAAAGAGAACCATTTCCCCAGAATGGGCTATTTGGGGAGCAGTTTAAACATTTTAAATGTAAAGTTACAGTAACACTAGTAATTACAATTACGTTAAGCAATAAAATCGTTAATACTTACTAACCGGTGTTTTTATATATAAGATGTTCAAACTGCTGTTCCAGAACTGTTTGACAGTGTAAAAGCCTATTGTAGAAACTTGAAATGGCACGCTGAATGGATTGTCTCGGGAAGTTTTGAATTTCCGCTACTATTCTGGACCCTAAGGTCATAAATTCACTGGGGGTTCGTTTTATAGACGTTGTTTTTAATGTGACCCCACACAAAGTAGACAAGTGGAGATAGATCTAGTGATCTTGGTGGTCATTCGATACTTAATGTTCTGCATATCCAGCGATTTTGAAAAGTACTGTTTAAATAAACATACAAATCCAGAAACTGAACATGATACTGGAATTCCTCAAAACTGGTGAGATAAATATTCTTAGGAGTATTATAAATATGATTTAAAATTACTATGCCTACAAATACAAAGTCCAGTAGGAAGTAGGTAGGTGCTTGCAATGCCACAAGAAACTGATAATAAAATATAATGGAAGCAAACTAAATGATGTTAAATAATATTTCTTAAGGAAATTAAATCTGTCTATATAAAAAACATTTCCCTCCCCCCAGTAGTCGCATACTTATTTTTACCTGTTTTTCTTTGGGCCTGATCATAAGGTTGTTATAAAACTTTGTTTAGCATTAATATAATTTCTCGTAGCATAAAAAAATCACTTGTATTGTTTTTAAAAACCGTATATTAAAGGGATATGACCAAATTTGTATTGTAAGTTAAACATTTTCCACTGAAAACATTTAGTAAACAAACAATACTAAAGTGCTGTGACACACAAGTGCCTTGGACCACAGCAAACAAGTTATGTCCAGAACTCGTACCAGACAACATAAACTAACTAAACAGAACAATACTAAACACACACTACAAGACAAGTATGTCCTCTCGTGGCAACCATTGAGAGCAGACTCTACCGCATGTGTACCCTCTGAACTTTTATATTCACCGGTTCTAAAAACCACTTCCTCACATCAGTCCTGGGTTAACAACTTCCATCATAATAATTAAATAAGTTAATTTGTACATTCTAACTCAGATTTTAATAGTTTATAATAATCACAGCAAATCTCACAGATTCATTAGATGAGCAATGATCATTAGTTGATAGTGGTTATTTTAAAAGAAATTTGAAAACTTGATACGGGTAATTTATTGACAAATAGCATTAAAACTGGAAAAACTTATAGAATAGTACCTTTGTGTTTTAAAAATAAACGGTTCCTATTTTTGGAGTCCGGATTGTCTTTGAAAATTAAACAAAATATTTAAATAAATAGGCAAAATATATTCGGTTGAAATTCTCATGTGTAAAACTAATAGTTTCACTCAATTACCATATTTTTATACTTATTAGTGGAACTTTCAAAACAGTTTATAAATCATGGAAATATTATAAACACTTTTAGTAGTTGGAATATTATGTTTTTGCTTGATACAGTGTAGCAAGCAAGAGTAGTTACTATCCACAAATTGCGATGCAGTATTTAGGGCGGTACCGTCGTCAAATTGTCATACTTGTCCTATCAAAGCATATGTGAGAGCCGAGTAGCCTTGACATCAAAATTTGAGCTACATTTTATGATGGTTGTGTATGTGTTTTGAGGAAGGTATAATAATTTACATAAAAATAATGGTATGACGAGACATACTGATAATTTATGTTTAAAATTTTGGATATATGGATATTTGTCCTCGTAACACAAAAATTTCATTTCACCGACTGTATTGAAAGTTTGTATGAAAATAGTTTGGACATCTAGATCACCTAGATCAGAAAATTGAAAATTTTCCGTAAATTTTTTAATGTATATTTTCGAAAATACCAAGTTCATTATGGATTGATGTTGGCGCCAGTAGAGAAATTATATCTCATATTCATGTAGGATATTTGTCTGGGCGTTGCGAAGCGTATTACTGAGAGATCTGTCAAACATTTCGTCTGTCTGTCTGACCGCACGATATCTCAAAAACTAATTGAAGTATAGACTAAATTTTGAATTTAAATGTGAATAGAAGAGAAATTTGTCTATTGATATTGTCAATCCACATCACATCTTGAGTGAACTATATAATTAGAACTTTTTATGCAACTTTAGTGAAACCTGTTATGAGACAACAAAATTTCGAATGTTTGCACGAAGGCAGATATATTAATTATTAGTGTCTTACTTTGTATCAAAGAAAGGTTTTTACAGAGTTTAAAGGTAAAAATATATAAATATTTTGTTATGCAAATGAAAAAAAGACGAACTGAAACGGCACAACGAGTCATTCTGTCCAAGACTACAGTCGGGGGTAACAAGCGAGTCCATTTCCATTACAAATGCCTTACAAAATAATGTATCATCCCAACATTCTAGACAGTATGGTAAATTTAAAGAAAGCTGGTGCTTAGCGTTCTGTTAAATCAACTTTGTGCACTATCAGGTTGGTTGATATAAATGTTTTTTATGATTTATCTATTGACCAATAGGTTAGGTATCTAGGTAAATTATTCGCTGCATTTGGAGTAACACTATCCCGTGAAAAAGTAAACTGAAATCAATAATCAAGCCGGGAAGGTGGCTGGATAACTAACCCGTACTTCAGAATAAGACACACCAGCGATTTGAAAGTAGTGATGAGAGTGTATTACGAACTAAAGACATTGGTGGATCTATATATAAACACCAACAGATGTCTCTTGTAGATACTCTTGTAGTGATGACTAGATTTTACTGCATTGTAATATTTGAAGTTTTCAATTATCGCCGAAGCCCTCATTATTTTTTGCCATGTTTAGCACAGTGGTTTTATACGATATTCATGGACGATTATATCAGTTCTGAATATACAGGATAACACAATAAACTTTGATGGCATTGAGTTCGTAGTACTATCAGTTAAAATTGTGCACAAGGAAGCTTTGTAGTTTATTATGGACCCTGATGTCTAAGGGTTCGGTCCTTGATATGTATTTCATATGCATACATGCTATGTGTGAGATTATTACATTGACAATGCGTGTAGCAATCACTGCTAGTGTTATTAAATAAACAGAAAAGCAGATAACACGGATGAGTTCCCTGAGGAATTCTCTGAAATATCTTGAGAGGCCATGAATGGTGAATATAAAACTTAACACTAAGTAATTGCTAAGTTATAAGCTAACTCCGTAGCCTTTGAGTTTGGCCTTCAATAGGCGTCGGTTAACCCTGTCAAAGGACATCAGAAGTCAAGGTAAACATAGTCAGCTCGGTGTGAGCTTCCTTAGTCCATCATCCAATAATAACCAATATGTGCTGAACATTAATGTCTCGTGTAGTACTACTGTGTAGTCTTATATTTACAAACACAGTGATTAATGATACGGTGTAGTAAAATGTGATAATGTGAGTATGTAAATACGCAGGTTATTTTCCTAAAGGGCTTTAAGCAATAATCAGGATGTATATACATTAGTGAATTCAAAGCATTTTATAATGCATACTGCCATCTCATGTATTTTATACATAATTGGAAATTAAAAATTTTATTTCAAGTATTAAACATCTTTATCCTCTTGACTATCAAGGAGTGTACTATAAATTATAAATTATTCAAGTGAGTTTAATTTCTCAAAAGAGTAAACCGACGCACTTCCCAGCAATGTCTAGAATGTAATGTTTATTATGTCTCTCCTTACCTTATATTCTACTTATAGTGTAAATCATACTTTTGACAATAGGGAAAATATTGTGGTATAGATTTGAATATATTGTACATATTTCGAATTCAAGGTGTGTTTTGAAGGAATAAAATATGCAGTATCGCTTGAGGACTGACACTTGTCTTAGTTCTATTAATTATATAAAGTACTATGTTGCTTATATCCCTTATACTTTATGCCTCAAGGGAAAAAGAAGGTACCTCAGAATAAGAATATAATGACATGTATTAAATTATACTTATGCTGAAAGAAGTTTCCCACTTTTAAAATTTGATTATATGGAGATTTTTTCTTTCATTCAAAACACATTTAAAAAATCGATTTAGCCCTTTAATAAATTTGGGTATATACAATTTATACGAACGTGGCTGAATTTCACTTAGCGTTTGTAAATTAGTTTTGTTTTCAAAAAGGGTACAAACTATAATTCTAATTACTATTTCTATCTCATGGGACAAAATATGTTATATAGCATTAAAAATGGTGGTTTTTCTATTTTGACTTTCCAATATGTAATATGTTTGTGGTACTGCAATCAAAGTCACTTCCTTCAATTAATTCGGTACTTCCAACAGCCAAACATACAATATTCGTGTATTTCAACCATGTAGAAAGAACAATTTCTCTTAGAGTAGGTTTAATGATCGATCATCAGAGTCGAGATTATGTTGCGTTTTGGTACTCCTAGTTTCGAGTGAATCATAGAAGAAACAAATGTGGTTCAAGGATTACAAGTTGCATCTTACAACTACTAATTAAAGCAAGATAAAGCATTTTCAAACGTTATTTAGATATCTTTAACTGTTTTATGGTAAAATTTCTTGTTTCAGAGTTAGCAGAGCATCTAACTCAATGCATTTTCCTCGTTAATCTATCTTGATTATGCCCATTTTACATAATGGTGGAAGTCAGTAATTGACTTTAACTCCGGAATTACCCGGGAGCGCAACATGTATGTGCGCTTGAGTCCATTGTTTCCTCGATTACCGTACAATACCGGTGTCCTGTAGTTCTGCTTACATGGCCATACATGAAAATCTGTTTTACTATCTTGAGAACAACCATCAACTCATATTAAACTAAACTGCCTGTAAATCAATTTATAAACCTAAACTTGAATAATAATTCTTACTAGATACCAGAAAAATTAAGATAAACTTTTAAATAGCTTTTTTACCAAGGTTATAAGTCTCTGGGCGCGTTTTCCAAGATTTATTCTACCCGTATGTCCTGGGTTGTGCCCACGTTTTCAGGGCGGAACGGTATTCACAAACACCACAGTAAAAGAAATTAAAGTACTCTTCAAACTTTATCTTAACAACTATTACTTGAATCTTTGAAGTAATATGTCAGTTATAAAAAGATGTGGAGGGATATACAATACTTATTTATAATTTAGGCCTATAATTACTATAGATTTAACATTGAAGTTTCTATAGTTTATGCAGATGGTAAGCAATGAACAATATATCTGTACGGACGTGAGTAAATGCAGTAAATCGTAAATTCTGTACAGATAAATGTAAAACAATAACCGACGCATTTCCTGGTGAACATCGACGGAGTTAACAAAAGGAAAGTACTGGTAGGAAATTATAATCACGTTACCAACCATTATCACTGTACGTGCTCATAGTGAAATTTAAAAAAATCTTAGATAAATACAACATTAAAACAAGTAACTGATTCATTTTTCAGCATACTTGTCAAGTCTTTGAGTATGTAGTTTAAAATTACCTATACAGTCCAACAAACATTACCATCATTTAGGATTTCATCTGATTAGAAAATATTCAAACGTGGTCAAATTGTTTACTATGAATGATTCTGAATATGAATCTGCTTACTAAAAAATTAAATATTTTATTAAATAATTAGAAAATTGTGCCATTCTACAATAAAATTACATATTCAAAAGTATGAAAGCAATTAAGAAAGCGATCGAAACCATTGGTAAGTAAAACGGTTTTTAATTGAAATAAATATGTTTTATCTTAGTATTACAACATATTAATTTCATACATATACATATCAGTTTTATTATTATCAGTAATTTACATTTTTATCATATGGTACTTCTTAAAAAGACGATGAACTCGAGAGGCAACTCGAATTGGGAGTTACTATGGGTATCTTAACGTTTGAACGCTTATAGTAGAGAAACATTTAATTTAAAAGCTAATACCAAATATATAAAAAAGTATTTTCATTTGCCTATATGCAAAAGAAAATATTTTTTTTCCTTAGATAAATGAGAAAGGTGAGTTATCCTATTAGGTAAATCCACCAGTTTATCTTGTTAAAAACTTGGCAAATACTAAGATTTGTTTATTTGTTCACATCTGCAATTACACGGATGTATCGTAGGCCTGATATTCTCTTGTGAGACCACTACTGAGAGAGTAGCTCCTCTACTCTTTTTCATATTTTTAAGAATGTTTATATAAGCAGTTGTTTCAAAAGGTAATCGACTGACGTGATCAATAAAAATCAGGAGAAATACCATCCCTCCTCCTTTCTAATTCTAGACTTACGCTGGTGTCATGACGACCACATCAAGGACTTCTGATTTAAACCGCATGAAATTCTTGCACAATTCGAGTTTCAAAATATTTCGTAAAGTTTGGTCTAATATTTGTTGACCACAAATAGCTCTCCACACCTGGAAAATGTTTCCAGAAGGTATGAACTGGAAAACCTTTTTGATATTCTATTTTCTCTGTATGTATTTTCCATTCCACGCTTATAGTTATTGTAATTAAGTAATATAATAAAGTATAGTTTACCAATGTCAAGGTTTGTATAATTTTAAATAAATAATTTTGGACATACCATATAAATCGATATTAGAATTTTAGTTGCAACGTGATAAGCTGCGACGCGTGCTGTCAGGTGTTGTCTACTCTGTCATCTGTTCTTGTCAGCTGTTTTCCACTCTTTCCGTCTGATCTTGTTTACTCCCATCAGCTTGCTGTTTTATGTAAACAGACAGGCTTGACACAATTCATTGTCTTTAGGTAACGGCTTTATTTTGTTTAGTGTTTAAATTTCAAATATTTATTAACTAATTATTGTTTATAGTAGTATTTAATTAACGTATAGATAGTATAACATTGATATTCTAGCTAGTTGAACCTGTATGAGCTCGAAAAATAAAAGGGGAAAGAGAGCGTTCTGTTTAGGTACTGTTCTGCCATTTTAAGCAAAATATAAAGGTACTTATTGTTGATACTCTGTGTATTATTCGTATATATATTTTTGATTGTTTTATGTATATATATATATATATATATATATATATACTCTTAACATAGTTAGAGAATCAAGATAACACAGAATATATCTGTGTTATCTTGATTCTCTAACTATGTTAAGAGTATAATTATATAAACTTATATTTATATTTTAGAATGTTTTTAAACCTAAAATATTTTTTAAACCCAAAATCGATAGCACGACTTAAAATATTTCATTCTTGAAATTGCCTTTTTAAATAGGATGAGTCCATAGCTGTAAAAGTTTTCCAGAATTAAAAATGTTTTTTTATATATTTTAATTTCAAAGATTACAGGAAAGTCATTTTCATTTGTAGAGTAGTTGAAATTGTTTATGATAGGGCCCCTTTAGCAGAGGCGCGGTACATTTTTGTTCTTGCTTTATTGAAAATATTTAATAGCAAATTTAAAAATTGTCAATAATAGAAATTAATGAAAATTATTTGTGAAACACATTAATTTATTATAATTTTTACAACTTTTATTTAAATCAAAATAATGTCTACACCTAGACCTAATGTCTATGTTATTTCTATGTCGGATAAGGACGTTTTATTGAAGTATTGTGCATTAGAGTGGTTTTTGAGCCAAAAATCTTTTAATGTGAATAATTAGTTATTTTATAAATATTGAATGAATATTATTGAATTTGATTTTGAATGGCTCTAGTAAATGTGATTAGTTTTGACCAGTGAAAGAGTTTTAAAATCGTTAGGGACTTTTGTATATGAATTTAAATCTTTTGAAATTAATTGCTCAAAGCATGTACCATTTTCACTAAATATATTTGATTTGACAACGCAAAGTTTTGATTCGAAAGTTTAGTGAAGTTTAGTGTCTGCACTGTAGATATGTTAACAATCAAACAGTACGATAGAGATTAGAAAAGGTTCTATTTTAAGATTAAAACATTCTTTGTTAATTTGATTTCTTCTTGAATTATCTCCTTGCCTACGTAATATTATTTAAAGAATTAAGAAATATATTTAAGTTTTATAATTCTTTTTTGAAACTACTTTTTTGATCATACTATGTTTAAAATTCTGAGTCAAAAATTTAGTGTCCAGAGTACATTTAATATTATTGTCCGTCACCTTTTGACGTTTTTCCTAAATGTTTAAAGGGGTGTTGATAAATGCCTCATTAAACACATTATTGCTTTAAAAATTAAAACGTTGAAGCTTGGAGGAAAATATTAATTTTGATTGTTATATCACTTTGCACTTTGTAATTTCGTAGGTATACATTTCTGTGGCAATGTGGACATTTTTACATATAGTTTATTTTTTAACGATATTTAGGCTTCTTACTTCTTAAAACTACATTTATAGTAGTCGTTTCAAGATCGTGAATACCTTTTCCTCTAATTATGCTGCATACAAATAAGCCATTAGCAAGATTCCACTCTTTTATTCCCACGAGCAATATTTTACCAAAGGAGAAATCATGATGAGTATTGAAATACAAAATGTTCAATCGTGTTACTTACAAGATGTGTATATGAGTAAATATTTCTACAAACTAGGTAATCCACAGTGATTAGTTAATTTGCACTCCACTTCCTTAATTTATTTTAAAATTCTCATTCTATTATTTTAGTTGTTATACCCATTAAAAATTGAATTCAATAATTTTAATTTTGCTAAAAAAATCTATCAAAACATTGTTTAATATTCCATAGAGAATTAAGCTATACACAGAACGGTTGATTGCATTCGAATTTTTTCATTCACATTGTTTAAGGAAACAGTGTACTATTTAACATTGACTGCATGATATATTGATTGGATATTATCCTCAGAAACGTAACTGGCAATATACTGCACGCCTCTTCCGGCAAGTGCATGTACACACGTAATGTACTCATAAATATTTGAGTGTTGATGTTGAAGTTACGCAAACGTTATTCCGTTAGAGTAAACGCAATCAGCACAATGTTAATTTTACAGAAATATATTTTAATTAGTTCTTCGTTTTGTTTGTGATGTAAATTAAATGAAACAGTCTTATAAAGTTTGTGTAGCTTATATAGTTAATTAAAGATCCTACATAGCAAATTAATAGCTATAAAAATGAGTGACAAAAATAGTCAAACAAATTACAGCCATATAATGAATACTCATAATTTATGTCTGGAAAGAATATAATATATTTATTTAACACAGTTATATAACCTACTTGTCTTATTTATTTTTATTAGATATATACATCATAAATACGTAGGAAATGTTTATCAAAGGTAATACTTAAAAAATAAATATGACAAGATTTTGTTAATTTACCTCAAATATTATCCAGACCGTAGGAGGGAGTTACTGTATACTATAAATTTATTAGTTGATGCTATGAGAATTCAGGAAATATTTTATAAGTCAAATAAAGATTTTCTGTTTCGCCTGGATTTGTGTTGAAATACACCATTGGAATTAAAGGTCTCTAAGGCTCGAAAGAATCATATTTTTGATTCCGTATCCAAAATATTTCACTTATTATCAGCTAAATTGTCGTCCAGGTGTATTTTCGATGCGATAAAGTTTATTAAAATCAAATTGTTGAATAAAGATTTTGTGAGAAGGAAAGTTTAATCTTCTGAAGTTAAGATTCCTCTAAAAAAATCTTTGCATTAGATGAGAAAAAACATAATTAAACCCATAGAACATCATACAACTCATTCTTGTCTTTGAATAAAAGGATTTTATTGCAAAATTTATAGTTTATGAAGAAATGATTTCGAATTGTCTTGCCAGATGATACATACACATTTTGTTCATTAAATAAGGTTACATAGCAATGTTTAGATAATAAAAGTTTCGGTTGAGCTAGGGAGGTTACTACAATGCAAGAGTGTGCTGAAATAAAATTGTATCATCAGTTTTTAACTTTTACTTTTCATTCTGTTATTGTACTTTTAACTCTATGAATAACAATCTTCCAAGTTGAAATCTCATCCAATTGTTCTCATTTTGTTTACCAATTTATAGAGTCTGCTATTTTAAAGTTGCCATCAAGGTTTCATATAAGATCAATCTAAAAATATTCGCTAACGCTCTGCCAAATTCCATGGAGTGACTTGCACCATTATCGAACTCAGTGTTGCTCATATAAAAATGAAGCTTCATGTACACTCTCAATTCTAAATGTCAGAAAAAATTTACACGATGACACCCCCCCCCACGCCACACATCCCCCACGATGTGTTTTCAAAATATCATGGGGACAAATAGGCAGCAGACATAAATGGAATTATAAAGCAAATTGGTAAAATAGGTAAAATAAGTGTTGTATTAGATTGTGCTTTAAGTTTATATGGGTTGCGAATTATTTATGGTTTACTTTTGTTAGGCTTTAATGGGTTTAATATAGAACCAAGAGCTAATAAAAGGTAACGAGGGAAAACAGGCTCCTGTCAACATAGGAAGGTCTACGGAACAGATGGGTTCTGTGGTTACTGTCTGTTGACTCGCACTGCAACAGGTATGCTAACATAAGCATTTTAGAGTTAGCACTTATGCCTAGTGCTTACATTTCGAGATTGCAAATTTATCTGTTAAAAAATACTATAAATAATATAGTCAATTGTTTAGAGTATTTCAACATACATTGTCATATTGTTTTAACATGAGAGTTCTTGAAACATCTTTGTGAGCGTGTATCATGAATATGTAAGTATTAAATTAATAGTATTGCAACAGAAAAATATGCAAAAGTCTTTCGTAACACTTTTATACTCATGTAAATTGATAACGCTTTAGATTAGACTAAAATGGTGACAATGTATAAAAACACATTTCAAACTCAGTTGCTTGTTTTAAGAGCATTTATGTCCAAATACTTCGTGACAATTCGTAGTTTTTCGCTTTACGTAGCCAAAAATAAAAAGATTAATACAAATCATTGTTAAAAGACCTCATCACCACAAATCACCGATCCCTCACACCAGACCCTTGCTCTTGTAGTTTTAAACAATTGTGATACACAAGGACTACGTGACTAGAACTGATTCGATATGTTTAAGCATTTCTGATATCAGTGATAGTAAATGCAAACTATTAGCTTCACACGTATAACTGAAACTCTTACCTGAAATGTATCGAGCCGGAATTATCACCAATCGCTCCCTACCCTGGCAAATCAAACACTAAACCATGAGCATAAAGAGGTCCAAATATCTCGAGAACTTTTTATAAAATTTCTTATAGGCCATAAGCTTTCAAAACTCATGAGCTTTCAGATTTGACAGTCCGTGAACTTTCAGAGGCAGAGAGATCTTTGAAGCTAGACCCTATGTGACTCTAGGTACCCTACGCAGGAGCTTATAGTTATGAAAGTTTACAGAGGCAAGGAACTCTCACATTTCAAAAGAACAATTAAAACATTTATATTGACTAGAATCGCCTAAAGGGTAGCAATTATACAGGCTTCAATCTTCCAGAGTCAAGAATCCTTCAGGTATAAAATTCACATATGAGCCAGGAACTTCTCTCATAATATAAGAGATCGTAGCTTTCAGGATCAAAGATCTTTTAAAAACAGGTAAATGTTTTACTAGTAAATACGAACAATGTATGGAAAAACGAGAAAGGGACCAATAACAGAAGAGGAATTACCTGATATAAAGCTTACTAGTTCTCATTTTAATCGAACCATAAACGTCAGGTGGGATGGGAGAAATGTTTTTCATTATGACTGTTTACTTGATTCCATAAGATATGAGCCGTTCTGGTTGTCATCCTGCTCCTCCTAGAATAATTATGGGATTTATTACAATGACTATCGTTTTGTAATAACGTTTATACATATGGAAATATCTTAAAATTTAAATTTATGAATTTATTTCCACTTATTTATTTATTACATTTGGAATTTATTGCATGAGATGTTACAAGTAAAAGGATTATATTGTACGAATAATAAACATAAATATACTTTTAGAGGATATATTAGTAGGTAAAAACGTTGATTTAAAACTGAATTTTGAACAATTCTATACAATACTATATAAATAAAAAGGGCAAATTATCATTCATCTAACTAAACACTATCACAATATCCAATATTGAGTTATTATCTATAATTGACATTACATAGAATAATCACAATCGCCGCTATTATATAGTCTATAGAACCTTTATATGAAATATTCGTATTTGTTTTCAGAAAACAATTTATCACCGTCAATTTCATCCAACATACAAGTATTAATAACACAATATCTTCAGCAGTTGACTGCATTTCTATTGCGTTTGAAGAAAAGGTCTATATTTTGCTTGAACAAATAGAGCTTTTATATATCTGTATAAGATATATACAGGTATATCTACTTTTATTTGTTCAAGAGGTTGTAGTCATGGCACTGCGATCTAGGGTCTCACATACCAACTTGGAAAATAATAAAAATGCAAATGTGTAAAAGTTGCAACAAAATATTTTTCAATTTCTGTCAACATAAGCACAAGAAAAAAATAATGAAAATTACTTTTACAGACTGAATACGACGTGTGTATTAGTGTATATAATAACAGTTGACCTTAGTCATATTGCTGACAAATTTGTAAAAACCCTCTAAAAGTGATGAATATATAAAAATGATTCATGTGGCGTCAACATTCTGTCTGATATAATTTCAGGCTCGTTTTTAATTGTATGTTAGTATTTTAAAAATTTAATAGAAGCAGTAATTAAAAATGAGAATTACTTGTACTAAAAAATATTAGGGCTAAAGTGCTTATTAGTTTACTTTGTAACACGTATGTAACAAGTGTGATAAATTATTTTTCATTTAACACATTTTAATGAAAAAAGGTCAATCATTAATAACTCAATGACGAAGTCATCTAAGTCATCAATGAACTCACTGTGGTTACAAACGTTGTCCGGTGTTAGCTGAGGTTTGAGGTAGAGTAGCAGCTATTTGACACATATGTTGGGAACCTCAAATGTAATATCGTCTACAAAAGAGAAGAAGCGACAAACTGTCTGTTGTTGACACTCCTGTCGGGTTCCTACGTTGATTTACAAGCACGTAGGCCAAGAATCGTTGTAGTTCAATCTGTGTCATGATTTTTATTTTGTTTTTGAAATTTAATTTGTATATAGATTATCTATTGTATGTAGATCTTATTAAGTTTATTTAAATATTATTACTATTTGTTACCTGTGGCTTCGCACGCAATTAAAAAAAGTCTTTACCCTACTTAGTCATTTAATATGATTAATAGATTTAATATGATGGTTCTCTATGATATTTTGCGAACGTAAGCTGACATTCAATCAGGTACATATTATTTCAATGTTCATGGTTAGACGATCAGAAGGACTATTATATACTCAAGTTTTTAGTGTATAGGAGCATTTCCTGTTAAAATTAATTATATTTTCGATGCAACAGTTACATTTGGCTTATTTCCAGCTCTTGTGATTTACGTCTGCTCTAATATATTCCCAGCGCTATAATTTATTGAATGTGTCTCGTTGTCTCAATGAAAGAAATATAATCTACCTACTTCGGCTAAAAAGTGTGTACTTCCGGGCAACTGCAAATAGCTGGTTCCTCTCAACTATGACATGGTTGTTTCTCCTAGCTTGTGCAAGCGAATAATTAAAGTGGTTGTGCCGAATTGACGAATGTTATACCTTTGGAATTGTTATAGATTTTAAATAAAGTTAACATCTTGTAACTTTTTTATAACTGATGCAAAACAGTTGATTCCATTCAACTGATAAAATCTGTGTTGCTGCAGGTTAGTGCAAGCATACATATAATGTGACGCTTATGCTGACGTATTTCGTCACAAAAGGTACAGTTGGAATTGTTATAAAATGTACTAATTGGTATCTTGTGTGTTTTAAAAAAATAAATGTACGGGTTATTTTGTTACTTGACTTTAAAAAGTTTCAACAGGCGCACTTTGCTAATATTAAAGCAAATCACACTATTGTTAAACAATTCTTCTAATATACCCTAAATGCGAAATTAGGTATTTTTAGCATTTCTAGTTCTAGACATTATTTTTTGTATAATACATAAAAAATGGTAGCTAGTGACGAAACAAAACATTTCTCATCCTATGTTTATATTACATTTTTTGTTTCAAATTATATGGACTATTAACCACAAACATTTGTGACACTCTTTTGTGAACACCCTGTATGTCGGTGTGTGAGAGCGTTTAAATCTAGTAAACCATCTCATGTCAAAAACCGTTATATATCCAGTGCCGTAGTAGAATTTGCTACTTTGTCCGGGTAAATAGAATCTATGTAAACCCGTAGGACCGAGAATCCTATTTCAGCCATAAAGCATCCACTTTAGGCCGTTTAAATTAACTTTCTGTCTAATTTATTTATGATGTCAACTTTGAGTTTGCTGTATTGTCCCGACAATAAAATATAAACATACGTAGGTCACAAAAACCTACTTCTGAAAAATGTCTATCTACGTGTCTGGCAGTCTTCTTTCGGGCTAAGATATTTGTAGTACCATATTAGAGTTTGCCTTGTTGTCATGATGAAGAAAAATGTATAAACATTTAGGGTTGAGAAGTTTTTACGGTCAAAAAACATATACTCCAGATGTTGTTAGAGTTTATTTTGTCTTTGTTCTGCCACCTAGTATAAAAATTTTACACAAAAAAGACATAGACACAGGTACAATCAAATATCCCTTAATCCCCTTGAGTATAGAATCCTTTCGCTTCATTCCATCATTCATTTATTTTATAACTGACGGCAAAGGTTATCACAATAATTCTGTCACGGTCAAGTTTGGTACAAAGAAAAATATTGTACGATATACGAATAATTACTTAATTATATATTGTGTGTAATGGTAACTGCTATGAATTGTAACTATCCTACAAGAAATTTATAGGTCATTTCCAATTATACTGGCCAAATTTGTTTTCTACACTAAATCAGTGTATTAAAGTTAAGTAGTTCAAACTTTGGATAAAATAAAACAATTTATTTTAAATAAAGCTTTACATTTTTCACAAACCAATTTAATCACTTAACTGGATTATATTTGTATTCACAGACATGCTTGAGTGTTCACAATGTAACACAGTTGGCCAGAATAACAATTTTATTGTGCGAGGTAACCGTCAGGAACTGGCTGTCTTCAGGGGCTCTATGGGCATGTATAATTCCTCTCTCCACATCTACCACTAAGTTTCTCTCTGTTCTCTGAGCTCTAACCGAATAGATGTATCTTAACCTACAAAGTATATTGCTTAAATTAAACTGTAAGTTTTTTCAATAAATAATTATAGAACATAAAATTCCTATATCCTGGTGAAGTTGTGACAATTTAGTTATTCTTTCATAAACAAAATAAAATAAAAACTTTGAGTATATAAATATATAGATTAATAGTATTGGATAACTGCCGGGACGGTATTGATGTTAAAATATGTAAAAAAATTGTCTTAATGTACCTCAACATATCAGTTTAGTAAATCTCTGAAACATAAAAGCCCACATGTTATATAAAAAGTGTACTCTGTCCACTTATAGCGATTTTAGTAGGACTGGGATTGTTAAGTTCACCTGATTTCTGTCTGGTTTATCTTGTCTGGTTTATCTAACAACAATCCAGTGTGATAGGGATGAAGAGGTGTTCTCATTGTCTAATCAACTGTACAATTAAGTGAACTACGATTTTTAGACACGATTAAAAAACCAAGATGGAGCAACCGAGTTTTCTACACAATACAGATGTACTTTGTACTCGCTGATCCACTAGAGAACAATCTTAGTAATAGGTTAACACAGTGTTACTCTGTACTCTATGTTCCATTGGATAGTGATCGTAGAAATAGGTTCACCAAGCACTGCTTTGTACACGATGTTCTATTAGAAAGCATTATTGGCAAAATGCTCTCACAGCGTTGCTCTATAGTCGGCATTCCACTTGTGAGTGGTTTTTTTTAAAACATACTGTCATACTATAACGCTGTAATTAGTGTTTATTGGATAGCGTTCGTCATACCAAGGCTCCTATAGATTTGCTTTTTATGATTTTCACTGGAGGGAGGTTTTGGTGATTATATTACACTTTTATATTATTCACTGATTCATCTGAAAACGGTACTGGTAGTACTCTCGCACAGCGTTACTCCATATTTGGTTGTTCCATTGTAGGGGAAAACTTGATCCTCTCAACGATTCCAGAAGTCGCTATAGTATCGTTCTGATCTGAGCGATAGTTAATCAGATTTTTCCATGTTATCAGTCCTAGCCCTGGCTTAGATATACTTGTCTGAAATGTTTTATTTAGAAATATGTTTCCTAATTTGTTTTCGTCTCTTTTTTATTCTTGACTGAGGCACGGCTGGGCGTGAAACACATTCCTTACAAACTTTAAAAATCTACCTTTACTTGTAGTGCATGTGTTTTAATTTAGGATCTTATAGAATAAAACGTAATTCAATAAATCAAACGGTGTATTTCAGACTATTTCTTTCAGGTAACAGAATATAAAAAATAATTATTCTTTTATTTCTAAAAGATAAATAAAGTTTACAAATGAGTATTTGTATGATATTTTATAAGATTATATAACATATACTATAAAAGCTAAACCACAATACTGAAGTAAACCACGTAATTTAGTATAGCCTACTCATTAGTATACATACTATTATATACAAATTTAATGGCGTCCGTCTGTGTGTTTATACACTTACAAAGTTTAAAATAATAGCCACTAGCAATTCCGCTTAACATCTGAAGTGGCTAACCATGAACACTGACGTAATATGAACCCAAAATATGACATCTTCCGTTTTTATATAGAATAAAGTAAAAGTATATAGAGCTCCATACTTTATTACACCGTAAGTGCATTAACTGAAACGCTAAGGACTTTGACTTTAAGATTAATCCACACTATCTTTTAATAGTTCAAATATTACTGAAACTGCAGGAGCTATTCAATAAAATGTCGATTTTAGTTTAAAAACTTAATAATAACTCAATAAATTTAAACTTAAATCTAAAATGGATCAGAATATTGGAATGTCTTAAAGTGGCTATAATTTACCTCTTGAGTGCCTAGAATGTCATTAAAAAACAACATGCTCTTGGAGTCCCTTTTTTAACGTGAAATTGAGTGCGAAACCGCGGGTAACTGGTAGAATAAAATAAAATTGTTTTGTATTATTTTATTATTTTTCCTTTTTATTAATTTTTTTACTCTCAGATGGTCTAAAATTTTATACATATTTATTGCTTAAATTAACATATACTAATCTCAAAAAATGTAGGGCTTCAAAAGGCAGAGCCCGTATTGAGGTTCTTTTAAGCACGATGTTTAGTCGTTAGTGCCCAATTAAGTATATAACTACTGTATAATTATTAGAATCCTACTGATATATTTAAACTTCTTATTATAGTATACGACTCTTTAAAGAAACTATTCATTACATTTATATAATTGTCGGAAAGTTAATGCATATGTAATTAAAAAGGCAATATTTTAAAACAGATTAAGATTTTTGAATAATTTGTTAGTTTCTTGAATTGAATTAAATAATTTGGTATAGAAAACAAGTTTTTATCGAAATATTAATTTAGGCATATTTACTTATATGTCCGTCATACTCCTCGATCTTTACTTGTATAAATTAATTAAGTGCAATAAATTACTCCGAAAAATGTGAAACGTTTGTTGAATTTATGTTTAAAATACATGTCACAAGTTATTATAAAGTTTAATATAACTAAATTTAATTTTTAAAACATTATTAAATTAGCTAAAATAATGTTACAATTACGATGGTCCAAGTATTTGGATATTAGATAACTCATTATGTGATGTGATAACTGGATTTAATTTCGGGCTGTCACAAGCTTTCTTCCATTCTGAACATTATTCTGTGAACGGTGACTGTGGATTACTGAAAAGCCGCTTTTCTTATCTTTTCGAGACCTAAGTAGCTTTCACGGAATATTTCCTTTTATTCCTCTACCAAGCATAAAAGTAATATCTTTCTGTGGGCTTTCTACACCCTTGTTTCTTATTTTTGATTAAGAAATTACGTACAGATTACTTCTGCAGGTTATTTTCATTGTAAATACTTACAAATGTATGTGTAACAAAGAGCATCAGCTAATAATACCGAAAAGATAATTGCGCATTTTAAAACTGCATTTTAAATAAATGTGAACGAGCTCATGAATAATGGGTATTAGATGTAGTTAAAGTCACTAAGTTCTTTTAACAAATTATACGTACTAATAAGCATAGTAGGCATCTTAGTCTAGTAAGCATTGACTTAATATGGGGTACTACAGTGAAAGTTAGAATCAATCACGTGCTGATAATATGTTGAAATATAGTTTACAGTACCAAATACATTTTTTACACAATATTGGTACTAACATCTCTAGTAGTCTCAGTGTCTTCTAAGGGTGAAAATTTGTGTGTTAATAACAAAAAGTAGTGACTTTTTAATAAAAGTAAACTTTTAAGACCACCACATGTATATACTATCTTGATTGGAACAACAAGGCAAATGCTACTACGACATCAAATATAACTTAAAAGAAAGTAAAGGAAATTATACTATAATTGGAGAATCAAGGCATATATTTTTTTAGTAAGAAAGCATGCTATACATTACCTTCCTTACACTGCACATTGTATGTTGACCAACCCCTCACTCACCCCCTCCCTTTGAAAGCTGATTGTGGTAATCATGTCACGACATGTGGCGTGTCACCACTTCCTTTCTTTCCTCTCTACTTGATTAACTCTAATTTTCTCCTCATTGCCGAGTCAACAAGAACCTTGTACTTTTTGTGTTTGATTATGTTTAGTTTTTTTCACGAAACGTCACTTTGTTAAAATGATGTAGAAATATAAATAACCTGATTTACATAAATAATAATAATGTTAAAACTATTATACTACTATTACAATAATTTAATCATTTTCCTCAAACTAATAACATTCATTGAGCGACAGTATTATCTGTCCAAATCCCTCCAATATGAGTCTTCGATGTACCTTCTATGAAATTGTTTTTAATTACTATATTTTACTTTTAACATATAGGTCAATTGAATATTATTTAAATTATTTGGCAATGCCTCTTTTGGATTAAATTGACAGTTAATTAAGGTTTTCACCTTCGTTAAACACAAAAAAAACCGTGAGGTGTTGTCAAAATTTACATGTTTCGAATATCATACCATCGCCGAAAAACGCGATAAAGTATAATCCACCCAACGGCTTCTTTTTGGAAATTAAAATTATACATAATACATTATACAACAAGCGAAAACGTAGTCTCAGGCCTTAAATTATAAATAAATAATCATTTAATTGTAAATAGAAATATTTTATGTTCTTTTAACGTCTTTAACCCACTTTCTTTCCCACAGATGTGTACCACTATTAGACACTAGTTTATTTCATATCATCATGGTTTTTATCGCATATGTGTCATGCGTAGCTTTGTTTTTGCTTTACATAGTGGTTTTCTTAATACCTTGTGTTAAATACCGTATGTTAAATGATCGACAAGTCTGTCCTATATTATTTTTAGGGCAATAGACACATAATTTGGGCTATACGCCAGATTATTTAATTTCAACGTTTTTGTTTTCGTGTTTTTATCAGTCAGAATTTTTGATGTTGAATTTGTGGCTCTAAAACCAAGAGCATAACGAATTTTCTTTCATTCTGAAGTAATCCCATTGTGAACGGTGTAGCTTCTTCATTCAACACATTTTGCCTGATTTAAATCAATTTGTGTTGATTGTCTGAGCTGACGTGGTGGACTTTCTAAAAATATTAAAATAGAATTTCCTTAGATTTTTCTCTAGGGTTAGATAATGAAATTAGTATATTGTTTTTTATTAACGCCAGATGTGAATTTGAATTTGGGTGTCATATTATTCAAATAATTTATCAATAAATTTAACTGACCGATGTTGCCATCAAACAATATGAGAGTGTCATGTGTCGTCTACATACCTTGGGTAGAACGAGATAATTTTTTTATATTGGACGTTGTTACAAAGGATGAACTTATTTTCTATGTAGGTTAATTCAGATAAATATCCAATTAATGAGAGAGCTGACCCATTGCTAATCCATGTGGTTGTAAATAATGTTTATATTGGAACATAAAATAAATTTGTTTTAACACCCCTCTCAGTAAAATTACAAGTTTATTTAGCTTATCGGATATTATTTCTAACATTTCCTCGACGGGCACCTAGATATTATTAATATTAAATGATACTAGAGTGAGTTGCCGCATGACATTGTAATATTTAATTTTTCAGGCCAAGAAGCTGTGATGCTTCTTGATAAGTATATTTTTCTTTAACGTTTTTCTAATTTCATTACTAATTTATAAGAGGGAGCCGAGTAATAATTTAATAAAATTTACATGCCCTCTCTATGAACTTTGGCTAGCCCGCGCAATTCTGGTGCTGTCATATTGGTCATTTTAAGACGCCATTTTGTTATCATGAAAGAGTACCCTACTGTTATTAACAAGTTTCATAAACCGTCTTTAATATGCGTTAGTTGGATTTATATTAGGATTATTATCACGTGTAATTTGTTAAAATTCCTCAATATAATCTGCTTAATACAAAATAACAGTGGCATTTCCTTTATCGGCTTTATAGAGTAATGCATCACGATTTTTAAGTTTCTCTTTAATTAAATTAAAAAGAGATTTTTACTCCTTTAATGTTAACAAATCATTCTAATGTTTGCTGTTGTTATCAAATTTGGTTATTAGGATCGCTTATAGCAATTCTAAAAAGATTCATATGGCCTTCGTTATAGCTTTTAAACCAAATTTCCAATTTATAAGCTCGTTGAAAACTTGTTTACTATCTTAGCGTGTTAAATTATATTTTAAACACTTATCTAAGAGCGACATTTCGTATTCATCAAATGCTATTTCAGTCATGGTTATAGTCGTAAAATATAAGTCAATAGCTCTATTTGATCTTGAGATATCCAGTGGGTAACAGACACAGGCAGATAGACGGAACATTGTTATGGATTTTTGTTGTACATATACTGTAGGAGTAAGAAAGTAGGATATTACCGAATATTCTATACGTACTAATTGTCAGTAGTACATATTCTAGGATTTGTATGTAATCACTTTTATATTGAGGTATAATGAAGACAATACGAGTATATACAATAAAAATCAACGTATTATGTGTCCAAGGATCCACAGGCGTAACTGTGAAAACTATAAGCGAGTATCTGTTTCATGGAAGTGCTGATAAAAGTGGGAATTATGTAAGTTTTCATTAAGTAGGAGCCAACAATTAGAACAGTGATTATAATTATAAAAAGAGGAAATGCGTTAAAGGTAAAGGACGTGTAAGTGGAGGATCAATGAACGAAGGTAAATAAGTTCTGGTGTTCGGGTCTCCGCAAAATTATCTTACATTGTTTCGATAGCAGCCTTATAGACTTCAATGTTATTTTACTCTAATGATTAAATGGACACTATCAACACATACCATCGCCTAATAAGTTATATTATCGCACACGATTAAATTATATTAGTTTAACAAACTGCATTCTTTGTTGTTGGTTTGAACACATTTATTGAAAGACAATTATATATATATATATATATATATATATATATATATATATATATATATATATAAAAATTAAAATAAAACTCCTTTAACACTTTTATTAGATTTATGAATACTAAATACATTTAAGATTCATTGAAACCATCAAAAGGTTCAGTAGTAGTTTGAGTTAAATATTAATAATAATAAAACAATAGAAATAAGTCACTGAACTAACTTAACATGTCATAGAACAACCTTTATAGCAACATTTTGTATTTAATTTACACATAAATAATTTATGCTGGAAATTATTCACAATAAGTACACAATAATATTAAACATTCCATGGGAGTTTTAATTTTGTTAAGGTTATATAAGGTAATTACAGCTAAGACAACCATTATATTCTTAAGCGTGATACGTTTCGCACGATCGCGGCATTGTCAAACGCATACTCCAGTAAATAAAAAAACACAGTGTAGGCCTACACACACAAACACATGACACAAAATAAATTAATTGAAAGTTCTCATAGGAGGTTCGTCAAGTTTAACACAGTTAAACATTTAGAGAAAAACATGACAGTATAGCTGAGTTGAGCGTCGTGCACGGACTGGTTGGTTTGTTCACATACATGTCTAGTCAAGTCTTCCTCGTTATCTGTTACACCTCGCTTGAGTCGACCGCATTGTTTGTATTCCTATTATTGAAGTTCAGTCCTAAATAGGTTGGTTTCTGGCACCGATTCTTTTACTTAAATTAGTGTTCTTACGTTTACAATAGCCTATATATAGTTATGTGTTTTCTAATGTATTTATTATAAACTTTGTCCTTTGTGGCAATGATGTAATATTTTCATATTATCTACTATGCTTGTATAACAGTGGTTGTATTCATTTAGGTGCTCAACGAAATTAGACTGTTTTTAAGTTTTATTAAGGGCTGAAATGTAATCTTAAATGATTACATGTTTTTCTCGTTTCAGCTATGTACAATTATTGTTCACAGTCAGTGCAGTTAAATCTATAAACACCTGAATTGGAATAAATATCTTGTTTATGAATTGTCGGCTTAATTTTGTTCTGCAATTTGTTGCTGCTCCTATGCATCACAGATAACATGTGTTTTTAAACCCTTTTAGTTAAAATATATTAGTTTAAAATATAAGATTAAAAAAAAAACTTCATTTACCTTAACCTACAAGTACCTGATGATGGATTCGTTAAATTCAAAATGATATTGTACAAATTAAATCAATAAAAAGCGTTAAAAGTGTATTATTGTATACTGATATGAAAAATTTTCGAGGCTACATTTGTAATAAGATTTTTGCACTCTATTCATGTGAATTAAAGGTCTCTCATAGAAGTTTTATTTTCGATGTAGTTTATAGAATTCTTCTTGATTCTTACCATGTTTGTATGCTCTATGAAGTATGATCGGTAGTTCTTTATTTAATTAATAAAGTCGTTTTATTAATGGGAACATATTTTAATCTGTGGAACATTGATCTCAAAGAAGCCATTTTGTGTTGTCCTGGATGTTTGGATTATTTATTTATTTCAACGGCTTTCCTATAAAAAAAATTAGAAAAAAGTACTGTGAAGTAAATAAACTTAAACTAATAACCTAAAAATAGGCACAATCTCAATAATAAATTAAATGAATTTGCAACGAAGTAATCCACAATAACCAGAAGAGAAGCTAAAGCGTATATAGTAGTTAAAAACAATAAAAGTTTAAAATTACAAACATGCAGGTGTGGAGTCGCTATAATGTAGTAAAAACAACTTGAAAGAAAGGGCAGATTAAAATGAGCGTAATAAATTGATTAAAGAACTGCAAAAGTATTCTAAGAAAAAAAACATTTTTTTAAATTGGAAGTAATAAATAACGATCGGGTATCAACAACAGTAAACATAACAAAAACTAGTAAAAAGACAGTCTTGAATAAATACCCCACTCTAACAAAAAACCAAAAAAAAAAAAAAAAAAAAACAAAAATTAGCAACTAAACAACGAGGGAAAGAGATAAAAGAAAGTTAAGGCTTCAGATGGCGTCTGAGACAGCCTGTAGACTTCCATCGACTGGCCGAAGATGTCAGCACTGCTCCCCATGTCGTTAGTATCGTTGAGAAGACGAGGAATACATCCATGATTGCCATAAGTAGTGAGCTAGAATCGTTTAGTGAAGAGGCTCCTGGATCGAGTTCCTCTTAGCATTTTAAAGTCATTGGAGTCTAGAATCTCTGGGCAATCGATATCCGTTTAGCAATTTGTAAAAGAAAAAGTGGTTAAGAATGAATCTTCGCTGAGCAACGGTCTCAAGAACAAAGAAGAGTGAAGTTTATTAACTGGTACTGCAGAGTAAAGGAAGCACATGCGAGTCTCAAACAGTCGTACCAACCTCAACTAAGTTCTATCCAAAGGATCAATGTGTAGTCTCATGTAGGGACACTGGGCAACAGATGCGTACTCCAATAATGGGTGCATAAGTGTTTTGTAGAGCGTGTTCAGAGTAGAGGGTGAAGTAGTCTTGGGACGATCTGAGAATGAACCCAATCTGTTGGCTTGTTTTGTTGGAGAAATAATGTATTTGTCCCGCAGGATTCCAAGATGAGAACTATGTCAGTATGAGTTGGTTCCTTTATATTGAAAATACATGCTCACTGTTTATATTCCTTACTGTCATGTCCAGATAGCTTAGAGCTAAATTTTTAATGTAAACTATATTTTTTGGATGATAGGAATTTATATGTTTTTGAACGATTAATACCTGGTTTATATTACCGTTCATTAGGACGACTACATCGTCTAAATAGGCTACGTGTGCCAAGAAACTATTTTTTCACTATTCACTACTTATTTTCTATTTTATTTTTTAATTGTTGTTCTCATTCATAAAATAGAACACTTTTTTAGAACTGGTGGTGCAATTTTATTTCCAAACCTATACACTAATGTTCTAAAAGGAAACATGGATTCCATAATGTTGTTTTGCGTGTTGCGATTTACGCGTTTGTTTGTGTATGTGGTTTGTTTGTTTCAACGCTGTAAGAGAATCTATAGAAATTTTTAAAAAACGAACTATAAAAGAATTATCCATAGAACAAATTATTGAAACAGTAAAATTAAACAGTATAATCCTGAGACTAAATTATTTCCAATATAAGGAAAGATTTAACAGCAGTGAAGATGGCTTAGCAATAGAACAATACTTTCAATCGGACAGGTCCAAGTAAATTATTAAATATCTATAATGCTTCTAATGAAAATTAATTTGCAAGTACGATTAGTTTATCTTCCTGTTGAAGAGGCAACATTGTCTTGGGGCAACAGAATCAGCCTACCGTATTAACATTATTCAGTGTAAACGTAACTCGGCCGTAATGAAACTGTATAAACAGCGAAGAGTAAGCGATATATAAATATTTACGTTTAGACGTGGATGGCAAATATTTACGACACTAAACGTGCATCTCGTTGACATTGATTTTGTATTGAAAACAACAAAAATATTTAAATAATTGGTTTGATGTTTTTATTAAGTTACGTCATGTTTACGCGTATGTGGAACACCAAAACAATACCACCCATTCTAACAACAATGACAATTCAAGACTTTCCCCCAATTGTTTCAAATTATTAAAGACAATTCTCAGTATTGACATAAGTACATTTTGTAATTTATTAAAATTCCTTAGAAACATTATTAGAAGTAGAAATACTCGTATACTGCTGTTTCTAACTCACGCAGTGTGCATTCCAACCTCCCTCACAAAAACATGTAGGAAAGAATTTCCTCTAAAATTAATTGTAGAAAGACTATTTTCAGATAAATAACATCTTCTTATTGTAAAGATAAATGTCCACTTCCTTATTAATACCTGAACAACACACACCGCCGATCATATAAGCTTATTTGTTTTCTACCGGGTCGAATTTATTTGTGTTTGACGACAGGTCGATTTCTTTTCTTACTATTTATTACTCTTGACACACCTTTTACAATCATTATCGAACACAACCACAAAAATCTTCTAAGGCTCATTGTAAATGCATTCTGTCCAACCTTCTTTCAGTTAGTATGGTATGCACTATCCGTGAAATTTTGTTTAAGCTCACTATTGTAAGCAATTCTGTCAAATCTACTATATACAATCTTCTTCAAGTATGGTACACACACTCTGTCCAGTTTTCTTTGGATAAGCACACTACATACTATTACGTATAATATTTGAGTACTTTTTATTGTTTGCTTAGTTATTTTACTGAACGTTTTAGAAATAGAGTGTGATTGTTTCAACTGAATTCAGAGTGATATATCCTTCAGAGGTTTACTAACATTTCAAATCAACTATCAACAATACACACCTCATTTTAAATACTTGTAGGTTATCAATGATAAATAAATTATAAATAAAATAATGTTATATGCATGGATATTTTAAGAAATAGTTTTTAACAAAAAGTAGATGCTCCACTGGTACTCCAACCAGGATTTCTCACTTAAAGGGCGAAAATGCTACCCATTACACTGCACTATTAGTATACCATTTTGTAAATGAATTATTTTTTACTTTGAATTCAAAGTACTGCTATAAAAGATGTTTGTCCTACTCTAACATTTACACACATTTCCATCAAAACAGAGTCCATATAATAAAAAAATATATATTATAATGTATTACAGAAAAAATGTAATGGTTCTATGATACTATCTCCTGTCTGGTGATTATAATTTCCCCAATTAATTTCAACGATTATTAGCATTTACAAGGAAAATATTCTCTTGGAATTTGTAGAATAATCTTATTGGAATATTCCTGTATAATGGAAGTCCTTGTAGCTCTGGGCGTACAAGACACAGGTTCAACGTTATCTCGTGTTGGAACACCAAAGCATTGTTCAGATACACAGCATGTATAGTTCTTTCTAAGAAAGTTTCAAATAGAGTTATCTTAGCTTCCATAAATAACAACATAAATGCAAATGTGGAATGTAGAATGAAATAAACTGACACTATAACAGTATATGATAAAATAACAATGTTTGGTATACTGTAGTATATATAATTTTGAATCTTACAAATATAACATAATAAAGTTATAGCAATTGTTATTAGCATAACTATTTAATGTAATCGTAAAAATATAGTAAGGTTTCATGATAACTATTTCTCAGATAAAGTTTTGCACAATATTTCGTAATAAATCATACTTACAATAACACATCATAGTAACAATGTTAAATAATTGTAACATACGCACCTATTAAGTAAAGAACACGATACACGTAAGCAAAAAAATAAGTGTTAGTGAAACGTTGTTTTATCCGATGTAACCTTATGTCCGTCAATTTGCCTCATTTTTAATTATTGGTATTGATACCTACCTTCTTAGTGTGTCTTGTAATATTGTAGCTTCAAAGGACAAACATTATAAGAATATATGTTTGGTTAATAAATTTGTATATCAAATGAATTTGTCAAGTTATAACTTATCTATAACTTATTTATTGGCTACATATACAGGGTGTAAATTAACTCCTGATACGCTTGGATATATTCCAAACGGATTGACATATCGATGTGCAATTTTTATCATACTTTTTTGGATTTTTTATAGGATAAAAATCCCTCCCTTTTAAAAGGGGTATTAAAAGGAGGTAGTTTTAAATTTTAAATTTGCAAACTCCCATCTTATAATATTTAAAAGACTATTTTTAAAGTAACATGTCATTTTAAAGGTCTATACAATAGAAAAAATGACCTGAAAGTTATCTAAAACTGTCCTAGCAAAAGTTATGGACAAATAACCCTTTACATCTCAGGTGTAAATTAAATCCTGATACGCTTGAATATATTTCAAATGGATTTATATCAGTGTTAATCCTTCACTAAACTTATTAAAATATTGTTTTAAAGTTTTTGGAGGATAAAAAAAATTCCTCCTACCTTTTTAAAGGGGAGTAGAAAGGGGTAACTTTAAATTATGAAATTGCAACCTCTATCTTGTGATATGCCATTTTACAGTTTGAAATATCTCCAGGCGTATCAAGACTTGATTTACTTTAGGTAAATATCTTATTATTGTCACTTATTACTGGTGGCGAGAGAAAAGAAGAGACCTGGCCCGTGCCGGCGCACAGCTGTGTACTAGTGTGTTGCCGCGCGGTAATTTCAGGCGCTTCGCCCCACAGCCAACCCTGCGAATTGTTTATCCTAGCAATGGAACAGTGAAACAATAATGGAATTACGAAACAAGGCGCGGCAACATACCAGTAGTAGCGCCTGCAAATTTCAGATAGGCCAGAATCCAGGTCTCTTCTTTTCTCTCGCCATCAGTAATCTGGTATAACTTCTTTTATCTGCCAGGGTGGAGATAAATCTATTTGTATATGATTATCAAATTGTATGTCTGTCTATACACTAATGATATCAAAAGTTTAAACTTAGCTATAGACTTTTTGAAGCAATCTCCGAGAAGGCCGTTACGCATCACGTGGCGTAGTGTAATCCTACCTTGTTTGAAATGGTTTATTGAATAATTTATTGTTTGTTCGAATTCATTACTGCTATTCATAATCGCAAAAATCTCATATTCTTCTTTATTCTGATTTAGATTGATGTGAGAAAAGATATTTTAATATTATCACAACAGAAATAAAAGGCTATTAAAAGTTATTTTATGATAATTTTTTTATTGAAATACTTACAATGTAAAGAGACAAATGACTCCTCTAAATTCGAAGTAATTAGTCTCCTTCCTTTTGCTCCTGGACATGCTCCTGGACATTCCCTTTTCTCATCGTATAGCTCGTAAGAACATTTAAGATTGGAGGCATTTCGCTGATTTACGAGTCATCGTGTGGTTTCGACCACTCGTAGTATTAAAAAGCATCTATCATGTGCAAAATCTTTTAAATGGTTACCTAGAAAACCTTAAAGAGGTGATGGCCGTTGGACGATCTTCAAATTTAATTGCTAATGATTACAATGTGAAAGTTAGAATTCATAAATGTTCCTTAGTGTTTTCCTCCTGCAAAGTAATAAAAACGGAAATGCATAATTTCATAGCAGGTATTTGAGTAGTTACTTGGGGTGCATTTAGTAATCCTTATTTTAGGCTGATTGATGACGAATTCTAATACCATAAGCGTTGGCTCAACTAGAGTGCATGATGAATAATGAGATATGTGGGATTTCATCACGAAGTAATATACACAGAGCGGTGCGTATTATCTAGTAGAGGTTGATTGTTTCATAATACTAATGGAACTTGTATTTTTTACCACTTTTGATACTAGAAGTAACGTTTGGATTTAAAATTGACATCTCAATGACTTGTAATTGTAGAAATCATATTTAGGATTTATTGATGAAACCTATTCTTAGAAGCCTTACCAATTTTTTAAGTGCAGGATGACCGCTACACCTCTTTGTATTGGACGAAGCAAAGTATACATTTCTCCTGCATCCCATGATGAATTCCAGGGAGATGTGAGGTTTCATTATGATGTAACATAAACAGAATGGTGCGTAATATGCACTCCAAGTTGATTGTTTTATAATGCTTCGTTAGTCAGAGAATTTTGCATTTTTCACCACTTTTGAATGTAGAAGTAACGTCGGGTTTCTTAATGGACAATCTGAGTGACCTGTAGTTGCAGAAGGAATTTGGAGTTTTAACATAATAAAATCTATCCTTGGAGAGGTACAATTTTTTAATACAGGATAACCAATCTACCAATTCCCGTTGAACGAAGCGAAATATAAGTTTTTCCTGCAAGGCATGATGACTTCTAGAGAGATGTACGGTTTCAACATGATAGAACTAACTCTGTGATGACGCATATTTTTCACTTTAAGTTGTTTTTTCACCACTCTACTTTTGTCGGAGCAGATTGGACAATTTTCAGTTATGCAAGAAACACAGTGTCATGTAATTTTCACTATACGTCGATTGTTTCACCATTTCACGTTGGTCGGAAAGGTTGGGACTTTTTACTACTTTTTAAATTAAGGTATAATTTTTTACTAGTTTCATTTAGCGTTGGATGGACCACATATGCATTTATATAACGAATGCCGTCATTATAAGTAAAAAAAAATTGTTGTTAAATAATCAGGTTTTAAAAAACATTGCTAAAAATGTTTATTTATTTTCGATGGTAATGAATTCCCCATTCTTGTTTTATGAAGCAAAATATATCTTATTTCATGCCTTATGTTTGTAAATAATAAATATTTAATATCCTAGTGTATCTTTTAAAACTAAAATAAGTTTATAACTTATATAAATATTCATAAAACATTAGATAAAATTAGGATTTGGAGATTATTAAGTTTGTAGTTTTAACGTTTGACCTATAGAAAACATTGTATATGGTCAATTAAGTGAACAATACACACACACACACACACACACACACACACACACACACACACACACACACACACACACACACACACACACACACACACACCAAAGCTTAAATACATGTGTGGACAAATACCTGTACGTTGCCAATCAAATTAAGTATATATGTGAAAACTTCATTAACTTCCATTAATAAACTACTATTACAATAACTAAACCGGTGTAAAGTACAAGAATACGAATACACTTCTTATTAAATCTAGGCACTCTGCAGAAATCCATTAAAATCTATTAATAAACCACTTGAACGTCCCAACTCGGTATTTCTGCAAGTTATCCTAGATTAATGTGTTACAATATGACAGTTAACATGGTGAACGTTTACACACACATATATGTCTATAAGTACGTACATTGCTGTCGAAATCAAGTAAATCTGAGGAACACCATTATGTTGCTTGAATAAACTATGTAAAAGTCGCAACTCGGTAGTTTTTCAAATTTCCTTAGATACATGCATTAATATATTAAACGGGGAACTAAAGTGGTAAATGTTCACACACACACACACACACACCACACACACACACACACACACACACACACACACACACACACACAGTACGATTACGCTGCTATTTAAATTAAGGTACTCTGCACAAATCCGTTAAGATCCATTAATAAACTACTTGAACGTCCCAACTCGGTATTTTGGAAAACTGCCTGTGATGAATGTGTTACAATACGAGTGACAGGTAATGTAGTGAAGGTTTACACACACATCTGTCAGTGTACAAGCATGAGTAAATTGATGTCTAAATCAACTCTATTAGGTTCCCTTAGTAAACCACTTGAACATGAGAACTCGGTAAATTTTCAAATTGCCATAGATAAGTATATAAGCGGTTTTAATTTTAAATTTGATATAGTTTTATAAATCCAAACCATTGGTTAAACGTATTACGTCGGTTTATTAATTCTGAGTTTCACCAAACTTACTTACTAAGAGAGATGTATTAAACGAGCTTTTTTACGTGTTTAGCAGCTCAGTTTCTAAACTCCTAGACTATATACATAATATTATCCAAGTAGAACAGCCATTAAATAAGGCTTAAAGGGGGATCGGCTTCTCCCCTTAAAAAAAATTAACGACCAATAAAGATTATTAGCTATACTCATAGTCTATATAACGTGTTTCGTAATTAATGTTAAAATTTTTAGCTGGTGTAACTACAGACAAAATACGACTAAATGGTGCGTATCTATTATAGAAACCACCATACACATCAAAGCTGACATTTAACCTTTTTTAAACTTCGATCTATAGATCTATTTATATAGAAAATTTGACAGGATTTTCAAATTGTGCATATACTTTGAAATAAGAATAATTAATTTAGAACTCTACATTTAACACTCACTGAAATAACAGTAAATTAAAAACATACTGGAAGTACAGAAAGGTTACAAATAAAAATATTCTCTGTGATCTCTATCACTGGCAAATAAATAAAAATGTTCCAGTATTAATTTTATTATTGCAAGGCCTCTCGGAATCAGTGATTCCATCATCAGTCATTTGTGAAGTTCCTGATGATGGAATCATTGATTCAGAAAGGCCTTGCAATAATAAAATTAGTACTGGAACATTTTTATTTATTTACCAGTGATCGTAAGTAAAACTTTTATTCAATGCACCAAGATTCTTCATTCTGTGATCTCTGTTACAAGTTAGTATTACACCACTCCACGTGTCGATTTACAGGTGTTCCTTAATTTTTATGCAAAATTTGAATCATAGTTCATTTCATTATTAATTAATTAGGCAGATAGAAAAGAAACTGTGTCAGCCTAATGAGTCCCATCGTTAGACGTGCATCATGTAACTCATTCCTGCCTATGTAGAAATAAAGTTTCGTGCGATATTTAAAGTATACAGATGAAATATATCCGGAGATATCCTGCCGTATAATACTAGTACATTCAAATGTTCGTTCATTAAGTTAGGTTTTATAGCTCAAATATAATACAAATTTCAGTGAGTTAGGGAGGGTAATACAACGCAAGATAATGCTAAAATCAAATGTTATCACCGTCTATCCATTGCTTTTTTTTTCTTTTTATACCACGAATAAAAACTTAATATGTTAAACCTCGTATAATTGTCCCCAGTCTCTTTCAATTTATTTATTCTGTTATATTCCCGTTTCACATCATGGTTACCGATAAGAGCAAAGTAAAATTATTCGCTAACACTCATCTAATTCTCGTGAAGTAACATACGCTATCATCAAACCCAATATTGCCTATATAGAAATAAACCTTAATGCAAAATTTGTTGTGTGTTTGTTGTTGTAAATGTTAAGATGTAAGATTAATAGGGTGTCAAATGATGTACAATATTGCCACACCAATAGGGTTTAGATAAATACTAAAGAATGTTTATTATGTTTCAGGCGTACAGACTTAAAATAACTTATATAACGAAAAACACAGTAAGTCTAAAGTAAAAATAGTCTAAAATTATTATTCATTAGTATCTTCTTAAAATGTGGGTAATTCCATATTTGGAAAATATATTGCAAAATGCCTCGATCACACTTTTACTTAAAGAATAGTTAATAATAAACTTGGAGAGCAATTTGGTAATTTTTAATACATTGATAGCTAATTGTAAACACATGTTTTAAAACACTTTAGTACATCCTGTAAATATGGTTGTAGTAAATACATTAACTTTTATTTGCCCCATAATTTTCCATTTGAATAGATTTTAAAATTGATGTATCTCATAACCATGTTTGAATTAAAACATTCTTCAAAACACCTACAGACCCCAATTTGATCTCTTTGGGCATTTTACAAAGTTGAAAATATTTTCTTTGGATTCTGTGGGATGAAATGAGGAAGAAATGAAAAAGAAAAAGAGTTAAAGTTACTATACATACCGAACCAGTGGTCTGTCTCATTCTGTGTAAGAGAGGTGTAGAGGTTCCAACACTATCGTCAGATTAGTTGCAGCAGCACTATTGATGTGATACGATAGTTTAGCTTGACGAAGTATGTAGGAAAATAATAACAGAAAGTGTTATGCACAGTCCAGTTCCTCTCACAATGTCTCAAGAGGGTAAGTAATGAAGATATAGCGGTTCTGTTACAAGACTCCCCACTTTTGTTACATATAAACTTCTTACCCAATTTTTTATTGTTTATGTTTCAATTCCCAACGGTAAGATAAAAAAACGCAAAACTTGTTCCAGCTGTATTTTCTATAGCTTATATAAATTTTGAATATTTTCATAGCAAGGTATCATTAAAAGGGTTTTAAAATATATTAACAGTACCCGCAACTTTACAATCAATTTTAAAAATCTTAGTGAAAGCATTTATGATGTAATATTTCGTTGCCCTGCAATTTTTTGATCATAACAAGACATTTCAGTTACATATAATTTCAGAATTCATGGTTGAGATATCAAAACGTAAATAAAATTCAGAGTAGTTCTATTTTAGGTTTTGTTGTATGAATAGACACATATAAAACTCGGAAACCTAATTTAATCAAATAATGTCGACTTCTATCTGTTTGGATTAATTTTGTATTTAATGTATTTAAAGTCTGATAGTGATGGTTCCTTTTTTTTGTTCCGATAAAGAATATACATGTTTTATATATACATTCTTTATATATAAAACTATATATAAAACTTACGTACAAATTAAAAGTTATTGCTGTCCCAAAGAGTCAGACCGACCGATGGCATTTACTTCCGCTCTAATTTATTTACGGTTCCGCAGTTGAGTATGTTTTGTTGTACTGACCAAGAAAATAAACACGTATGTGGGATTTGGAATCCAATTTAGATTTAAAAGCGATTATTTGCGGTCTACGATGTTAAATTTTACCCAATCACCGCTCCAAGTTGAGAAATGTAATGTCGAGATGCACGATGGTTAAAAAACAAAGAGTCCTTCATATAAAACTAATACGATTGTTCGTAACGTATTTACAAATTTATTAATGAAAGTGTCATGGATATCTGTGACAGTTACAGTTACATTTTCTGATTATTATTGTATCCTTAATATCTTAAAAATCCTCTGTTAAAAAAATCTGAATGTAGCTTTATAACTTTTTAGTAAACAATTTTCTGCTAGTTTTTGAAGCTAAAGCACCAATGCAAAAAAGTATAGAAAAAATTATAATTCTTCGTACACCTGTATTGTCAAAATATAAAATTGAAGATTTACCATACGTTTTAATATTTATTTTTACAGTCAATTGCAAAGTTACCTATTTAATAACTGACACTTTTCAAAAGTCTGGATTTCTAAATTCCTGAAGCTTCATCGATTTTTAAATACTGATAGAATAACTAATGTCTTTTTAACGTAGTTTAAATTTTTTTTTATTTTTACGCTATAGGGTTAAAAGCCGTATAAAGCAACCGAGTAAGTGTGTGCCCGTCAATTTGTAACACTGAAGCTGTTATCAATTTACTTACCGAACTTCTTTCGGTCAACTGGAATGCTTTGAGTCAGTTTTTGTCGGAATTGTTTATCCCAAAAGTATTAATCCAATCGTGATCTATCGTAATATTTCTAGGTTAAGCCATTATAACACTATTAAGCTAATATAGCAATATTAACTGGAAATAAACAGGGTTAGAAATCACTATCAGAGCCTGGAGAGATAACATTTTAAATTAGACATCATTGTTATATGAGTTCTTTTTTCTGTTTAGTGGCCCATTTGAAATCAGCATTCTTCAAAAATTTATAATTGTTTTTCCCTAAGCTAATAATGTAAACCAATACTTGCAACACTTAGTATTAATGTAAAAATACTGTCTCATGTAACAAATGTACTATAACAAATTGTTTATAGTATTGTTCTTTTTAAAAAAAACAAACATGAGTCTGTTTAGCAAGTCTTACATGCTTGGTTTTAGTAAAGTCATAAATGAAATATAAAAAAGCGTATTTTGTCTTTGGTGAAGACGCATACACTACACGTGGAGAATATCAATAGAACACATAAGCGTGCAAGCGTCATCTTTAATTAACGTTAAGGGGACAAGGTACTCCTTATCTCCTTGTAATTTTAACATTTTCAAAAACATTTTTCTCAAAAAATAATTGATTTAGGCTTTTTAAATTTTTACAATTAATTTGTACCACTTTTAAGTATATGCTGCACCAAAATAATATTTAAAAGTGCACTTAATACTTTTATATTAAGAAAATTAAATTAATCACTTTAGTTTTTGAGAAAATTGCACCAAAGTGAAAAAAACAACATAAACAGTTTTAGGAATGCGTTTCCAAATAACCCCGTCGAAAGACTAGTTATGGTTTAAAGTTCATCCCAAAATACATTTACACAAATCAGGGTTGTTTATCATATGTAGAAAATGGGTTTCATCACTTTTAGTATCAAATTAAGAAGAGAATTTTTGTGGATGTATTTTACTTTATTTTTTTCGCTGTTAATACCAACCAATACTTTTGTAATACCAATACTCGGTGTAAATTAACCCCTATTGTTCCTTTGCATATCTTAAAAGTTTTAGATTTTAAAGATTTACACCATAAGAAAGATGTGAGTTGTTTCAAAATGTTCAGAAGAAAACAAAAGACCATAATAACAAAACACTGAAAAAGTGAAAAACAATGTTGTACTGTGCCTTTTTATGTAACTATCTTGCAGTGCCTTTGACATTACTTGTCCTGTCTTTGGGACTTGTCTGCAATATCTTACTGATGACGGTTCAGCCACACCCTTACTCTGCTGATCAAAGACAGACTTCCACTGACTTCTGTTAACAGATTATCCACGAAACGATGTCATTTACCATTTGATTCTGTCGATAGGAACTGCTTACCTGGAACTGGTTTCTCTAAAGCTGTGCATGTCATCGTGTATTACTGTTCTCTCTGAAGTAATAATGTGGTGTCTTTTCACATTGCCAGCAATATGACCTAAAACGCATGGAAAATAATATAACGTGACAGTTACAGTTACATTTTCTGATTATTATTGCATCCTTAATATCTTAAAAATCCTCTGTTCAAAAAATCTTAATATAGCTTTATAACTTTTTAATAAACAATTTTCTGCTAGTTTTTGAAGCTAAAGCAGCAATGCAAAAAAGTATAGAAAAAATTATAATTCTTCGTACACCTGTATTGTCAAAATATAACATTGTAGATTTACCATACGTTTTAATACTTATTTTTACAGTCAATTGCAACGTTACCTATTTAATAACTGACAATTTTCAAAAGTCTGGATTTCTAAATTCCTGAAGCTTTATCGATTTTTAAATACTGATAGAATAACTAATGTCTTTTTAACATCGTTTAACATTTTTTTATTTTTATGCTATAGGGTTAAAAGCCGTATAAGGCAACCGAGTAAGTGTGTGCCCGTCAATTTGTAACACTGAAGCTGTTATAAATTTACTTACCGAACTTCTTTCGGTCAACTGGAATGCTTTCAGTCAGTTTTTGTCGGAATTGTTTATCCCAAAAGTATTAATCCAATCGTGATCTTTCGTACTATTGACATATGGGACGTGAATGGTATTGTATACTTTAAATAGCTTTATTCCGCCGCCCTCTTGAACACTTTCGAAATGTCAGAAAACATGCACTTCTGCAGAAAACAAGGAACATATTTTTGGCCCGATTCTAAAAAAACTTTCGGCTTTGTGCAGCGATATTTATTAGGCCAGTATATGTACAAATTTAAAAATTTGACGACCACGGTAAGTTATAACTAAGCTGGGCCCAACAAAGATCTAATTCCTCACAACTGTGACGTGTTTGTTACTTATACAGTTTTCAAGTTTGTCTGGTTAGTGTATGGTCACGTAGGTGTTGAGCAATATTCTCATTATGTCAAAATGTTTAGTATGTCAGTTTGTCTCATGTAAAATTCTTATTGAAGTCATAAAGTAGTAGATTAAAAAATGTTAAAATGTGTATGAACAGATATTTTATTTATAATTACTTAGTAACTTTAAACATCGCAAATTGAAACAGTGACAAACAGTACATGAGATCCGGTTTCATTGCACTTGTTTTTACTGTCGAATTTCCCAACGGGCCATTGTGAACTCATCAACAGCATAGTGATTTGTACATTAGTTGTTTTACTCGCTCATTGAACAGTTTATAATCATTTTAACTGTGTGTATGGAAGATTATTTTATTACTATACCAACTTATATTCACGAATGTTTTGAAACCACCGGTGGCTGTCAGTCCGTTAATTATCACTACATCTTGGCTTATGAACGCGAATTTACACAACTTAAACTCTATAGTAACACTAGGCACAGTGGTTACCATCAGTACTACTGATGCATCAAACAAGCAACATGATGCATCAAACAAGGTGATGAGCTATTGTTCATGATATTATACGTTACTGATACGTAATTTTTGTTTTATGAAATTCTTCAAAATTGTGCAAAATATAAATAAAAAAGTGTAAATTTGAATAAATGTAAAACAACCTGCAATCTAAAATGTATACAAATATAATTTATATGTCGTAGTTTAAGTTAAACTCCAAAATAAAATTTTTGATAATTTGATAAAGCTACAATTCAGTTAATCAACAAAGCATTAGAAAAACAGAGCTCATTCGCATTGGAGCAAACATTTTTTAAACAGCTTACGTCGAAAACGATACGTTTCTAAATTTAATAGGTAATTATAAACAGCTATTATACCCAAACTTTTTTCGATATCATTAAAGGTTTCAAGATAGCGGGCATTATAAATTTGGAAAGATTATATATATATATATATATATATATATATATAAAATTCAAAGAAACAAAGGTTTATTTTGTTTGAATGATCTTCTCTGTGCCTTCAGGGCGGCTTTCTTGTAGTGTTAAGTGTAGTATCGTTGTAATAATAATACGTTTAACATGAATTCTTGTTTTAACTTAATATATAATAGAATGAAGGTAAAGTGAAGGCCTGTAAAGCACATCTTTGTGTGCTTACTACGGCAGGAAATAAGATTGTAATGAAATTAAAAGTCTTCCACAATTTATTAAGTGCTTTTGTAGTTTAATTTACATTATTCCTCTCAGCTTATGTCATGAGTGCTTAGCCAAATCAGTGCACTTAATCTAAGTTCAAACACGTAAAGCTGTGAACTTCAAATCTGTTAAATTTGTCAATTTCATTTAGAAAAAATTAAAAGTCTATTATGGTGCATAAACATTAATACATATTTTGATTTTAATCAATGGGTTAAGAGGAATTAAATTACTTGTTTTGGGTTCAATATTAATGTTAAAACATTTAAATAAAGTTTTAACATTCTACTGGTGCACATATTGATAACCACAGTCTTTGGAGCAGCATGTGTTGTGTAACTGATAATAATATCAGTGTAACTGTTATATGCGGTAAACACCTTTCAATATTAGTAACTCAAACTTGCACACATTTTTGATAGACTCTATGTAATAACAACTGTAATTGTATCATTGGTAACGTGAGTTATGGTTTTAATTATATGAGTAATTGTAGCAGGTTTAATGATATGTTATTCGTGACTTTAAGATTATCCTTTTTCTTTTTCAAGGTAGAACTTCTCAATAAGAAATGTCATTTAATAAAATTATATATTTTATAAGTTATAAGTTTGTGTGGAGAAATTTTTTATTTTGTACCTGAAGATGGAATCAATGATTCCGACATGTACATCGTGTAAGAAAAATAAAAGTTT
This sequence comes from Homalodisca vitripennis, assembly GCF_021130785.1. Classification (NCBI taxonomy): domain Eukaryota; kingdom Metazoa; phylum Arthropoda; class Insecta; order Hemiptera; family Cicadellidae; genus Homalodisca; species Homalodisca vitripennis. The sequence continues at coordinate 94,357,953 of NC_060209.1, read as the reverse complement.
AAAAGTGTTAAAAGTTTATTCATATTATGTTATTATAAAACACTTTTCGAGGCTACATCTCTAATATAGAAAGGTAGTATTAAACCATAGTCAAGATTAATTTTATGATAAAATTCATAACTGATGTAATATATTAACAATAACATAATTAACACAAACCTGAAAAATTATGGTAATACTAATTACGTATGTATAGGACATATACTTAGAGATAAAAATGCATGTATATTCAGAATCATATACTCTTATTTTAATCTTAATCTTTTTGTTTATAATATACTTGAACAGAATGGAAATACATCTTTACTTCTTATTCACTACTGAATATTGCAGCAATTATCTAATCATTATTCACCTCTAATCATTAGGTAAAAGCACCATTTAATGTATAAATATATACATGTAAATTATTAAATAAACTTTTATACCCACATTTATTTTGATAGGTTTTAGTAACTTTACCAATATATTATTACATTAATTATCTGTATTTATGTAATAAAATTAACTAATGTATTTGCTGCTAATAATACTGAATAGAAAAAATGGAAAACAATCCACATAAAGTAAATATAGTTCGCAATGATTTTTATTTTCTTTCTACCGGCATGAATTTATTCAGAGTACACTTGGGAATCCAGTACATCAATATGAGTAACAACAAAGGTGTGTAGAATGTAATACTTAATAGGATTTACCTGAAACACTTTTAGTTATTACGAATATTTATACTGCCACCAGCCGTCAAGCACTTTGATGAAGTTTTAATAGCTTTCAAAGACAAAGATATAATCGTACTTAAGCTATTACAGACAAATAAAACTGAGAAGCATGAGAGTGGAACGACAAGGTCTCTCTCAGACCAAGAAGTAATGTGCCTTGGTGGTTTGTAACGTGCACACAGTTTAAAAGACAACCCCAAGTAAACAGTGTGAACCCTATACTTACAAAACCAACGAAACTAAGTATCATTTCATCTGCTTAACTTTGTAAATCATATCGTTGAGTTTTTATGGCAACATACAATCACAAACAAATTAGCTTTATTAAATTTTTATTGTTTGATATATTCGTAAAATATAACAAATACATTGCACTCAAAAAATAAGTTTTTTAACATAATGTGTTTGGTTTAATAAAAACATGTATTAGGTGTAACATTTTTTTTGTGAACCTTAAATTTTATAACAGAGAGTAAGAGTTAGATTTTATTAACTTTGGCAGACAGGCCTGATCAACCTGGAAAATCCATATCAGCTGGCTATTAAACAGCTGCAGCTCCAGCTGGCCAAACAACAATTGACTCCTACTTCCTGTTGGACTTTGTTACTGACTGTCAGGCTTCACGAGGCTTATCGTCTCTCTCTCATGGCTATAGTTTGAAGATTGTTGAGTTGGAAATTGAGTCTCCACGAGGTTATCTATAATGTCTTTACCTACATTGCTCCCTTCCTGGCCCATTACTGGATTGTTGCCAAGGTGAGGTATTTTAATATTCTTTTAAGTCAAATAATGTGTGCTACCAAGAAATTATAAATACTTTTGAATACAGATACTTGGAATTAATTTTTCTTTTCTCAACCAACCAGAGTAAATATATTAGTGAAATTAAGAAGCAGAAATTATTTGAGCCTTTATTAATTTGTAAGTTGTACTCATAAATATAAATCCTTTCAGATTGTAAATATTATCATAGTGTTTTAATGGTTCATATTTTCTTAGATCCAAACATATGTTGTTGCAATGGTTAGAACTTTTATTTTAAATAATGCATTTGAAATAACAACAAAATGTTCTTTAGGTAATAAATAGTGTTGTGTGGCCTATAAGTTAAAAAATTATCTGTTAGTCTGTTTTATTTTTGCTGTTGTTTGTAAATTCAGGATAATAAATGTTGGTAATTTATGCTACGTGCTTTGTCAAAATGTAAGTAAGAAAAGGCATTTGTAGAATAGGAAACAAATATGAAAAGATGTTTTCAAGTGAATTCTATTTAAAGCTTATTTTAGTTAATAATTTATTTTTGGAATTTAATTAACTATATCTCATTATATTGACTACTGTAGATTGAGTAATTGACTAATAGTTAATTTTTGGGGTTATTTACATTACAAACCGATTATATATCTCTCAAAATACTTCATGTTAAGATTATTTCACGGAATATTTAGGTTTCATTGTTATTATTGTTAACATAAAATTTTACGTGCTATTCTGAAGCAACTATTATACATCTTTTAGTGTCAAATATTTTTGTAGATTCTATTGTCTGAATTGTGCTCAGGGATTTGTTCGGGAGCGGTTTGTGTGCCTCTACATAGGTCTGCGTACCACTACCTACCCATTGCCCGTGCCATACCTGCTACTGTGCCTTCCTCCCTGACCGTGAGCCCTTACGGAGGCGTATGGTTGTGATCTACGTAGTTGAATAATTACTTATAAATATCTTTCTTTATTGGATACATATTGATGTTTAATGTGCTTTGTGTAAATATGTGTCTAGTTTATGTAAGTATTGTTTGATTGATATCTATGGGTAAAATACCAGAAGTACTAGTGGCCGGCCAAGGTAATGTTGTTTAGTGTATAATTACTGGTGTTTTAGGGTATATTGTATTGATAAATCTAAGGGTTACCTGTACCCTCAGACTGTTGAGATCCAAATACAGAAATGGTAATCAAACCTTTTTCCATGATATGAAATGTAAAATTACATAATTTTAATAAATATTTCATTTGATAAATGTTTCTTGTGCAATAAAAAAAAAAACAGGCTCTTAGAATTTTTCTAAACTTAATGATTACATTGAATGAGTTTAGCTTTCTTACATGTATTTCCTTTTCTTAAATTTCCTTGTATTTAACTCACTCTTACTTTGGTTGGTTATAAGGTCATTAATTTTACAACATCATTCAGTAACGGGTCTTTTCCTTGTTCTGACTCCGTTCTCCTACCACACTACTACTGGAAACAAGGTGGCGCCCTCGGATAGTACCGTTAACTTGTGAAAACCACACCTACCCTTCCCACCCCCTAGACTGAGCAAACTGGGACCGCTACATTTGGCGCCCAACGTGGGGCCCGACTTGTGTGGGGACTATATAATATATTTGTGAATTTTTTTGTTCTGATGGTGATTGATATGGACATTATGGTTGGTTAACTTGTTGTATATTGCAACACTTTTGTCGGTACTCGTAATTATTAGTGGTTTTGTTTACTGACTGTCACACCTCTATTATCTTTTCTTAAATTGTGTGAGTGTTCGTTTTTCACTTTGGAATTTGGTTTCTGCTGTCACCATGAATGCATATTATTTACGTCGTCATGAAAATGAATATGAGTTGAAACTTAGAGGTTTAGCTACTACAGGAAATGCAAATGAATTGAGATCCAGGCTCTCTCAAGCTTTTCTTGATAATGTTGAGATTAAGGAAGATGTTATTAGTAATCTAAATGCTGAAACCGAACTTGAAGAATGTGAGGAAAAATTCAATGACCTGTCAGAGCTAGTTGAAGATTATGAAGGAAATACAAAAGACAATGAATATCGAAAACTTTCTGCCCGCCTTTGGCATCTTTACTTGCGAGTGGAGCATATAACTGTGGATCTGGACTGGGATAAAGACACAGCGGAGGAAAAAGACGACTTATTACAGAGATCAAAACACATGCTGGATACCTTCCTTTCCCTCTCATCTAAGGTAACGGAGAAGCTGGACGGTGCTGAAGAAAAGAAGGCGAGTGAAGATACGTCAGTGAATACTGCGAAAGAAGGTGGCACTTCCCAAGGTGCCAATACAGAAACTCCACCCTCTCAAGGAAATGTAAATCGGAAGAATATCGCACAAGAAAAGCACCTTCCCCCTCTTGGACATGCTGGACAAGGAATATCTACTATGGTTGGAAATAGGAAACTGAAACCTGATGAGTCATGTATAGAGGCAGAAACTGCAAAGCCTGTACCAGTCTTCAAATGGGGTTTGCAGTTTAGTAATGGTCCTGGCCAGAGCATTGGTGCATTTTTGCAGCGGGTTGAGGAACTTCGTCATGCTCGCGGAGTTTCTGAAGCTCAACTTTTTAGGTCAGCAGTTGATTTATTTACCGGCAATGCTTTAATTTGGTATCGGTCGACCGTGGGCAGAGTCAATTCCTGGGAGCAATTGTGTATGGAGTTGAAACTTGTTTTTCAGACGCCGGATTATGACGATATGTTGCTGCAGGAGATTATGAACAGAACTCAAGGCGATCAAGAGCATATTGATCTTTTCATTGCTTCTATGGAGGGTCTTTATGGTCGTTTGTCAAATCCAATTCCGGAACCCATCAGGCTTCGTCAGATTCTTAAGAATCTAAATCATTATTTGCAGGACAAACTCTGTATGTTTGTGATCTCTTCTATTGATGAACTCCGACAAATGGGACGTAAGGCTGAGCTGGGAAGATTGAGAACTACAAATAGTAGGCCTCCTCCTAGGCCAGGCACCGTCTTAGAACCTGATCTAGCTTACTCTCGCACTGATAATCGCAAGAATTCCTCAAATCATCAAGTTCATGCACTTAATAAACCTACGAGTTTTGCCCCAAGGAAGTCCAAATGTTGGAATTGTGGTGAGGAAGGCCACATGTACAGTAATTGTCCTAAAGAGAGGCAACTTTTCTGCTATGGCTGTGGGCATGCTGGTTATCGCAAAACAACCTGTCCTAAGTGTAGTTCAAAAAAACGGGGTACGAAGGGAGCCTCCTCGGGCATCTTAGGAGTACCTCCCTTATCTCATTTACCGTCAACCAATAAGTTGTCCAATTGTGATTTGGCTTCGTTGCCTAAAGGTATAAATTTTCTGATTGAAGCTTCCGCTAATGATCCGCGACCTTATCTACCAATTCGAATTTTTGGATTTAGTTGCAAAGCATTGTTAGATTCTGGAGCTTCAAATACAGTGATCGGAAGAGACCTGATGTGGATTTTTGATAAGTTCCCGGCAAAAATTCGGCCATTGTCCAACCAATTTGTAGAAACTGCTGACCACCAGAAACATAAGATTATTGGAAGAGCAAACATTCCTATTACTCTCGCTCATAAAACAAAACATTTATCTGTCATTGCTGTACCTTCTCTATCTCAAACAATTATTTTGGGGATAGATTTTTGGAATGCTATGCATATTGTTATGGACGCCTATGAGAAGTCCTGGGAATTTTCTGAGAACCCACCAACACGAGGCCAGATATGTGCAATTGGTATACAAGACTCTACCGTATTGACTACGTCACAAAGGGAAGACTTAAATAATCTTTTGGAGAAGTACTTTTGCAATCAAGGAGAGAAATTAGGAAGAACCCATTTAGTGCAGCATAAAATTGACACTGGAGATGCTTCTCCCATAAAGCAACGCTACTATCCCATGTCTCCCGCTAGATTGCAGCTTGTGTATGCCGAACTTGATAAAATGATTGAACAGGGCGTTGTAGAACCTTCAAGAAGTGCTTGGTCCTCCCCAATCATACTTGTGGACAAACCTGATGGTGGCCAAAGGTTTTGCGTCGATTTCCGGAAAGTCAACTCAGTCACTTGCAGAGATGCTTACCCCTTACCTCATGTCACTTCGATTTTGGATCGCTTAAGGGATGCCCAATACTTGTCTGCGTTGGATATCAAAAGCGCTTACTGGCAGATTCCCCTTGAAGCTTCAAGTAAAGAGAAAACTGCCTTTACAATCCAAGGAAGAGGTCTTTTCCACTTTAATGTTCTCCCATTTGGACTCCACAATGCACCAACCAACTGGCAACGATTGGTTGATAATATATTAGGGATGGACTTGGAACCTTTTGTCTTTATCTACCTTGATGACGTAATAATAGTCACACAGACCTTTGAGAAACATCTTGAAATTCTGAAAGAAGTCTTCAAGCGGCTAGCAGCAGCTAATCTAACCTTAAATCAAGACAAGCGCCGATTTTGCCAACCTGAACTTCGTTATTTGGGCTATATTGTCGATGCTAATGGCCTGAGAGTTGACCCTGAAAAGGTGAAAGCCATTTTGGAAATTCCTACCCCTCGCTCAGAGAAGGAAGTCCGTGCATTCTGCGGTACTGCAAGTTGGTATCGGAGGTTTATCCCAAATTTTGCCTCTCGTCTTTATCCTCTTACTTCAATGCTGAGGAAACATAACAACTTTAAGTGGACCATTGAAGCTCAGAATGCTTTTGAAGATATAAAGGGTAACCTTGTAAAATCTCCAATCCTTTCTTGCCCAGACTTTGGGAAGGAATTTACCATTTCTTGTGACGCTTCGGCTGTTGGTGTTGGAGCGGTACTCTCCCAGATATCAGAGGAAGGAGAAAATGTGATTGCCTATGCAAGTCGGACGTTGAGCAAAACTGAGCAAAAGTTTTCTGCTACAGAGCGGGAGTGTTTGGCCGTCATTTGGTCAATTGAAAAGTTCCGCCCTTATATAGAAGGAGTTCACTTTGTTGTTGTAACTGACCATCACAGTTTGTTATGGCTTCATAATTTAAAAGATCCTCAAGGAAGATTGGCACGGTGGGCATTACGTCTTCAACCTTTTAACTTCACTTCGCTGCATCGCAAAGGTAAAGAACACGTCGTTCCGGATCTTTTATCTAGGAACCCATTAGAATCTGTACCTGCAGAATTTATCGTTGATTCCCTCACTAACTGTTTTCCGATTGGGGACAAGTGGTATCTGAAGATGATCGACTCAGTAAAGGAAAAGCCTGACCTTTACTCTTCATGGAAAGTTGTCGATAATCAGCTCTGGAAGTGTGTCCCTTCATCTACTTCGGTTGGTGATGAGCAAGAAGATTGGAAGCTAGTTGTACCCAAGGATCAGCGTGGGAAACTCTTCAAACAATTTCATGACGCTCCTACATCTGGACACTTGGGCACGTATAAAACCTACCACAGACTCTTACAGAAGTACTATTGGCCTAAGATGAGGAAGGACACCGCAACATATGTCTCTCGCTGTAGGGTGTGTCAGCAAGCTAAGTCGGCTACCTTAAAGCCAGCAGGACTTATGGGGTCTCAGAGAGTAGTGGACCGACCGTGGCAGACAATAAGTCTGGATCTGATGGGACCTTTTGTAAGATCATCAAGAGGTTACAAGTACCTGATGGTAGTGGTGGATTACTTCAGCAGGTATACCCTTCTGTTTCCATTAAGAGCAGCAACTGCAAGACTTGTTGCTAAACATTTGGAGGAAGATGTATTCTTGGTATATGGGGTTCCTAACATTGTGATTTGCGACAATGGATCTGAATTCATTGGTCAACCATTTCGAGATTTGCTCAATGAATATAAAGTGAAGACTATCTACACTCCTAGTCATCATCCTCAAGCAAACCCAACGGAGCGGGTGAACCGAACTATAGGGAACATGTTGAGATCTTATGTTGGGGATAATCACCGCAATTGGGATATTAAGTTACCTCAGATAGGGTGTGCCCTACGAACGGCAGTACATGAGACCACTGGTCATTCCCCAGCCTTTCTTGTATTCGGACATGAGATCAACTTATCGGGTGAGGGATCTGGGAATCTTAGTGAAGAAGATTTGCCTCAGCTTTCCGATGCAGGTGATCACCTCCAGAAACTGACGCGCTTGAATGAAGTTTTTAAGGAGATCAAAGAAAGGATGAAGAAGGCACATGAGATTAATGCTCAACGATACAACCTGCGGAGGAGAGAGCAGCAGTTTAAAGAAGGTCAACTTGTATGGAAGAGGAACTTCACCCAAGCGGATGCAGTCAACTACAAGTCATCCAAACTCTTTCCAAAATTTGTTGGGCCTTACCGAATTAAGAAGAAAATATCTCCAGTGACCTATCAGCTCCAATCAGAAGATGGGCAATTCATGGGCACCTGGCATACCTCGGACTTAAAACCTTATCTTCAGTAACGGATGAAAATTTGGGAAATTTTCTCATGAGAGAGGGGGTGGTGTAACATTTTTTTTGTGAACCTTAAATTTTATAACAGAGAGTAAGAGTTAGATTTTATTAACTTTGGCAGACAGGCCTGATCAACCTGGAAAATCCATATCAGCTGGCTATTAAACAGCTGCAGCTCCAGCTGGCCAAACAACAATTGACTCCTACTTCCTGTTGGACTTTGTTACTGACTGTCAGGCTTCACGAGGCTTATCGTCTCTCTCTCATGGCGATAGTTTGAAGATTGTTGAGTTGGAAATTGAGTCTCCACGAAGTTATCTATAATGTCTTTACCTACATTGCTCCCTTCCTGGCCCATTACTGGATTGTTGCCAAGGTGAGGTATTTTAATATTCTTTTAAGTCAAATAATGTGTGCTACCAAGAAATTATAAATACTTTTGAATACAGATACTTGGAATTAATTTTTCTTTTCTCAACCAACCAGAGTAAATATATTAGTGAAATTAAGAAGCAGAAATTATTTGAGCCTTTATTAATTTGTAAGTTGTACTCATAAATATAAATCCTTTCAGATTGTAAATATTATCATAGTGTTTTAATGGTTCATATTTTCTTAGATCCAAACATATGTTGTTGCAATGGTTAGAACTTTTATTTTAAATAATGCATTTGAAATAACAACAAAATGTTCTTTAGGTAATAAATAGTGTTGTGTGGCCTATAAGTTAAAAAATTATCTGTTAGTCTGTTTTATTTTTGCTGTTGTTTGTAAATTCAGGATAATAAATGTTGGTAATTTATGCTACGTGCTTTGTCAAAATGTAAGTAAGAAAAGGCATTTGTAGAATAGGAAACAAATATGAAAAGATGTTTTCAAGTGAATTCTATTTAAAGCTTATTTTAGTTAATAATTTATTTTTGGAATTTAATTAACTATATCTCATTATATTGACTACTGTAGATTGAGTAATTGACTAATAGTTAATTTTTGGGGTTATTTACATTACAAACCGATTATATATCTCTCAAAATACTTCATGTTAAGATTATTTCACGGAATATTTAGGTTTCATTGTTATTATTGTTAACATAAAATTTTACGTGCTATTCTGAAGCAACTATTATACATCTTTTAGTGTCAAATATTTTTGTAGATTCTATTGTCTGAATTGTGCTCAGGGATTTGTTCGGGAGCGGTTTGTGTGCCTCTACATAGGTCTGCGTACCACTACCTACCCAGTGCCCGTGACATACCTGCTACTGTGCCTTCCTCCCTGACCGTGAGCCCTTACGGAGGCGTATGGTTGTGATCTACGTAGTTGAATAATTACTTATAAATATCTTTCTTTATTGGATACATATTGATGTTTAATGTGCTTTGTGTAAATATGTGTCTAGTTTATGTAAGTATTGTTTGATTGATATCTATGGGTAAAATACCAGAAGTACTAGTGGCCGGCCAAGGTAATGTTGTTTAGTGTATAATTACTGGTGTTTTAGGGTATATTGTATTGATAAATCTAAGGGTTACCTGTACCCTCAGACTGTTGAGATCCAAATACAGAAATGGTAATCAAACCTTTTTCCATGATATGAAATGTAAAATTACATAATTTTAATAAATATTTCATTTGATAAATGTTTCTTGTGCAATAAAAAAAAACAGGCTCTTAGAATTTTTCTAAACATAATGATTACATTGAATGAGTTTAGCTTTCTTACATGTATTTCCTTTTCTTAAATTTCCTTGTATTTAACTCACTCTTACTTTGGTTGGTTATAAGGTCATTAATTTTACAACATCATTCAGTAACGGGTCTTTTCCTTGTTCTGACTCCGTTCTCCTACCACACTACTACTGGAAACAAGGTGGCGCCCTCGGATAGTACCGTTAACAGTTAACTCTACTACGCCGTTAACTTGTGAAAACCACACCTACCCTTCCCACCCCCTAGACTGAGCAAACTGGGACCGCTACATAGAATAAGAAAATAATAACATTTACTTATTATATATTTACTCCAAACAACTGGTCTGGATTTAACGTTTATTAAAATATCAATTTTAAAATAAATAATTTGTAAAGATTTTTCAAAATTCTTTGTAAAATAAAATAAATAGTATAGTAGTAATACTACAGTTGTAATTATAGAACCACATAAATTGTTTATTTAATTGATTAACACAATTTTATTAGGTCATTGTAGTCATACATTATGAACAGTTTTAGGAATGTTATTGAGATTCAGTATGCGCTCATGAACAAATATTATGTTGATAAGTCTATTAATTGTATAAATAACCCCAGTCGATGCATTACTTAATACTAATATTTATTTAACATTTCGAATAATAAGATACCAAATGAACATTCGGAAATATAACATGTTCATTCCGCAATATTAAAAAAAACCTGAAAGGAGTGAATTCATCATTTTATTGAGGGAAATGTTGTTTGTGATATAAAGCAATTCATAATTGTATGTATTGTTTTCATTAACTTTAGGTTTTATATATACGAACTCTAATTTATTAGTGTACTAAAGTATGTTACAAGAATATAAACTAGTATTCAAAGGAATTTAGTGCCTTTTTAGGTAAAATATGTTTCTATGTCACATGATTGTACTCAGTTTCTTTATAAATTTATTTATTCTGATATTTGTTCATTGCCATTATGGTTACAAATGTAAAAATGTTCAATGATGCTTAGACAGATAATTTGAGTGTATCTTCGAAGTCTGTGTTGCTTACATATACATGAGATTTGACACAAAATTTCAAGTCTGTATGTAACTTCGTTCTCGAGGACAGTCAGATTAACAGACAGACGAAAATGAATCTTTCCAATCACTTGAGTGATAGATATAATTTTCGCTCATTATGAAATAATATAACCTTTATAATTAACTTTCACTTAGACTTATAAAAATAAGTAGACAACCTTAGAACAGCTTTCATATAAGACTGAGGAACTTTATTATTTCTTAGCTTAGACACAAAATATGGTGGAACCGTGCTCCACTAGCAGTAAATTACGTGACTTATTGAAACTTCATTTCCTGCTATCCCCGAGCTTATGCCAGGTTTAATAAATGGATCTAAGTCACTTAAACAAATTTTCATAGTTCCTGGAAGCTGCTTGCGTTCACGGGTAACCGTTTGAAATTCATTTTACTTTACATTAAATCTAATATGATTCGATTTCTATAGAATATATATTTGTTCCTTTTGAAATTAATTTAAAGTGGTTCAAATGCTGATTAAGTAACTATTTCGTTCCACATTTATTGGAGATCAAAAAGTTTTCTCTAAACATTTAAAATTTGTTTTATAATGTTGAATGTAGAATAATGTTTAATAGTTACATTAAAATTGAATGAGTTAAACTTAGTCATGAAAATGGTTGTATCAACATTGATATGATACTATAATGGACATTGCAACATTTCTTTTAATGTTATAGTCATAACAGCCACCGTGCAGCGTATTAAATTTTGTTTGTTTATTTATTATATAATGGAATACTTTCGGTATTATTATATTTCTACTGTATATATATTGTGGGATTTTTTGTTGTAAATATGAATACTCATAAGACCAATGTAAAAATATAATAAACAAACCATCATAAAAATGTACCTATCTCTTTACGTCCTTACGTCCACAATGTCTTGAGTAGATATGATATCCGGTTTGTTATACAAGTAGCGTCAGAGTTCCGCTGGTCAGTCACTCTTTCTTATAAATAAATCATTCATAATATTATAATCAATAACCCGGTTGTAAACGGAGGTTTATTTATTTCATAATTTCACTTACCATGCAAAATTAAAAACCAGAATAGATAAAGATGCCTAAATAGCAAGGGCTTGTATAAACACAAACCCAATTTGTCACTGTTTGTTGTTTGGATATGATTGGCAATGGAGCACCTGTGTTCCCGATCATGATATACGGAGCTTCAGTTGCTGTGGGAAATGTCCTACCAACAATACATAAGCATTATTGTTAACGAGATACGTGTTGTCTGGTAGGGTTTAATCCTGAACTACTGCTGTATATTCAATACTTACACACAGTATTCAAACAAAAACTCATCAAAAATGTTTGAAATTATTTTTTACAATAATTTGAAAAGGATCGAAATTCATGAAGAAAATAGGATCTTTTAAGATAAATATGAATCTATAATAATTTGTTTATTACATTTATTATACTCGAAAGGATTTAAAATATTTAATTCTTAAATAATTAGTAATAAAAAATGTACATTCGAAAGAGCTTTGATTTTGATCTTACAGTTTCATCACAATTTCGTGGTGGGAAATGAAAGAATCTTACATTAAAAACTGATTTATTCAACACGTAGCTTGCTCTTAGGCGTTTTAAACGTTTGAACTGTTTCAATGTAGGCAGGTAATAGTGAATAGAATTTATATGAACGACAGCACACTCTGAGGATCATAGTTGTACTGGTTATACTATTCCGGCACCTTTTGGATTGTTGCGTTTGGTGAAAATACTGTGTAAGTAATAAGGGTAAAACAGGTTTTACGCCAAAGCCAAGGACGCAGAGTCGTAAGGAAGTACCATGTAATCCACATACAGTATGGACGCCTTGAGGTTGGGTGGATTTTAGTCTAAATTTGCTTGAACGTTTTACAAGTAGGATAAAAGAGACGGTTCAGTTAGTTGATAGTACGCTTATATACTAGGGAGCAAAGTATTCCTAAAGCTGAATCCTGCCAGAGGCCAGTAGCTTTCAGGGCCTTGCTAGACCTTGAAGTGACGTTCTAATGGCTGAAAACTGTCTAGAGCTATGAGTTCTCTGAAGGCTGAAGCTCCGAGAGGCTAGGAGCTGTCACAGCTCTTAAACCCTGTAAGCTGCCAGAATCCTGGAACTCTCAACCAATAGCTGCCAAAGGGTAGGGACAATCTAAGCAGGGATTAATAATGATCATATACTGATCATTAATAATTACAATTGAATAAAATGTATAATTAAAAATTATTTATTTTCTACAAATTTAAATATTTAATAAATTTCGAGATCAGCATTAAGAATCATGTAACAGAATACTAAATTAAAATGTTTTAAAATGAAATTCATAATGATGAAACATACGGAAACGTAAACACAAACAAGCTGAAACTTTATTTTTACTGAGAATAAATAAGAAATGTGTAAATGGTGTATTTCGGGTGGGGAGATAGGAAAATGCTATCTCGGTTAATCAATACATCCAATTATTGGTTGATGTAGGCTGTATATGTGATATGAATAAACTAAATACTTTCTTCAACTCTGACGTTGCTGAAAATTACGGTAATGCATTATTGGTTTTTAAATTTACCTTTGGAAATAATACACTGAATGTTATTCAATACAAAATACACTATTATCGTCTAAAAACTATTGTTAATTTACCTAAATGTATAATAATATAGTTGTAACGTTTTAAACTGATACTTCACAGTTTTGAAACTTGTTTAACACATCATCATCAAAGGTGAAATAGTGATTAGATACCAAAAATAAAATTGTTTCCGCTTAAAAATTGCTGTAATAAATTTAAATTCAACAGCACTATTTAATCAACTTTTAATAATTTGAATATACCTATATTTCTTCAATTACATAATAACCATCAATGTAACGTAAAGTAAGATTTATACTTTTAGTAAATATATGGTGTAATTTGTATCTTCTGGTTTTATTTTAAGGTAAATCCTGAGGTGGTATCAATGAGCATTAACGTCGACTTGCTTACGAGCATTTTCTTGACGTTTTCTTGTTCTTTGGCTGCAAGCTTCTTCATTTCCTAAAACATCCACTTGATTAATTGTTTACTTGAAAGAGAGTACTTTTTACGCAACATCAATATACAGTAACTACTAACATGTATAATGGTATATATTTTCCATAGTAAATGTCTTTACACTTTCCTCCTTAATAATTAAATAGCCAAACAAATATTTTTGATCAATTGCCCCGGTATTACAAGTAATTTGACTGAGTCGGCTTTACTTATTAATTTAAATTTATATTGAAATAGTGTATTGTTTTTAGAAAGAAACAATACCCCTGACAAAATTTATTGGCTGAGCGTTAGTGAAACCTACAAGGGGCTGGAAAAATCCGTATCTGTTTATCTGCCTGTCTGCCCGTATGGTATCAAAACACTAACTGACCTATATACTTGAAATTTAGCACGAAACTTGTAAATAGGCAATACTGAATGTTATTGGTAACCATCAAGTGATAGGTTAAGCTAACGCTCTGCCAATTATCCTTTCACAAGATAATTCCTTTTGGGCGCAGGATACACTAGTAATACGGAGGACTGTATGTCCCCAAAACACTCAGAGGTCGACTACTATTGCCAGTTTAAAAGGGATGCCGATAACTTTGATCCTGCTTTGCATGTATTTGATTCTGCTTATCCTCTGTTAACACAAAGCCGGTATAAGTTTTCTTTCGCCCAAGGTAAAATACCTGTAATTGCTGGATTAGTAATGGCTTTGTCCATTGGTTGTCAAAGGTAAATATATCACTCGAGGCTTGGACTGAGCGATCCAATAAATCAGCTAATTAAGCCAGAATGTTCTGGATTAACCCCTCACTCATAGGGAAGAAATATCGACCATTAGATCTTCAGACTTAGGGTTCTTTGGAAAAAATGGTTCAAATGAAACGAACAGCACACCCCTATTGAAGGCATTCTATCGGTTTATATTGCAAACTAGCGTATGCTGCCGTTCTGACCAATAAAATTCAGTTCTAATGAATAAAAAAATCATTTTCATCTTCAGTGAACTTTCTATACTAAAGGAAATATTTAAAATAAACATTTTAACTGTAATGGATCGAGAAACAGGACTAACTGTTCATAAAGTTTAATTACTAAAATTTCCTAACAAGTACTACAAAATAATTACATTTTATATTTAAAATGTATGATATATATATATATATATATATATATATATATATATATATATATATATATACAGGATATGCCTTACTAATATAATTCATTACTTTGTAAAGTTTCAAGAGTTAATATCCTTAAAAATAAATGCGAATATCACTGTGGTTACAGCTGTCAATAGTATTCCTATCTAAAGTAATTTTGTGTCACCAAAGGATGCTCAGAGAAGAGTACGTCGGAGAATTAAATTTTTAAGAATAGCCCACTTTAACTAACTTCATTTTCCTTACTTTACCGTCTCGTGTTCAATGGAATATGTTCGATATTTCATAGATGTTGTTTATCTTATTCATTAGGTACTTTTTGCGTAAATAATTAACCTTTTAGCACTGGCCGAAAAGTAATTTTATATATTTTACAAGTCGGCTTTTGGAAATGATAAATGTCTCAAAAATGAACTTATAAATATCTCGACTAGGATTGTTGAGCAGCTTGGTACGCCATTTCGTTTAAATGTTGCGAGTATTCAAAGTTTACGAAATTCATGGTTCCGTTGTTTTAACATAGCTAAACAATTGTTTTGAAGTTCTTATTGCAATTACTTAACATTTTGTGCACTTAATTTTGTTTTTGCATTTAAAACGGTGTTCAAAGCATCGATCATATTAAAATCCCATACAAAATTGTCCATCACCAAAAAGGGCGATAGAAATGCTGAAGTAAGTTCAAATTTAATAAAAAATCTATCTCATAAATATCTCGACTGCGTTCCTTGTCCGGATTGGTACACAATTCCGTAAAATTACGGAAAGACTAAGAATACTAAGTAAAAAATAACTATTAATTGTGTTGTAAGTAATTTATTTGGTCTGGTTATTCAATTATTTACAAATGTTCTGTACACTTTAACTGTTACAACATTTCGAGCGAGAACTGACATTTTATACACTGAAGATTATATTCTTAATAAAGGCTACAACAATACATTTCCAACAAGAGAGGGAGATATTCAACTGAAGCGTTCATTTAAGACAAAATTAGCTAATATAAGGTACAGTAACGAGTTCGCTAACTTTACATCCTGGGTGTTATTCTGATTAAGCCAAGTTTGTTACGACACATAATCGGCTTAACCTGGATAAACCTTGTACATTATTAAATATTAGGAAGCAGTTCTTTTATAAAGAGGGGGGAGGGGGTTGTATAATATTAATCTGTTTTACTGGAAAATTGTGCAATATGTGTAACGTTGAGGCAATTTCGTTTGAAAATTGTAATACATTACTACTAATATACATTTTATACTAGATATATGTTGTAAGGAAAGTATTACGTGACCTGTTCATTTCTATACTTCAAAAGGTTTTATTCTATTTTTAAAAGCTTCACAGCTAGTGACAATTTACTTATAGTTATTTTAATTTTGGTATAAGTTGGATGATAATACTGCGACAAGGTTTAAGGCTCAAGCATGTGTATTAGAGAATAAACAGTAAAAATACCCTTTATTAAACGATTAAAAATAAATATCTTAAAAATGGCATACAATGGAAATTACAGTTATATATGTTTTTTAAGGTTTAAAACAAACTATTGTACTAGGTTTTATATTGTACTAGCAGTTACTCGCGGTTTTGCAGGATTTCGCAGGACTTGCATCTGTATGAGAACCTCTGATTTTGATTTTCGACGCCAACTTTATGTTTGCCTTTTTCCAACGATTAAGAAATATGTTAAAACTATATATGTATAGTAATAGTAATTTACTCCAATCTTACTATTTTTGTTCCATAGCTGGTTTTTACCTTTTCCCGATCAAGAAAATATAAATCACAAATCAGAGAAATCCGCTTCTGTCAAAAGTGAACTAAGATGATTTTATATTAGTCTTTTAATTTATAGTAAAAGTTAAATAGTAACGTTGCCTTTAGGTCTAATACTTATTATCTTATAAAAATCTATAGTTAAACTACATTAGCAATGGCACTTCACGTTTGTTTTTTTATAAGCCGCAAAATATTGTAAAACCTTTAACACATTTAGAGATGGAATCCATACATTAGTTTAAAAGCACAGTCCAGTGTAGTCTCATCTAGATTAGTGCTTGCCGACACCTTCAAAGGGAGTCTTCAGAGTAACATTCTGACTATCTTATGCTTTATGACATTGTGTAAGCTAAATGAGTACTTATATATTCGCTGAAATCTAAAACGGTCTTAAAATAATAGTTATTTTTTTATCATTAATAGTAATTACTCATATTAGAGTGTACTCACTATAAATGTAAACAGATTGAAAATAATAAATAATGTTTAAAAATAACAGTTGATTACATTAGACATGCTCTTTTAATTATTGTATCACAACTATAAAAACCAAGATGGAATTATTCGCTACTTCACTGACTAGTGGGGCGTAGCCAAAAGTTGATTTCGAAATAAGGATAGGTCTATATTCATCCCAGGGACCGTAAGAATGCCCATGTATAATTTCAGTACAATCTGTAGAATAGTGTATGCGTGAAAGCAAAACAAACAAAAAAAAATGGACTTTTGCATTTAATACGTTGGTAGAGTTTAAGCTTAATAACATGGAAATAGGGGATACATCTTCAATCCTAAAACTTTGAGGTTTTGGCCAACCATTTTGACATAGTTCATTATTGATTGAAAATATTGCAACAAAATATCCTTTTAAAAGACTGAAAAGCCGTAACATGTGGTACGTTAGACAAAATGTAATGATTATAATATACAGTCACTTATATTTAGTTATCACTAAAAAACTGTTAGAGATAGACACATGGTCTGTATGTAAAATTTGTTTTCTTTTAAAATCCTTTAAATGAGACAATTTCCTATGTAAATGTTTAGTTTATGTACATTTAAACGGTTTAAAAATATTTAATAATTTTTGGGCAAATGTTACTAATGGTGTTAAAAAACAATTTAAAACGGTTTTATTGCTAATTTGAGAATTTGCTGGATTCACTCTTTCAATACGTAAAAACAAAGGATTGTATGTAAATAATATTTCAAGGACTTTTTCCAACAATTTAAACAGTAAAATAATTTTGAAAACCAATTTTACTATAATATTTCTGTCTAATATAGTATTAAACATGTGGCATAGGTCACACTCTTGAATTAGGAAATGTTGAAAATCGATGCAGGGATCTCTAATTTTGGCACTTTGTATTCCTTAAGCCGAATGAAATTGTTTATATAGATTTCCATGTCTGTCATTTATAAGGCTAGCATTTTGTTTATATGTCTACTTGTTCTCCTAATACACATTTAGCATACCTCAGGTGATCTGATACATAGATCTTTAGCTACTCCTACATAGTTCTTTCCATTGTTTTTCAAAAATCCTTTAAATGAGACAATTTCCTATGTAAATGTTTAGTTTATGTACATTTAAACGGTTTAAAAATATTTAATAATTTTTGGGCAAATGTTACTAATGGTGTTAAAAAATAATTTAAAACGATAGCTAAATTACGATCGGTTGATCAAACCGATGACCCCAAAAGTATTTTTCACGTAACGATAATGTTACAATTCATCGATTTTAATTCTCAAGATAAGAATCAAGCCATGCGTTTGGCAGACTCCGGATGCCTCATTATTGTAACAGGTGCGACAATGTTTCATGATGCACACAACTGCTTTAGATAGGTCAAGAAATATCCTGACTACATGTTCTAATCTTTCAAAGCCATCAACAACATTGTTAAAAAAATTATTTACAGAGTCAATTGCTGATCCTTTTTCCTAAAGCCAAATTTTTCAGGATTTATAATTTCATTGCTTACTAGAAAGCTTTACAATCTCTACAAAACCTTTTAAGAAACATTGCTGAACACTGGCAGAATTGAAACTGGACGATAGTTGCTAGTTTTACAAAGATGAATTTTTATCGGAATGACGTTAGCTGTTTTCAGTAGAAATGAAAAAGTTTCAATCAGATTCAAAGTAAAAAATTATCGAATTAGTGAATGGCCTCAAAATGTGCCTGAGGCATAGTTGGAGTAAGTTCACTGACATCCCGTTAGTGTCACACAATTTCTTTGAGTTCAGCTTCTGTACGACATGGGCTACCTCCACCACACACACACACAGTGGCCAGAGCAAAGCTGTGACCGGTTCCCTAACACCAATTACATGAGATCGGGGTTCTGAAATTGGTGAATTTGTTAAGGCTACTGAAGAAAAATTATTGAATTTGTTGGCAACCTGTAAGTGGTCATTAAATACCCGTTCATTAATATTGGTTGAAGTATTTTTAAAATTATAATCTCTTGTAAATTTGAAGGTTGTTTTTCGAGTTTCTTTCACATCCATGTATCACAACTTCCTGCGCAAAGTAATCGGAGATAGCCGTATTCAAAACAGAGTCCGTGACGTTAGGGATGTTTGCAATGACGTTATCGATGGCAGTACTCGTCATACCACTCACTCACACTTAGTGTTGGAGTGTTCAGATAAAAGTTTAGATTGAATTAGCTTAAAACATCCCGCAGCCGCTGGTCAGGGGGTTGGTGGAGTCCTATACGTGGATATTTAGATCGCCAATTAGAGTAAATTTATAAAAGTATCTTTAGTATCTCATAAAAGACAATTTATAAGATTTTCAAGTTTTGTAAAAAAAGATTCGACACATCCATTGAGTTATCTGTACAACTCTACGGCAGTTATTTATCCAAGAATGTATGTAGGATCTTGACATTACTGTCTTCAAAGTCTATATCGGTAACTTGATTAATTTTGTGCTTTTTAAACTTCAATGTTGTTTTCACAAAATTTTGACACACATACCCCTATAAAGTGTGTTGGACAGAAATTTGATACAAATTCCAAATTTTGAATTTTGGAAAAATTGATTGTTTCAATTTTGAATCCAATCCCTGAAAAAACAAATACAACCGTTTTGAGCTCGTCAAACATGGTCCCAAGCTCATCTACGAGCTCGTATATTATTCGTTGAACATATGAGATGCCGTGAAGTGTTGTCTGTGACTGCGATGACCAGAGCGGGCATTTCAAGTATTATAAAAAGGAAAAAATTAGAAAAAACTAAAGGTTTCTAATGTTACTCTATCAGATTTGGTGACTAATTAAGGTTTAAATAGTTGAAATGTATAAAACTCCATTACATGTGAATAGGTTTGTTACGAAACGAAATGTTGAAAATAATTAAATCTCACCTCATTTTCAATCAGATTAGATGCTCGAAATGGCTACCACGTGCTTCTTGAAAAAATAAAGCCTGGATTGGACACCACGTCTCACATTTTATAAGATTTTAGGTGTAATGAGTTTGCGTTATATGACTTTGGAAACGGCTCAACAAAATCATTTAAATTGGCTTATTTTTAGATTTTTTATGTTTCCAGCAAATACTACACCAGGAATATATGTTCCATAACATTTTCATTTACATTGTTCACATAATAAAACATCCTTTTCAGTAAAATATCCTTTAAACATACATAAACCCACATAGCAGTAACACTATCAAATGTACCAGGTTCTTTCTACAACATAAGACAGCGGATGTAACACCACACCATGTTCGTGTATAAATCTAATACCTTAAGCTTGTAAATAAAACTAGATTTAATCTCTATAAAAATGATTTTAATAAACATAATATATAAATATCACGTTTGAAAATGTATAATGTGTGTGTGTATGTGTGTGTCTGTGTGTGTGTGTGCGCGCGCGCGCGCGCGCGCGTGTGTGTGTGTGTGGGTGTGTGTGTGTGTATGCATGCAACTGATTCAATTGCATGAACATTATCTACTGTACTAAAAGCAATATAAACATATATATATATTTCATTGCAATAAAATTAATTAATTACAATTGAATAATAATCTATTTTATATACAACTAATAAATAATAGTAATATATTTATTTTTTCAAACAAACATAACAATTACAATAGTACAAATGTAACCTAACTAAATGCCAAGTCTGACCAGTGCAATGCTGTTTAATATAGTAAGGTAAAAAATATATTAAAACACATACAAATCCTTGAAGATAAAATGAAGTTGAGGCTCCAATTTCAGGTCTGTGTGGAGGGGCAAATTTAATTTTTTTTTACTGTAAATAGGTTTATTCAATAACACACTTATAAAACAATTGTCTTATGGAAAAAAATTCAAAAACCTCCCAAACTTTAAACAAATATATTGAAATTTGAGCCATTAGGCCTACATACAAAGTATCATAAACAGTGAATACGATCACAATTAAAAAGTAAGAATACATTGCAAGCAAGGCTTAAATATTTTATAACATGTTTATTTACTAATTAATCATTCAAGAAATCTTTTTTACTGCCTTTAGAAAATAGGAAACTTCTAATTAGTTTAAAAAAATATGAACCTTTTTACAGCAAGTCAGACTTTAAATGAAGTTTTACAGTATCTTCTCCAAAATTATTTTAAAGAGGAAGAAACGTTTATTAGCCTTCATAATATAAGAATAAAACTATAGGAAGTTAAAAATGTTAGTAGTATAACTTGGACTAGCAAAGGACAAACTCTGGCGAGCTATAACATCGCAACCGTTCAGACAAAGTTGCATCCAGGGAGTTAGAAGTTGGTAAACCTGTGTCCAAACTTGTGTGTAAGTTCCGAGCCTGTTATATCCAGCGAAACATCATAGTCACAGTTTAAGTGACAGAGATCAACTCAGTAGAATATTACACGTGGTTTCATCTCATTAAGCAAAACCATCATCTACATCATGTTTAACAATAATTACAGTTGGAAACAATATATGATAACAATATTATCGGAGTTAGTAGGAAGTAATAAACATTTATCACTTACCTTTTATGTATTTATAAGAGTATATTTCATACATAATAATCATGAATACCCAAAAACAAGTTATATGTTTTATCAAACAACACAAACATTATTTATTTATGTACTGATGGGAGGCAAATTAAAGACTCAGTGTTGTGTTATCGTTCAGTAATTTTGTTTGATTTTAGTTAAACCATCCAACTTCTAAAATAAATCAGAGCTAGTTACTTTATTGTTAATCCTATATTCACACTTATGATGTGAAGAAACCTATATCAATATCAAATATTGCAACGAACATAAGGCCTCAAATATCGGACATTTCTTGAAAATGTAATAATCTGAGAACAGTCTAACTACCCTATGGCATTTCTGCATCACAATGGAATTGACTTTTAAAGTAATAGAATAGTATAACTATTGTCACCGTTATTCATCAACTCATTTAACCGGAAAAAAAGAAAAGATACAGTACAAAAAGATTCTATTGAATTTTTGTAAAAACTAGGCAGTGTTTACAAAATATGTTAAATTCTTATTACACCCATTGATTGTTAATCATATGCATGTTTTACAAGCTTCATATAATCTCGATAAGTTTTTTTAGACAACCAGTAGGTTTATAGTTGGTTTTAATTATATGTTACCCAGATTTAAACGATTTTCTATTTATTCAATATCACATGATAAATGTGTGATGATTCGACAAGTAGTCTATTAGATCCAATTAGTAATGTTATTAGTATTAGTATTATTCAAAATATATGATTTATTAAAAAGTAGAGCAACTTAAAGAAGACATCATCGGTAAGCTTTATTTGATGTATTCTAATGAATTTTAGGGCACATCTGAAATCAGATATTTTAAGAAATTAATAAAACCAAAATCTTTCTACTCAAAAGCACAAATGTTAAATGCTCATAACCCGAGCACCCTACAAGGGTTAAATGTAGGAAGTCATTGTTAAATCTGTATATTGATATAACTATGCGTTTCAGATCATCGGTGATGATCATTAAGCCCCTTTCCGCAACCACATGCATTGAGTAATGATCCTGCAACACAAACAATGGAAACATAACTTAAGAGCTGGAACCCAATCCCTGGCCGTGGCACATAAAAGGAGTTTTGTTCTTAAACGGAAAAATTTACAAGGAAGTCTATTTTATAACTTAATAAGTTTTTCAACATCCGAGGAATAATTATGGTTAATGGGAGAAATTCTTTTTAACGCATTTTGTATGTCTTCAACGTTAGAGTACCTATGAACTGAGTTCTTTCTACAGAATCCCACTAACATAACGATATTCAAGCATCATAATCTAGAAATTGGTCATAATTACCACATGCACATCATAGCAAAGTAACTACCGATAATTCTCATCAATTTTTATAATTCTGGAACATTAGCTTCTGCATACATCATCCCCACAAAACTCCATAGACAAATAAAAGACTTCAAATAACATATTTAAACTTGTTTTAAATAATAAAAACTGAGTCTTTTCAGTAGACTAAATTTTTCGAAACTAATTTTTCTATTTATTTTCTGTACATCAACTTTTGAAAAACAATGGAAAGAACTATGTAGGAGTAGCTAAAGATCTATGTATCAGATCACCTGAGGTATGCTAAATGTGTATTAGGAGAACAAGTAGACATATAAACAAAATGCTAGCCTTATAAATGACAGACATGGAAATCTATATAAACAATTTCATTCGGCTTAAGGAATACAAAGTGCCAAAATTAGAGATCCCTGCATCGATTTTCAACATTTCCTAATTCAAGAGTGTGACCTATGCCACATGTTTAATACTATATTAGACAGAAATATTATAGTAAAATTGGTTTTCAAAATTATTTTACTGTTTAAATTGTTGGAAAAAGTCCTTGAAATATTATTTACATACAATCCTTTGTTTTTACGTATTGAAAGAGTGAATCCAGCAAATTCTCAAATTAGCAATAAAACCGTTTTAAATTGTTTTTTAACACCATTAGTAACATTTGCCCAAAAATTATTAAATATTTTTAAACCGTTTAAATGTACATAAACTAAACATTTACATAGGAAATTGTCTCATTTAAAGGATTTTAAAAGAAAACAAATTTTACATACAGACCATGTGTCTATCTCTAACAGTTTTTTAGTGATAACTAAGTATAAGTGACTGTATATTATAATCATTACATTTTGTCTAACGTACCACATGTTACGGCTTTTCAGTCTTGTAATGAATGTCATATGTAATAAAATGAAAATGGTCCACAGTGTCCCTCAGGGTTCTACTCTTGGGCCTATTCTATTTTTAATTTACGTCTGCAGATTCAACACAGTTATCCAGCCACCATCTGATTCAATATTCCGACGACATGACTCTCTGCTTTAAGGACTACACAAGATTTGGAAGTCACGTCATTTGTGGAACTGAATTCTTGCATTCACTATTTTACTGAGATGAATTTTAAAACGAAGCAATCAAAATAAAATGTCATCAATATTTGCCTATGACCGCGGGACTTTGCTAGGGAACCTGTAGTATTTGTAGATGAAGTCCTTTTGAGCAAAGGGATCCCATAAATTTCTGGGGATGTACATTGATCGAGATCTGACCTGGGACGATCGCTTTGAGAATATATGTGCCAGAGGTACATCTGTCTTTGCATATGCAGGTACATATGCCTTTGCGAAGTCTACCAAAATACTGTTCCCCTACAGTCTTAACAACGGCATACTTTGGCCACATATATCCGCATTTTGCGTATGAATTAAGACTAGGGGAGGGGCTGTGCTAAACACAAGATGGAATAATACAGGCGATTAGAATTATTGC
This sequence comes from Homalodisca vitripennis, assembly GCF_021130785.1. Taxonomy (NCBI): domain Eukaryota; kingdom Metazoa; phylum Arthropoda; class Insecta; order Hemiptera; family Cicadellidae; genus Homalodisca; species Homalodisca vitripennis. The sequence continues at coordinate 94,333,436 of NC_060209.1, read as the reverse complement.
AAAGTTGAATTACAGAGAGCAGAGAGTCGTGTATTGAACTTTTAGCGAGTTAGGTTTGCTGACATTGACCTGTCTCTATATGTTTGATGTGATACTGTACTGTAAATCAAATTACGTTTTGGTGGACTTTCATCAGTATGGAACTAGAGGCAGGGACACAAATTTAGAGTCCATAGCTATAAACTGATGGTATCTCAGCACTTACCGCCTCAGGTTGGCGTCAGTTTAATCAAAAAATTCCCTGAAAGTGTAAAAACTGCAAAAAAATAAAAACCAATTTAAAACTCGTCTCAAATGCCTATTGGCATCAAAAACACATTAATTCACTACAAGATATTATGCTGAGTTGCTGGGATATCTAAACATATCTGAAATATTACTAAAATTGTAAAGCTAGACCCAAATACAGTATGAATTAGTGTAAAAAAGCAACATGTAAGTCTTACTGTGTGTGAATATGTAAGGTATTTGCTGTTTGAATATTAATATATTTAGCTTCAAATAGATTCTTGTAGCTCTCTTTATAAACGGTGATGCCTATATTACATATTGAGGAATAGCAAGTTAAAATTAATGTCAACGCATTTCCTTGAACTTAACATATTTTATACTTTGTTGAATAGTTAATTTTAAAATTAGTTAGAATATGTTGAATAGTACATATAAAACAACATTGATTTATTGGAAGGAATAAAAGGAAAAGTTAACCTCATCCAATGTAGAACTCTTGCTTTTCACTATTATTGCCGTAAGCGTGTGCCACCATCTTCAAGATAATACTTAAGTTCCCGAGCTGGAATAAACTTCATGAGAATATTTGCTCCATCTGAGCTATTTTAACTTTGTTCAAGATTAAAATCTAACTGCAAGCCTTTCTTAGTTAATTCCATCATATTAGTCATAATTTAGGTTAATTTGTAAAAATGTTCTATTTTTAGCCTATCTAGGCGTTCCTGAAGCTGCTTACAAAATTTTATTTCATAGCTAATTTTATTATTGAGATTATCCTTAGACAGACATAAAATAATACAAAAAGGCAATTTGATATCTTCCCGAAAGAAAAGTTGTGGCGTGTAAATCCCATGGATGGAGATACGCTATTGCATGATAAATCTTTCACGAATCATTTATTTCTAAAGTTCGATCAAAATGTCTGCAAATGAAATCTTTCTCGAAATATAGGATCGTTAATAAACATGTATTGCTACGTCATATGTTAAATAACATAAGACTGTACTAGTTTGTTGAAAATATATTCTTCGACATTCTTTGCCTTCATGGTGACTAATAAGACCAAAGAATTATGTGTTAGTTATGCTCAAAAAATTCAAAAAAATTGAGTGAGATTCATCATCACCCAACTCGATGCTTTCTTTATATGAAATATATGGTCTATTGGTAAACTCGTTCTCGAGATATCGTGCAGACAGACAGAAATATAATTTTTCCAGCACCCCTAAAATTAAGCTTCGCCAACGCTCAGCCAATTGCTATATAAAATAAAACTCTCTTTGACTTTAACAATTAATAATCTGAAAACTATTATTTGGAAATAATTTTAAAATTTTACTAATAATTGATTTAATAATGCTTAAACCTACGTTAATGTTATTAATTTATAAAATATTATAACTATTTTATTTTATGCTTTCTTATGCTTTTATGCTTATGCTTTTATGCTTTCAGTGCAAGTTATCTTTTGCACTGCTCAACTCCAGTACAGGCTCAAACTATCCACATAATTCATTTGAGGATAAGATACTAGTTTGATTATATTCTGCAAAGCTGCATGTTCTTAAGAGTACATGTTAATATTTTAATTTTTATCCACTGTGTACTTTTCAGTGAATAAATATGCATGTATTGTTATAGAGGCCTTATAAATGTGAAGGATAGTGTGGCAAAACAAACAATATCTACGACATAAAACAGTTTATTGTCTCCTATATTATTAGTGCTGCCTGAAACTGGCCATTATATAGGTTTTGATATATCTAAGTTAATATAGTATGTTAATATGTTACTTAAATCAGTATTATACATGCAGTACATGTAATCAGTATATATTACTGTAGGAATAATATTGATACGTTTACCACTGGCGAATTCAAAGGTATTTAATTATTCACGAAATATCTCACTCATTAATAAATAATAAAATTTAATTAAAAATTAATTGCCATTAATTAACTGGCATATATTGGTAATACAATTTCTCACCAAAACGCAGCACACAATCTCAGAATAACAAACAATTACACAGCGGACACATTGTTACACTCAATAACAACAGTGCACATCTCCTAATGAGCTCCTGCACAATTGTAATGACGCACACCCGACATCGAGTTTCGATCTTTGCGTCGTTATGCGTGTTTACTGTCCGTATCTTCCTAATGAATGAAAATGTCATATATTCTATGGTGTATAATTGTATGATTTAAACATAAATGATCTTTACAACTTGTGTAAGTCAGTAAAGTGAGAGTAACAAATAAAGGAAAGGTAAAGTAATAAGTGTTATATACAGTATAGATACAAAATAAGTATCTATATTTTGAAGTAAAGTGATGAAAGCTATAAACTGTAATACAGCGGTTTGAGTACTGTATATCATTTATGTATTAGTTAATATGAAAGCTGAACTTTAATCTATATTTTTGAAAGATATATCCTAGATCAGACTGACAAACGCTTTATGATATCTTTGTCAATTAGAGAATAGTATATTTTTCAGCATTAATTATTTAGCTTGCATTTCTTAGTTTTGCTTATGAGTGATTTCCTTTTTTAAGTTTATATAAAAAATACACTTATAAATATGATATTTTTCATTGATAAATGAAGATATCTCCACCATATACACTAATTGAAAGTATGATGGACTGTTCTGCGTTTCAAATTGTAAAAAATTTAATGGTTATAATGGTAGACATAATGGAAGTCGAACTTGCCTATATTTTTACAACAAATGTTAAGATGACGCCAACTTGCTGCAGACTGACAGTAAAGAAAAATAGACTGGACAGAGATACATTTGTGGATATTTTTTTGAAACATTTTGTGAAAAACGGGATATTAAACATAAATTTTATAGCTTGTCTGGTAAAATACATATTTCAGTCTAAGCATTACTTAAACTTATGAATTGTAAATTAATTTTCAAAGTGACAATTAAAACCTATAAAACAATTCAATATTTTTATACATGCCCCCACATAATATGTACCTCCTAATAATAAGAAAAGAATGATCTTGTTGCACCTTAAATGCACTATGAAATTAATAAGATATTTGAATTGTACTTAACTGTATATATCTTATAAAAATAAAAAGAACGAATTATACGGTTTAGTGTAATATTAAAAATATATCATAATAAACTTATTATGTAAAATGAGTAAGTATATACCACGAAATATATAAAATATCATCAGTCGGACTGAGGAAAATTCAAAGCGCATTTAAGTAATGTATTTTTTCACGAGTGGTGTACAAGAAACCATAATAATCATACGATACTCTCTTAACTGCTAAAAATACTTTCATACCAAACCACAAAATTGGTAAACATTATTTTATATAAATCTTAATTAACAAATGCCGACTTTCTAATCAAGTGATGTTTTACATTTTGTAAGATATTTTATAAGCTACAAGTTAAATTTACGATAGCCTCCAAGACTATCTTATATCATGTATATAGTTAAAAATTTCTTTCATATTGGCCTTATTTACACAAGCTAAAAATGTTAGGTATTCCAATAACTTTGTATGTATAAATTATGCAAAAAGTTACAGTGACGAATCTAACATTATAAGTTATATGGTTGGAGTCAATAAGTTCTGGAAGCTAGACAACGAGTTTTCTAAGACATAGCTAACCAAGTTACATTTTGGTATTCGGATTAAAACTTGTAAGTACTAGACATAATGGTCCTAACTTCAAATGTTAAAGTAGCTAATACATCAAATCATTCATTCAAATAGTACTCTCCCACCAATGATCCCCAAATCGTACTTTTTATTTTAGTTCTATACTTTTGCTTTAAGTTTTTATGTTAGGTTATTAATAAACAGATGATTGAGGCTGAAATCCTAAAACCCTTTTTATGGTCAATATTTTGTTGAATCATTGCGCAATAATAGATGTCGGAATTTTACAGGGTCAGAGAGTCTAACTCTCTCAGCGTGTGTTAGTATGAGCTAATCAGGCGTTAGCACAGTAATCAGTAATCATAATTATTAAAAAAGCAGTGACATTTTGTTAACAGAGCGCAATAAACAACATTCATTATATTTCATGTGTAACTCCTTACTATGTCTCCAATCACACATAGAGACCAACTGTGTGGTAACTTAAGATTCAACTAACTGAATATTAATACCTTTCCCAACATGCAAAATCCAACTGTATCAGTTTTCACTGAAGGAGTTTTCAGTACACACTTATAATACACAATTTCAACACAGAAGTTCTTCAATTCAAATTTTGAAGATAGAAGTACAGATACATAGTACATTAGTCCTTATATTTTGTATTGTCAGTCAAACGGTAACTAATGTCGTAAATAAGTTTCCTTAATGACACAAACAGATTAAACTCTCAAAGTGATTAATTATTTTAGAATAACCTTATTTAAATTGATAATTATTTTTCCGTGAGATATGAAAAGAAAAAGCTTTTATAAACCTTTAGAATGAGATATATTTGATTCCTGAAATTTTATAACAAGAAATGTCAATCTAGGTATATTATTTTATTGATCATGTGTTAAAGGTGGTATTAGGAAAATGTAACGCTTAAACGATAGATTTGTGGTGTTAAAGCGACTAAGTTAGAGATAGGTCAACAACTGTTATATTGTATTTTTATATATAATTAACTATTGTTTATGTTATTGCACACATTTAATAATATTTAGGTTTTAAACTGTGTTGTTTATTCATAAACAAAGGAAAGAATATATATAGCTAAAGATAAATGACGTGGGTAAATATTGTTAAATTTACGCGCCTTTTTTATCATACCTCGCTTACAACGATGAGATAAAAGACAGCAAAATCTCAACAATATTGATTCAATTGTATGAACATAATCTAACGTACTCAAAGCAATATAATCATATATATATATATATATATATATATATATATATATATATATATATATATATATATATATATATATATATATATATATATATACATATATTATATTAACACCAAAATTATGAGTGACCTATTTAAAAAAAAATATTCTGATAATTAAATGCACATTAAATAAACATTGCACCAAAAGTATAAAACGAGCGATTCAAACGTAGTGTTTTGAGAAGAAACACTCCATTGTGGTCTGTGCCATAACTGTAGTTAACAATGAAGTTTCAGATTACAACAGCCACGTGTTTGTACACGTAACTCTCTTCACGTCACACACTAACCTCCTCACGGTTAAATACTGCAACCGTGTAATCAACGATTTCTTGTGCTAGAGTTGTGTTCTGTGCGGTGTATTTGGTTAGCAGATTACAACAGCGATGTGCTTGTACACGCAATCCTCTCCACGTCGCTCCCTAACCATCCTCAAAGTTCAATACTGCATACTTGTAATGTGGTTAGCAGATTACAACAGCGATGTGTTTGTACACGCAACCCACTCCACGTCACTCCCTAACCATCCTCAAAGTTCAATACTGCATCCTTGTAATGTGGTTAGCAGATTACAACAGCGATGTGTTTGTACACGTAATCCTCTCCACGTCGCTCCCTAACCATCCTCAAAGTTCAATACTGCATCCTTGTAATGTGGTTAGCAGATTACAACAGCGATGTGTTTGTACACGCAATCCTCCTCCAAATCACGTCGCTCCCTAACCATCCTGCGAAAAGAGTTCAATACTGCTTCCTTGTAATGTGGTTAGCCAGATTACAACAGCGATGTGTTTGTACAAACGCAATCCTCTCCCACGTCGCTCCCTAACCATCCTCAAAGTTCAATAATGCATACTTTTTAATGTGGTTAGCAGATTACAACAGCGATGTGTTTGTACACACAACCCTCCCCAAGTCGCTCCCTAACCATCCTCAAAGTTCAATACTGCTTCCTTGTAATGTGGTTAGCAGATTAGACAAACAGCGATGTGTTTGTACACACAACCCTCCCCAAGTCGCTCCCTAACCATCCTCAAAGTTCAATACTGCTTTCCCTATGTAATGTGGTTAGCAGATTTACAACAGCGATGTGTTTTGAGTAACACGCAAAAAACTGTCCTTCTCCACGTCGCTCCCTAACCATCCTCAAAGTTCAATACTGCATCCTTGTAATGTGGTTAGCAGATTACACAACAGCGATGTGTTTTGTACACGTAATCCTCATCCACGTCGCTCCCATAAACCATCCTCAAAGTTCAATACTGCATCCTTGTAATGTGGTTAGCAGATTACAACAGCGATGTGTTTGTACACGCAATCCTCTCCACGTCGCTTCCTAACCATCCTCAAAGTTCAATAAATGCATACTTGTAATGTTGGTTAGCAGATTACAACAGCGATGTGTTTGTACACGCAACCCTCTCCACGTTGCTCCCTAACCATCCTCAAAGTTCAATACTGCATCCTTATAATGTGGTTATCAGATTACAACAGCGATGTGTTTGTACACGCAACCCTCTCCACGTCGCTCCCTAACCATCCTCAAAGTTCAATATCTGCATCCTTGTAATGTGGTTAGCAGATTACAACAGCGATGTGTTTGTACACACAACCCTCCCCAAGTCGCTCCCTAACCATCCTCAAAGTTCAATACTGCTTCCTTGTAATGGTGGTTAGCAGATTACAACAGCGATGTGTTTGTACACGCAATCCTCTCCCACGTCGCTCCCTAACCCCCCCCCAAAAAATCCCCCAAAGTTCAATACTGCAATCCTTGTAATGTGGTTAGCAGATTACAACAGCGATGTGTTTGTACACGTAATCCTCTCCACGTCGCGCTCCATTAACCATTCCTCAAAGTTCAATACTGCATCCTTGTAATGTGGTTAGCAGATTACAACAGCGATTGTGTTTGTACACGCAATCCACTCCACGTCGCTTCCTAACCATCCTCAAAGTTCAATAATGCATACTTGTAATGTGGTTAGCAGATTACAACCAGCGATGTGTTTGTACACGCAACCCTCTCCACGTTGCTCCCTAACCATCCTCAAAGTTTCAATACTGCATCCTTATAATGTGGTTATCAGATTACAACAGCGATGTGTTTGTACACGCAACCCTCTCCACGTTCGCTCCCTAACCATCCTCAAAGTTCAATACTGCATCCTTGTAATGTGGTTAGCAGATTACAACAGCGATGTGTTTGTACACACAATCCTCCGCAAGTCGCTCCCTAACCATCCTCAAAGTTCAATACTGCATCCTTGTAATGTGGTTTAGCAGATTACAACAGCAATGTGTTTGTACAAACGCAATCCCTCTCCACGTCGCTCCCTAACCATCCTTAAGTTCAATACTGCATCCTTATAATGTGGTTATCAGATTACAACAGCGATGTGTTTGTGTGTGTCACACACAACCCTCTCCAACGTCGCTCCCTAACCATCCCCCGCGCAGCTTACAGTTCAATACTGGCATCCTTGTAATGTGGTTTTAGCAGATTACAACAGCAATGTGTATGTACCCTCAACTATCTCCACGTCGCTCCCTAACCATCCCCCCTCAAATTTCAATACTGCATCCCTTGTAATGTGGTTAGCAGATTACAACAGCGATTGTGGTGTTTGTACACGCAACTATCTCCACGTCGCTCCCTAACCAATCCTCAAAGTTCAATACTGCATCCTTGTAATGTGATTAGCAGATTACAACAGCGATGTGTTTTTTATACGCAACTCCTTTCCACGTGTCTCCCTAACCATCCTTACAGTTCAATACTGCATCCTTGTAATCAACGATTTCTTGTGCTAGAGTTGTGTTCTGTGCGGTGAATTTTGGTTAGCAGATTACAACAGCGATGTGCTTGTATCACAGCAATCCTCTCCACGTCGCGCTCCCTAACCATCCTTACAGTTCAATACTGCATCCTTGTAATGTGGTTAGCAGATTACAACAGCAATGTGTATGTACCCTCAACTATCTCCACGTCGCTCCCTAACCATCCTCAAATTTTCAATACTGCTCAATCCTTGTAATGTGGTTAGCAGATTACAACAGCGATGTGTTTTGTACACGCAACTATCTCCACGTCGCTCCCTAACCATCCTCAAAGTTCAATACTGCATCCTTGTAATGTGGTTAGCAGATTACAACAGCGATGTGTTTTTTTACACGCAAACCTTTTCCACGTGTCTCCCTAACCATCCTTACAGTTCAATACTGCATCCTTGTAATCAACGATTTTCTTGTGCTAGAGTTGTGTTCTGTGCGGTGAATTTTGGTTAGCAGATTACAACAGCGATGTGCTTGGTTACACGCAATCCTCTCCACGTCGCTCCCTAACCATCCTCAAAGTTTCAATACTGCATCCTTGTAATGTGGTTAGCAGATTACAACAGCGATGTGTTTTGTACACGCATACCACTCCACGTCACTCCCTAACCATCCTCAAAGTTCAATACTGCATCCTTGTAATGTGGTTAGCAGATTACAACAGCGATGTGTTTTAGCGATGTGTTTTTTACACGCAAATCCTTTCCACGTGTCTCCCTAACCATCCCTTACAGTTCAATACTGCATCCTTGTAAATCAACGATTTCTTGTGCTAGAGTTTGTGTTCTGTGCGGTGAATTTGGTTAGCAGATTACAACAGCGATGTGCTTGTACACGCAATCCTATCTCCACGTCGCTCCCTAACCATCCTCAAAGTTTAATACTGCATCCTTGTAATGTGGTTAGCAATTTACAACAGCGATGTGTTTGTACACGCAATCCTCTCCACGTCGCTCCCTAACTATCCTCAAAAGTTCAATAACTGCATCCTTGTAATGTGGTTTAGTAGATTACAACAGCGATGTGTTTGTACACGCAATCCTTTCCACGTGTCTCCCTAACCATCCTTACAGTTCAATACTGCATCCTTGTAATGTGGTTAGCAGATTACAAAATCGTTGTGTTTGTACACGCAACCCTCTCCACGTCACACCCTAACCACCCTCACAGTTCAATACTGCATCCTTGTGATCAACGTTTTTTGTGTGCTAGAGTTGTGTTCTGTGCGGTGAATGTGGTTAGCAGATTACAACAGCGATGTGTTTGTACACGCAATCCTCTCCACGTCACACCCTAACCTTACTTACAGTTTAATTCTAGCAAAATTACTATAGTCAGTTATGGAAGCTAGTTTACTGTTTTTTTGTAAAAACACCTTTTTCCAGTAAAATGCTTATTTTCACTAACATATATGAATATAATGGTTTTACATTTAATATTGCCTGAATAGTGTTCAAAATTGGTTATAATTTTATATATTTAATATAGGCTTGGTACTACCGTGTTGATCAAAATAAAACATCCTTTATCGAACAAACTTAACTTCGATATATTTAGGTCCACTAGTTTGAAATGGTATTATATTTCTTAAAACAACTTATCCAATCATATTTCCATATAGCAAAATTTATAGTTCTTCTACACTTTGACCCTCACATTTCATTAAATTATTTTGGATTCTCTGTATGTGATTTACGGTGGTTGCTCTTCGTTTCCTTTTTATAACTCTAATAGCTTTCCTAATATATGTGAAGGACACCTTAGATGATTCATCATGTATAGTAACAATATTATAGCTGATTAACAGATGAGATTAATGAAAAGAAGCATGCCCTTTTAACCACACATTTTTAAACAATACATTTTCCATATTTATAACTCAGTTTGTTTATTGATAGTTTGTTTAATAATAACAATTTACAATGTAATGGAATGATATCCATATATTTTATCACAATTACACATATATACATATCGTGGTAACAAATGTATTTACATCCCTAATGGCAAACCAAAGAGATATTGTGTCAGCCTACTGAGATATAGGTTTCAATAATACACAGCTGAATACTACAGATAGACATGAACCTCCATCCAAGTAATTCTTTTCTAGGTAGATTTAGAGCTTTATATGACATTTAAAAATAAAGCTGAAGTTTTTCTTAGAATATTCTACATCATCAAATATAACGTTGCCTGTGGAAAATGACATCACGTGAAAATGTCTAGTCCGTAAATGTATTTTATCGAGATATCACTCTGAGTTTCAGGCTTTGCTGACGCTCAGCAAAATCCCACGGAGGGACACGAACTATCATTGACCTATATATTACCTGTATATAAATAAATTTATACAGCAAAGTATCAAAGAACCCGATGTAATGTAATATTAAATACAAAAATATCACTTTTTACATTGTCATGTGGTTGAGCACAGTCTGTTTATTGATTTGTGCATTTTATGATTTCTTTTTGCCATCATGGTTACCCATAAGACCAATTTAAAACAGTTTACTGAGGCTCAGCCAAATTCCATGAAGTAACTCAGTGTTGCTTATATATAAAAATTAAGCTTCATGAACATTTTTAAATCTTTTGGTCAGTTCTCTTTCGAGATATTATGTTGGAAAACAGAGTGACGGATATACAGAAATAAAATTTTTCCAGTCCTCGAGTGAGTTTGCTGACACTCAGCTAGTAGTTGTATTAAAATTGTGTTATTTAATATGGTTGATTAAATTCTTTAAAAAGCTTAATTACCCCCCTCGTATACATGCATCAGACTGTCAGCGTAACTGGGGCCGATCGTATGAATACAATCCCGAAACCGCAGTTATTTTTCAGGTCTAGTTTGAAATGGTCACTTCCAGTACTCAATATATTTTTTATATATATATATATATATATATATATATATATATATATATATATATATATATATATATATATATATATATATATAATTTGAATAAACATTGAATCACAAAAAGTACTTGCTCCGCCGGGAGTCGAACCCGGATCTCTTACTTGCTATATATATATATATATATATATATATATATATATATATATATATATATATATATATATATCTACATATTCATTTATATATATATAAATAAGTATTTGTCCTTTATGGAGTCGTGAACTATTTGACCGATCATTATAATAATTTGTATGTATATTTATTTTTACACGGAGAAGGTTTATATGCTATTCCCATTGATGTACTCGCCACCAGGCGGCGCTGCAAAAATGTGTTTTTAAAGCGCCTGCACTTTCTAAACGCAATTATGAGACACTTACGTATGTTAAATAGCCAAACACTATTTGAAGGTGCTAAGTTGTGATGTATATTTGTTTTTAAGATAAATTTCTGGTTGAACTTAAACCTCAAGTATTAGACCACTTTATAGTCTGTAAAGTACATGTACGTGTACAATGGCTATAAACATACACAGAATTTCTTGATCGTGGCAACAAGGCAAACTCTACCACGGCGTTGGAAATACAATTGACTTGAACTAGAAGTGCACATACACGGGCAAAGCTTAAAAAAGCGTGCGAAGGCGCGGGAAACAGCTAGTTGTATATATTTATAGTTGCTTATGATTTATGCACAAACTGTGTGTTGGTTTGAGACATTGAAGAAAAACTATAGGTATAAGTATGAAACACATTTTTATTTCACTTTTCAAAATAAAGAGAGGTTTGCGCCAGGACAGGTTTCACGTAATAGGCATAGCTAAGGCTGCATGCAACATTATAGTCTATACCTAGATACATGTGTTTACAACTTCATATAATTGTACTCTTATTCCTTACTAATTTACTGAATGTACCATTTTCTAGTAATAGTCATTGTTACTTTTAAGACAAATGAACCTTTTCGCTGATCTCAGCCAAATTACGCATGGAGCGACAAGCACCATTATCTAACTCGGAGATAATGCGAAATTCAAATTTATATATAAATTCTTAAGATATCGAACGGACAGACATACAGACATGTATGCAATTTTACAGCCAATCAAGTGATAGGCTTCGCTAACGGTCAGCCAATAAGGTATACTATGAAATGGCTTTAATCATCACTCTATTCCATTCCAATACAAGTTAATTATGATGGTTATTTAGATCAATGTACAACCGCTGCTCCGCGCCGCCTCCTACTCAATTTCAAGCAGATCAGTTACGGCACGCGGACGTCTGTCTGATCGAGGCCGCAATTAATTATACGTTGATTACAGTCAGTTGATTGCATCCTGTGAACTCTTGTTATCAAGTTCATTACTTTAATATTTGAATGTTTTGATATAGCTTACTAATCTTATTAGAAATCTAAACTTTTACATACTGTCTTACACAAATATCAAGCGGTAATTTAATTTTGACAAATCTGATAAAGCTATTGAATTGATATTAATTTCATTTGAAATATTACAACATATTAGATGTAGCACCTTTAAGTTATTGTTTAATTCACTTTAGTGCCAGTTTATAAAATCAGTTTAGAAGAATAAATAAACTATTTTAATTCTTCAATAAAATCCAAGTTATCAGGTTATGAAGTTATCATCCCGGTGGTGACAGTAAAATAAGAGCATATGACACTTAAATTAGTATATGACTCCCTCACGAGGGTTAAATTACACTCATTCTTCCGTTTTGTCCTAGTATTACATTATTCAATTACAAACGGTAGTTTATAACTCATGGTTTCCCGGAATCCTTCTATTTAAAACAATTAGGTGTTCAATTCAGTAAGAAATGGATATACGTATGTAGGTTTACTCAGCAAAGTAATGTCAACAACGACTGTCAAGATGAATATGTTATAAATTAATATAAAATAATTGAACCAAACCATGTGAAGGATTTTTGTTGTAGCGATTTTAACAAGTGAACTATCGGAGTTCGAGCCACAGTGGAAGAAATAATTTGTTATTTAATCTTAATTTACTATATATAAGGTTTAATAATATTATATCTTCTAAACTATGAAACATAGACTGGTAAATTTTCCCATTTTGCGTTGTCGTTACTTGTAAGGTTTTTATGGCCTTAGAGGCCATCTAGGAATAGGTCAAGAGGGTAATTTGAGGGTATTTCAAGTTTGGTATTACATTAATATACCAATTATTAATATACCAAAACAATTTGGTATTACGTCTATTTGAATTGTAGGAAATACATGAAACATATTTTTCTTAGATGTTGAGTTAAACACATATAATTTTGTATGTGATGTTAGTTTAACAAAACACTGAATGACATATAATTATCATGTCAGCCTACATAGTACGTACCACCTTTTATTATTTCATTTTTAAAGGTAAGAGTAGAAGAGTAATCTAGAATCAGAATGTTTTATAGTTTTAGAAGTAAGGTTCCAAGGACTATGCCATAATTATATGTGTTTTGATTTATCTATCACGTAAGAAATTTGGAAAAATAAATTTCTGTCTGTCTAACTGTCCGTATAATATAATGACATTGAACTATCCTATATCTTGGCACTTTACATGAAGTTTTATGTAAAAGCATAAGCACCACCGAGTTGGATGGTGGTGCGTGTTATGCCATGAGATTTATCTAAGCGTTAACGGACATGTTTATTTTGGCATTATAGTAATCATGACAGTAACGAGAAAATGTCAGTATAAATACATTTTTAAGCAAATAAAATTATATGACATTATAACATGCAACATAGTAGTATATGTAGTCCAAGAAATAAGTAACCAATATAATTACATTTTGCAGGAATTCGGCGATAAAAAAATTATTGTAATTTATATAAGTAACCACAATGTACATTTATTTTATACTTTGTGTATAATGTTCTCTTTCAAGTGATACAATATTTCTCAGACAAACAAGATCGGAAATGAACAGTTTTAAAAGTGAAACATTTTTGTTACGTAGGTAATTAAATGACGCTTTGCCATCCGTGAAAAGGCAGATTAATTTAATTATGCAGAATTCAAAATCACCAGAGTCTATAAAGCCTGCAACAGTAAATAAGGGCATAGTTTGTATTTGAATTTTAAAGATTCGTATAACCCTCTTTCATTGCTCTGCTAAGATTGTTAGGATTATTCTTTTGCTTTAAAATAAATCTATTACGTTTAATGCATTATGTTCACATAGAAAAAAATCGAAGAAAAAAGCTGTCATGTAATGAAGTTTATAGTAGAGCATTTACAATACTATCCGCTCTGCGACACTTCTGAGGCTTCCTCTCGGACCTTCAGTGAGAGAATCTCCTGTGATATTAGACAATGATAAATCAAATCATGTAAATTAATATAAGCAGTCATTGATAACTCAGTAATAAATTATATTAAACTATGACTTTACAACCTCCCAAGAGGTTAGATGGAATGTTATTACTTAATCACCTGAAATATCATAAATTAATAAATTACTATCTGCAAGCCATGGTTAGAGGACTGGAAGTTTACACAAGGTGTACAAAATTAATTGTCAGTTTCAAAACAATATTTCCTTAAATAATAGCTTTACAATGAATTTAAGATATTTATGAATCTCATGACCAACGCATAGTTGTAACTGCAACATTAAAGACCACACAGATTATAAATCTATAAGTCAAAATGCTAAAGGTGTATTTTTTCGGTACTTTGACGGTAAAATCTAAGAATTTCTACATTAAACATAAATTTTGACTTTAAAGGAGCCTATAGAATTATGAAAAGGTGGAGGTGCTACACATTCTTGAGACGAACATATCTGGCAACCAGTATCACTTAAAATAGAAATTCCTTTGATCCCTTTAATGTAGGTCACATTCGTTCCTGTTATGTTGCCAATAGGAGAATATTTATTATGTAGTTAAGCTAGTGTAATATGTAGAAACATCAGCACATTCAGAATAGTAAAACATGGTTGATTTCACAGAATAATAAAACATACGTTATTAATATACCTGAAGAACTGAGGTCTCTGAAATATAACACTTCTAAGGTTTTAAAAATGTGAAATAGCAATAGCAAGAGCATTTAATTTTTTCAGAGAATCGTATTTATATTTGAATGACTTACAGGTAAATATTGTTGTTACGGGTAAATTACATTTAATATAGCTGTATATTACACCAAAAAAATTTTAAAGTTAATTTAAAGATTCCTGTAAACATTTGTTGGTGATATGAACTATAAAAAAACTGAAGTTAAAAATGAACTCATTATTTCCCATACCAGTAATAGAGTGCCAATAATCCGTTGCACTACGATGGAATAATGCAATAAATTTGATATTCATACGTTGCCAACTTCTAAACTTGGCACTATTTTGTTTATTATAAAATTAGGAAAAAACGTTTTATTACAAAGTAATATTAATTAATAATATTATAAAAGAAAATTTTTGAGCAAATCACTTAACCAGATTTGAGTAATTATTGTAGCTGACAAATCTTTATGTTCTAGATAACAAACACGTGTACTTGAAGTACCTAAAGGTTTTAAAATAGTATCCTCTTTACTATTATATTATTGTTTATAAATTTGAACCAATAATAATACATTTTTCACAAGAAAAGAAAATAAAAATTAGATATTGATAAATACAATTGAACCAGACTTCTTATTACGCAAGTTACTACAACAGAATGGTACGTCATACCACGAGTGACGTCAAAAATGTTAATTCTATAACTTATTTAATATGCTTTGGTCAGATATATATATATATATATATATATATATATATATATATATATATATATATATATATATATGAGATATATATCTCATACGGAAGAGATATTTTTACATCCCAGGCAGATAATGAGAACTCTGTCAGACTTACTGATTCATATGCAATCTTCTCGCCGATGTAGAAACAAAGTAGTATACGCCACACCAAAAGTCACGTAATAGGTTTCGTTAAGGTTGCATACAAAACTTGTAATTTATAGGTGTCCTGCGGTCAGTAATTAAGTATATACAAGATGATCATTCACGATATAACTTGCAACATGATAATTCACATTTTTATTCATAGACTTAAGTTTTATATCAGTGTTGAGATAATGAAAGTTAAGATAATTTAAGGAGGATGTTACAACACAAGAGTAGGTTGGAATTACATTTTGTCATGGTCTTTCACAATGACTGAAGTGACGTGCATCAGTCATATGTTGCTTATATAAGAAAGGAACATTAATTTTAAAATTCATAGGTTAGTTAGCTTTTGATATATGGTGCGGACAAACATACGGACAGAAATTGAAGTTTTCTATCCCCACGATTATTAGATTTCACTAAAGCATAGCAAATATAGTTAGATACAAAGTGTTTAAAATGTTTCTCACGATAATCTGCCACATGATTCATTCAAATTTTGGTTTATTGATGTAGGTTTCACATCATTGTTTAGTTAATAGGACTTCCATGTAAGTTGAATTCACCAAAACATGTTGTATGTGTTGGGGTAACAAGACACATGTTAAAATCTTAAACGACGGGACTCTTATAAGTGACTGGAATGCTTACCCATAAAGCAAAAGTAAAAAGGTTCGCTTATAATAACTCTGATCTTATAATACATTAATATAAATAAGAAATAATAGCAATACAGCAACTATTGCATATTTACTCAAATAAAGTTTTGCGTATAGGGGATACTTTTGTAAAATCAATTCTTAAGCACTCGGTAATATCATGGCCATGAATAATAACGAACTATAGTCAAGTCTTTCCTTGAAAGCAGTGTTAATTCCTTCTATTCATCATGTATTCTGCTGAACGGATGTTTGCCACGCTAAGTGCCGCTGTTATACTCTCCCAGTCCTCGTATTAGTTAAGTATGTGTCTTGTCTGTACACACAATTTTGTGTCCTGCGTGATTCTCGTATATCAGAGAATACATATAGCAACTATCGTATATTTACTCAAACAAATGTTCCTGTAGGATACTATTTTACAATGAATTCTTATTGAATAAAATTACTTCTTGTACTGAAAATAGGATAAATAAATTCATTGGACACAGTTTTGCTTAGACACAGTGCTTGTTCGCTGTTTGGTTGAGTGTTTGTTGTAATATTATTTTTGGGTTTTAATTAAATTACCGAATTAAACTTTCATACAATTACTTTTATACAATTTAAAATATTAACACACGTATTAGTATTTCAAGTAAATCTTTTATTTGCTCGAATTTGTAAAAAGGTAACATAAGTTCATAATCTAGGCTTGAGTGAGTGTTTTTTTACAGTTTAATGCAGTGGTGTGCATTTTGTACTGTAAGGAAACATAAATATTGATTCTTAGAGGTTAAAACCTGTCAAACCTCTATGGAAGTTTGATCTTCATAAAAATGATTTTAGGACATCGTAAATCTGAAAAAAATATAATTTGCTCTTATAGAGGTTTCAAATCTATTGACCGTATGCGAAGTTAATCTCAATGAAAAAAATGTTTACTTGCCTGCTGAGGCATAGGAGACATTTAAAAACAAAACATACTTCATCAGTGGTTGCAACCCAATTTAACATCTATAGACGTTTGATCTGTATGCAAATGCTTTAGTTTTTCTATTACATTTCAAACGTTAACATAATTTAAACTTTCGGATGAGGGTTAGAGAATTCGGGATGGGTGGGTAAGGACTTCGCCGTATATCAAAGATTCATTACAACTGCCTTAAAGATAGCATGATGATTTGTTTCATTTTCCAGCCAAAATTGACATACTATCCTTTATCCAAGCTATATTTTTGAGTAGTCATATAATTTCTGTATGTGTTTGTAGGAAATAACAATGCGTCAAAAGCTATTTTCTCTATGTATAGGCGTGCTCTGTAATTTAATGTTTCTAGAAGTGTACCATAACTTGAAATCAACATATAATAGTTAGAACGATATTAATAAACCTTTATTCTAATTAGAGAATCAAGTGAGCAATGATAGTTTAAAAACTTAAGTAATGTTGGAAAACGATGACACGGTAGCAATTTCGCTGTTATAAATTTATTATGATGCTATTCTGCTTATATTTTTTATTTTAAATAAGTCCAATGAATGAATTATACTTTACATATTTATGTATTCAATGTTAAACAACAGAACAGATTTTAAAGTAACGAAAGTAGCGATTCTTGTAATGGAACCGCTATAATTTCGTGACTCATCCTCTTGATTTGGAGGGAGGAAGTTTTCAGTGCGTAAACAATTCTGATTGTCATATAGGTGTAGAATGATCTGATTATGATAGCAGCTTACATTTTTTGGATACTTAAAATCTCTATTAAGCAGGAAAAAGAGGAGGGAGAGAGATGTTTGTGGAGGAAAAAATGGATCAATGTTTAATTCACTCATTAGGTATTCCTATTATATTTCCCAAAGATTAATCATATAAATCTAACATATGAGCGGGAAATGTATGAAAGTCTTATTGAAATAAACTACAGTAATTTATAAATCTTAATATTGTGCAATCTTATCTATTTGAATGCTTTATGTCAGACTACATATTGCTAGTAATACAGGTCGTCATCTGGAATCATACCATCAACGGTGACATAATTACTAATGTAACTACGGGAACTTGAACATTTCGAAAAGACAACCTGAAAATTTAATATTTTAAAATTACTATATTTATTTTCTGATATATGGTTTAGTATTATAAATTTTAAATTATATTATGGCGGTTACTATTTCAGTATTATTTCATATTCATATTAATGTATTAGAAGATTGGAGTTATTAAAACAAAAATCCTTGTCACACATTATACTTAGAATTGACACTTAATAAGTTACAAAATAAAACGAATGTTCCATTTCCGTATTACAACAAATACTCATACATGTAGATTAAGCCTGGCTGATTACTACTTCCCAGGAGTGAACTTTACTATTCATAGAGTCGTGATGAACGTTTCTACTAGAAGAATTGCTAAACAGAATTGCTATTGTCAACAATTTAATTAAACTTGTAGTGTTATTTACTTGAGGTTTTACTTAAATTTGTGTTAAAAAGTAAATCCATCACTAACTGCTCCAATTTATCACTCATAAAAATCATATATGTTAGTGAACCAGATGTCATGGCAATCTCACGAGGTATATAGGTGTGCTTTAAAGTCTTGAAACGGTCTAATATCTTCTGCATTCATAAACGTACTAACACAAAACTTTGTACAGTAACATAGGGCATAAAATAGAACTTTTATGCAATTAGTAACTCTTCACCACCTCAGAGGTGTGGCTCATGAGGAAAATCTTAAATTTAAGCAGAATTTGATTTGCATACAATTTTAAAGCTCTTAATTAGTAGAAAACCATGCCGCAAAACCTCAAAAGATTAATCATAAACAAAATGACAACGTTTGAAAGTTTCAATACTATTTACGTGTAAGTTCAAGAATGGCTTAATTTTATTGTAAACCATATCAGATGAAGCTAAAAACCTTCACACGTGATTACTGTAAACAAACACCTACTTTAAGATGCATTCAGTGTCCTGCTTTTCTTCTATGGGAACGGTGTATGAAGAGTCAGTTGAAAATGTTTAATGTAAGCATAGATTGATATCTACAACACTTTATATGCCTAGTCAAGGAAAGAAGTATGCCACAAACTGCATTTTAAAATCTTTATCCGTTAGAAAATGATAGCGGTTGAAATATTTTAAAAGCAAATTGTGAATTCAGCAGAAAATTCAGAGAGTTGCTTTAATTAGTTATAAAACGCTGACAACGCGTTGTTTATTACATCTACTGAAATACGCGCAGCTTCTTCTACAATGCGACGTCGTGCTATTGTTACTAACCACTGAAAATTAATATAATAACATTAATGGCATAACAGATTTCTGTTTATAATCAGCAGTAATTATCAGTCCTCCTCGATGGATCTTTTACTGAGCTGTCATTGCATAGATCCTTAATTAAAGAATAAAGGTTTTATTTAAATTAGCTTGTTGTGATTCAGTCAAAGTGTAGTGTATACATATATGTTTTATCGATAGAACTATTGGTGCTAAAGAGTTTCTAACCTTCCCATATTTAATGATATTATTGTCTACGGAATTTAAAATATTTAATCTGTTAAATGAAGAAATAAGTTCAAAATTGTGGTTTTCATTCTTTACGTATCTTTATCCAAAATATTGTTATCCGACAGTGTTTACGGTTGGTTCATTTTACTACAGTTGAATCACATACCGACTCAGTACTATCAGTGCCTCACTTGACCTCATATCAACAGATGATCATATCAATGCAAGATCAAGTGTATAATTTCTCATGAGATTATGCCAACAGAACCAGCATGTAGAAAAAAATCAGTTACAGTGTTGAGGATGGACCTTGTATCAACTATTCTTAATTTATTCACTACATTGAGAACACCAATACTAATAACTTTATTTTTGTGAGGCCTTTCGACAGCCAGGTTATGTTCATCTGACACATCACCAAAGATAATATAAAAGTAAATTTGTTTTTAATAACAGTTAGACATTATGTGATTAAAACTATTATTACAAATTTACTTTTGTGATGTGTCTGATGAAGATAGAGTCTATGTACATCTTAAAACATTCGCAAATGTTAAAAGTTTTAAGTGAACAATGGTTTGATAAATTGGTTAAATAAGCGAAAGATTTTATAGCAATTATGATACTGAAATATTCTCTCATTACATCTACTTAAGCATAGTGTAGAAAGTACAAAAGTTAAAACTCACAGATTTTTCGCATTTAAACTAAAGACAAGGTAATAGTAAGCTAAATGCTCATTAAATCTTTTTGCTTGGATTACGTTGTGGAATTAGATAAGAACTGGAGCGAGGAATAATACAATTCTGATTTTTCACAAAATTTACTGCAACATTAGAAATTAATTTTCCTTTTCTGTAAATAGAATATCAATCAACATACTCAGGATATTTTATTAGCACAAATGTATCAAGGCAAATGGGTATAAAACTGCGTTAACATATTAAATTTACTATGGGCACGTACCAGATTAAGGAAAATCTATCCCTCTATTTCACCAGAAGATAGCATTAGGCGCAAGCCACCCTGGATTATAAGTTTCGCTGACCCATGTTAGCATTAGGTATACGTCACCATTAAGCTGGTATTACGTAAGGCATCATTTATTTATTAGGCAGCTAATAACCAACTTGCGTGTGAATCATCTTCTTTTTTGTGGTTTAAAGTTGGTAATAGTATTTTATATCATTATTAGTAAATATCGGTGGCTGTAAGTGATATTAGTTCGGGTTTTTCCAGTTTATGTGAAGGAGAATGTAAAAAAAACAGTCTTAATGAACAAATACCAATCATGTATTTATAGGTAAACATTTATTAAATGTCCAAGTAGTAATAATTGGATTGAGAATCAGTAGTGCTGAACATAGTTTGTCAATTTCATTTCCAAATATCGTTCGTATTTAAATAGCTGATATCACGGTCTTATTTTTAAATCGATGTTATTGGCTGAATTACAAGTTCAGATAACTTGATACGAGTAGATCCCTTAAGACTCTGTATGTTTCAAGTTACCACTGGAGTGTGTAATTATCTCCTGTTGTAAGAACTAAGAGCTTGTCAAGGACCACTTACAGCCCAACACAAGAGTGGGTGTCTGAGCAGTGAGTGGGTCAAGTAGGGAATTCAGAGAACTATCTGCTACGTGATTACGTCTCAAGCACTGAGTGAAGGTTTTGAACTTAATAATGATTTATAATAAATTATTTTTTAAGGATATGAGGAATGAACACAAATATTGGTATATATAAATTTTTATATTGTATAAGAACATATTTACGCTAAAATATACACTACAGAAACAGTATATGCAATGTCTATTTTGCGCCGAAAGTGTGATTGGATCATTTTGCACTAATAATATTACACTACTTCTCTTTAACTACATATATCAAGGCAATCTTTACAAATAAATAAGGTAAACCAGTTACTAGGTTCCTAATTAGAAAAGAGTAAACGATAACTTCTTGAAAATATATGTACGTGAATAAAAATATACTTTGCAGACTTGTATGATTATTAAGGTGTTACTTTCTCGTGATAAAAACACTACCGTTTAAAGATTCAAAATGGAAAACTTATAAAAATATCAAGCCACAATTTACAAAAACCTATGATAAGAGAAATAATTTTCAAGACAAATAAAAGTTAGCTTGAGAAAAAAAAAATGTTATAACTTATTCATTGTGAATGGATGATAAATAAAGGAATTACATGCTTTTTTACTGTTCTCATGCAATAAACTTCAGTCAATGTAAAGCACGGTCATACATAAATTTAAGAAACATAAAGACACTTTAAAACTAACAAATTGTTTTAGACATATTCCTCCTATAATAAAGGATTTTTGTGTATTTTACATAGCCTACTTGTTACTAATGTAGAAAAATTTACATTTATATAAACATTCTTCAATGTAACATTTACTGCCTTTTTATAAATGTATGTTAGGAATCAAAATATATATTTAACTATAAAACTAATAATTAACCATTTTATATGGTTTGATTTACAAATATTATTTAATATAAATTTAAATAAATCTGCTACAGTAATTAAACTAATTTATTATTGCAACTTTATGCAAAAAATCATTGGAAACACTTAAATACAATTATTATAACTTTCACTCATATCTGATTGTACAGTATTATGACACTAACGACCAAAGACAGTTTATAAAACATGCTATTTAACTCTTGATATTTCTTTGCAAACATGGTGGTGAAACAGGGATTATTCATGCAGAAATATTAACCATGTTAGTAAACGATATTAGTCTTTCGAGAGCGGTGGAAATAAAAGTTTTTATTCAAACTTTATAACTACTGTGATTTTATTAAAGATTTGCACACATGAAGTTGCTATGGTAGGCAAGGCTGATTTATTGTGAATGCTGAATTTAGCTCCAGTTCAGCATTCTGTTATACAGTGTCTAGAATTTGCTCCTTAACCTGTTGACGAGTGCAGCAAAACATACCCAAATGAGTGCGCACGGCGTTTGCCGTTTGGTCCCGTATGAGGAGGCACGGCATTTTCCGTTGCAGACTAATGACTGTCAATTCGTTCTCACTGACTTACTGTGACGTCTAGCGGAGATTTTTGGAACTTTTCAGTTGTTCCTAATAGTGTCTATGTACACTACTAGTGTTGCTAGTCCTGTATCGTGGTGGCACCTGGTGATAACTTAAAAAACTATTTTACGGAGGTGGGGCAAAAGACCCGCTACGCCTCCAAGGTCGCCATTTTATAAGACCACTCCCCCACAATAACCCAAAGAAGCGAAAACTACTTAGGCAGTGCTATGTTTGCATGCAAACACACTACTCGAACTGGACAATGGACAAAGAAGAAAAGAAACCAGCTATGAATGTTCAACATGTGAGGTCACCCTTTGTATATATCCTTGGTTTGAGCAGTATCACATATTAGCAAAGTTTTAAAACGAGGATATTGCTTTTAACAATCTACAATGTACTTTTATATACATTAAAACTATAATAAACAATTTATTAACATTTAAAAGTTTTTTGTTTTGTTTTACTCCCTAACAGTCTGTCACTTGTCAATGAGTCACTCAGTATGGACCGTCATAGGGGCACGGCAAATGCCGTGCGCACTCGTCAACAGGTTTAAAACTGGAATCAGATTTCATACGCTGCACTAAAAGAAAGGTGAACTGTAACTAAACTCAACATTGACATTGACTTAGCCTTCACACCATAGCTACGTTATATGTACATAACTCTGTTCCTCCACCATGATTAAAGCTTGTGTCTTAAACATTGTGGTACATTTAATTTGTGCACCTGATACATTGAGAATACCTCTTCACCTCGAATCACACTATATTATTTTATTCTAGATTTCTAATTTTGAAACGATGTAGAAAGTTCATTTTGGGCTTCTTCATCACCGAATTGGTTTTAATCACAAGATGAACATGACTCCAGATTCCAGGAGTTAAGTCTGTGACATAGTCAGATTCCAGACGCTGCACTAAGATAAAGGTGAAGTGGAACAAGATTCTCATTCACAAAAATATTTAGTTCATATCATCGTAATAAGCATGCAAAACTACTTCGAAGAAAAGTTACTTAATGTACAGGGCATGTTTTTTAATCCAGGCGGACAAACACGCTAAACAAAACGAAATAGACCACAGTATTATTGGACTTTATTCTTATTTTCACCGATTTAATCTATTTTTGAGAACCCTGCATATGATATATCATAACAATTTTATTATAATTAAATCTGTTGATTTAATAAAAAAAATTGTATACATTTTAGTGACATTTTATTCTTTGGTTCCATTGATTCCAGTAAAAAATATTTAATGATAAAACTGCACATTTTACTAAAAGCAAGTTATTCTCACAGTAAAGCCTAGACTGAGTCAGGAAACGTGAATATTTACTCCTATTGGAAAACTTACTTTCGTATATTAATAGTACTCTGTAAACAAATAGCCTACTAGAATATTTTTGCAAGTTAATTAAGATTAATTAATGCAAGAATTAATGTCTCCAAGTTAAATATATTATTTGTGATAAATAGTTCCACGTAGATATATTACAAATATTCAGTTCAGCTCAATTTCACCTTCCACTTATTGCAGCGTCTGAAATCTAAGGCTACATGACTCCTGGAATCTGAAATTAAAATCCATCCAAAGAGATCTAAAACAATTGGCGACGAGATGCTGGAAACGACCTCTTACATTGTTTCGACATCAGAGACACCTAGAATACAACAAATATAAACCTGATGAAGTGGTATTCTCATTGTCTTATCAAATGCACAGTTAAGTGCACTGGAAAGTAAAATAAATAAATTACAGGCGACTATTTTATACAAAACAGTCGGCGATTATGTCCTCGTATTTGTATTTTACTGGAATTTTTAGCAGAGCTACGTCTCTTAAAATCGTACTTGAGGTTAAGTAAATATTTTTATCTCGTTTAGGGTATAAATTAATATTACTATTCTACTTCATCAAGCACGTATTATTTATATTAAAATAACAAACAAAATAAAAACATTAAACAAATAAGGCAAAGCTAAAATGCATTCATTAGTGCTGTTTCTCCTACTGTGTATGGTATCCTTAACCTGTGTCTTAAGAGCCACCCGGTGTTAAATTAGGTCTCTCACACCCTTCACTTTAATTTCGTGACAATAATCCTTGTAAGACAAAAATATAGAATTATATTGTGCCATCTAAAGCCGCAGAGCTTTCGAGAGTTTACAGTCCGTCGAATATATCTGAATGTCTGAAGTAGAATCTTATACGTTGATGTAGGATGTTTGTAACGAAACTCTTTACATATATAATTTATAAAGGTTTGTTTATAACGACATGTTTGATATATAAAAGAACCTCTAATTAAAATTTGGGTGATATTTTGAATTTTATTGAATATTGAAGTACGCATTGATAGATTAAAAGATAGGTTGTGTGAAATTATATTATTATTTCACTTTGTACTAGTTTTCATCTTTTATTTGTATTATATTTGCCTTTATTTTTAAATTCTTTTTTATCATACTTTTTACGTTATACGGATTTTAAACCTTCCACCGCATATTCCATTATCTTCTTCCATATATGTACATATTCTAATCAGCGGATCTTGCTTCTTTGTTTGAAGTTTGTTTTTGACGATGATTGTGAAGGAAAAAGGGTTTTTCCGGGTATTTGCCATCATTCAGTGATACAAAAAAATCAGTAACACTACGTTTCGAGATCTGCAATATGTCTTCAGGTAATTAAATAACGTAACACATAATTACAAATTAGGCTAAAATAAACAAATGATACCAGAGCGCTGTGACACGCGTGTCAGGAGTCACAACC
The DNA here is from genome assembly GCF_021130785.1 of Homalodisca vitripennis. Lineage (NCBI taxonomy): Eukaryota > Metazoa > Arthropoda > Insecta > Hemiptera > Cicadellidae > Homalodisca > Homalodisca vitripennis. Next base: position 94,307,556 of record NC_060209.1, on the reverse strand, counting down.
ACCATGTTGTGTTTAGTTTTTTGTTTAGCACTTAGCATGTTTTAGATTTAGTGAAGTTGACACATAAAATAAAATTATTACCTGATTATCAATATTTGGTTGTCATACTGTCCCTCCTAGAATACATACGATAATTGACATAGTAATTTGGATGTTTCACAATGTCTGTAGTTTTATAAAAGTCTTATAAAATTGTATGAACCTTAATAAAAATATTTTAAAATTATAGTTTGGGAATTTATTTATACTTTATACCCATGATTCAATGCGATGTACGGGACTTTGGAAATTAAATAATGATATTGAACATAATACATATATATATATATATATATATATATATATATATATATATTATATAATATATATATATATATATATATATATATATACAGGGTGATTCAAAACTAAACGGCAATCTCTCGGGAGCTTATTCTATAGCTAAAAACAAGTAAAAAAGTTCATATAACCATATGCCCGGAAACGCATCGTTAGCGAGTTACGCCTAGCGAAAGATTTCGCCCGGATTTCAGAACCCTTGGTGAAGTCAGGAGCCGTAATAAAAATGGTAAAGGTAGTTACAAACATACAAATACGATTGTTTTTTATGTTTTTATATCTGAAAAATTTATTAAAATTCGTCCCAGAGCTGTAAATGCAATACTTTCAGAGATATCTTACGTAAAACACAAGAATTGGTGCAAAGAAATAACACATTTTTGTGTTTTAACGTAAGATTACTTCCATAAATGTTAAATAAAGGTCATTTTTTTCTTAAACAGATTTGTAGAAAATTTTAATTCTGAAAAGATTCATGTGAATTACTTAGGAAAAAAAATTAATAATAGGTAATTTAAATTTAGCTTTATTTAAAATAAAACAGACGCACTACAAAAATGCATATTCTTATCTGCATAAAATATTAACTAATGTTCTAGGTTGTGAGTTACAGCTGATTCTTTTATTCTAGACTGAACATTAACATAAAAAGTATTTACCTTTATAAAACTGTAATAATCACCTATAATAGTTGCTCAAAAGTGTCCTCCGTTGTTAGCAATGCACGTTTTTCGCACGACGAATCCACTCTTTTCTAGCGCGTTTCATAACGTTTGGAGCATTCTTGATAGTTTCTGCCTGCCGCCTCTGTAATGCGATTACGTAACTCCTCTATGGTATTAATCCATTTTGAATAAACAATTTGACTTCATCCAACCCCATAAGAAAAAAGTCTGCTGGCGTGAGGTCAGGAGAACGTGGTGGCCATTTTACTGGTCCATTTTCGACCAACCCATTGTTCTACCGTATGTATCATTTAAATAGTTTTTCACATCATTAGAAAAATGTGGAGGTGCTCCGTCGTGCATAAACCAATGCATTTATTCTGTTTTGAACAGGAATATCTTCCAAGAGGGTAGGCAGGTTTGTTCTTAAAAAAATTTAAGTACGCTACTTCATTAAGTCGATTAGGGAGGAAAAATGGACCAATCAAATTATCACCCAGAAACACCAAGCCATACATTGACTGAAAATTGTATGTTGAAAATGCCTCGTCGCAGTTTCATGGTGGGTTGTCGTACGCCCAAGTATGGGTATTACGAAAATTTACAATTCCATTTCTAGTAAAACAGGATTCATCAGTAACGAGAATACGCCGAAGAAAATACTGATGTCGTAAACAATTTCTTTCTTAACCAGCGGCAGAACATCTTCCGTTTATTAAGAATCTTGCGGTAATAAGTTCTTGAACAAACACGTGTTATATGGAACGGGTACAACTGTGCTTCATGAAGTGTCCGCCATAGGCTTGACTGGCAAATATTTAACTGACGTGATAATCGTCTGGTGCTTGTGGTTGGTGATTTTTTTTTTTTTTTTTTTTTTGCTTTGGGTATTGGGGTGGATTCACAGATCCTTACACGTCAACCTGAAGCTTATTGTGTGCCCCTTTGATGTTATGGTTGGTGATAATTCTACAGCAATTTATTATGCTTGTTCATTACTATAGTTCCTTGCGCTACGTTGGACGACCAGTATCTATTCGCTTTCGGTTTAAAGCTACCAGTTTCTCTAAGTCGTCTCTCCACAGCTTCAAATGTTTTGCGATCAGGTGTTCTTCGATGTGGAAAAGTATCACGATATTCCTGAACTGCAGCTAAACCATTCTTGTTAACTTTGCCGTAAATCAGTATCATGTCCGTATACTCTTTTTAAACGAATACATACCATTTACATTATCTGCCATTATTTACTAAGATAATTACATAAAACTTTTATAAAAATATTTAATAAAATATTTTAAAAATAAATATTTAATACAATATTTTATACACTTGTATAAAATATTTCCAAATAATCACAGGATTCTCACAAAATACAATCTTCACACCGCCACAATACAAAAACCTCCATAAAGGTTAATCAAATATTACTTCATGAACTTAATTGTTGATCAGATGATATTGCCAACCTTTGCAAAGAAAATATGACGATAAAAAGTGTTGAATAAATGATCAGCTGTAACTCACAACCTAAACATTAGTTAATATTTTATGCAAGATAAGAATTATGCATTTTTGTGCGTCTGTTTTATTTTTAAATAAAGCTAAATTTAAATACCTATTATTAATTTTTTTCCTAAGTAATTCACATGAATCTTTTCAGAATTAAATGTTCTACAAATCTGTTTAAGAAAAAAATGACCTTTATTTAACATTTATGGAAGTAATCTTACGTTAAACACAAAAATGGTTTATTTTTCTTTGCACCCAATTCTTGTGTTTTACGTAAGATATCTCTGAAAGTATTGCATTTACCAGTTCTGGGACGAATTTTAATAAATTTTTCAGATATAAAAACATAAAAAACAATCGTATTCTTGTATGTTTGTAACTACCTTTTACCATTTTTATATACGGCCTGACTTCACCAAGGGTTCTGAAATCCGGGCGAAATCTTTCGCTAGGCGTAACTCGCTAACGAAGCGTTTCCGGGCATATGTTATATGAACTTTTTTACTTGTTTTTTAGCTATAGAATATATATACAGGGTGATTCTGTATACAGGGTGATTCAAAACTAAACGGCAATCTTCTCGGAGCTTATTCTATAGCTAAAAACAAGTAAAAAAGTTCATATAACCATATGCCCGTAAACGCTTCGTTAGCGCGAGTTACGCCAGCAAAAGATTTCGCCCGGATTTCAGAACCCTTGGTGAAGTCAGGCCGTATAAAAATGGTAAAGAATTAAATGTTCTACAAATCTGTTTAAGAAAAAAAATGACCTTTATTTTAACATTTATGGAAGTTAATCTTACCGTTAAACACAAAAATGTGTTATTTCTTTGCACCAATTCTTGTGTTTTACGTAAGATATCTCTGAAAGTATTGCATTTACAGCTCTGGGACGAATTTTAAATAAATTTTTCACATATAAAAAACATAAAAAACAATCGTATTTGTATCTTTGTAACTACCTTTACCATTTTTTTTATACGGCCTGACTTCACCAAGGGTTTCCTGAAATCCGGGCGAAATCTTTTGCTAGGCGTAACTCGCTAACGAAGCGTTTCCGGGCATATGGTTTATATGAACTTTTTTACTTGTTTTTAGCTATAGAATAAGCTCCCGAGAGATTGCCGTTTAGTTTTGAATCACCCCTGTATATATATATATATATATATTTTATATATATATATATATATATATATATATATATATATATATATATATATATATATATATATATATATAGAGTTTTAGGAAATATGTTAGTATTAAAATAGAAAAAAAACATTAATTTTAACACGAATTTAAATAAGCCAGGTTATATTCTATATAATATAATAGAATAATTAGACGAATAGAAAGGCAAACTAACATTAACATAAGTAAAAATTAACACCTATATATCTATGTTTTCTATAATTGATATTACTCTGAAATATCGTAATCGACACTATAGTAAAGACAGCGGAATTCTTATATGGAATATTCGTGTTTTATTCTAGAAGGAAATATTCATTCAATTGCATCTAATATATAACACAATCTGGTCATCAGTTGACTGAATTTCTAATGTGTTAGAATAAAAGGTTTTTTTGGTTAGTTTGAACAAATAGAACTGATCTAGAAAAGGTTATCAATCAACCTTTAGATTAGTTCAAGATTGCATCTTGTTCTGCGATCTAAAGTACTATGTATCTATGTCTTGTAAATAAAGAATTAACCCCAAGTAACAGTTGTCCTTTCCATTTTATACTTTTCACTTCTCCACTACCTATAGCTAGTAATATTGACATTAGTGTAGCGTTATTATGCATAGTATCTTAAGCAAGAGATGCATATTAAAATATAGCAATCCGTCAAAGTTGTTTCTTACCACTAAAATTGTTCAACTACTGAGTAAAGAATTATAAAATATTACCTTGTAAAAAATAAAATCCTTATTTTGCGATGTTGTGAAAATCTAATACACAGATACTGGAGTTTGGTCGGTCTTGAACAAAAAGTGATTCCAAAAACGTAAAAATCACGCGAAAAATTGTAAATTGTATTTTATAATTTTATTACAAATCGAAACATAGTTTAAATTATGAAAATACGAGTAGATCCAAGCCACGCTTCGAATCAAAATTCATCGCACTGGTATATCAAAATAAAATACAAGATTTTGGAAATAATAATTTATTTTAAACACTTGAAAAAATGATTCATTAATAATTTGCAATCTTAAAGTCGTTTTTAATAAGTCAAACGATTTTTTAATACTGTTGATTGCATTCCATTGTAACGTATGCTTTGGAATGAATGTGCATTTATTATATAGTATTTTTTCTTTAATAACTCAAAATATATACATTAAAAGACATATTCCTATCTACTTATTGGAAAATTGTAATATCACGGACCATTCATTTTTATACTGAATTAAGAAAATTGTTCACTATGAAATCCAATGTATGCAAAACTCGCCTTCGGCTCGCTGGGGGCTACGCCCCCAGGCCCCCAAAGTAAAACGCTTGCAAATTCGGGGATAAGCGGAATTCGGTGACTGGTTTAAGTCCGGGACATTAAGTAGTAAATGACAAGGGATTTAAAAAATTGACCTTTTTTTCATAGATTTTTTTTCCGGATTCGTAAAAACTTTTGACTTTGAGGGCATTTTGCGGTTAAACCGTTAGAGATACTCGACAAAAAGTGACTGGACCTTTCTTGTTGGAAATTTAATTTTGTCTTTCGATTGTGCCCTCAGATCTGATCTACGACCTATGGTTTAGCCAGAAATGAGCTCGGGAGAAAGTTCTGCACGGGTCAGCTATCTTGAATTGTTTAGTATAAACATAATAAAAACCGACGGTTTAATATCACCAGAGGAGACTATTTTAGTCAAGGCGAGAAATTCCCTGGGTGGGTGATTAATGTTAAGGAGGTTAAGACAAGAGGGGGTTTAATTTCGTCAGGATATTGTCTGGTCATATGAACAAATTCCCAGGGGGGGGGTTAACGTTACCGGAGGATAAGTCTTCAGGGGGTTATCTGGTCATACCAGGATCTTCCCAGGGGGGGGGGGGGTTAAGAGATTTGGTGACTGGTTAAAATTCGGACATGAGGTCATGGCAGGAAATTCCCTGGGGGGGGTTTAATGTTACCAGGGGGGTTAACACATCAGGGGGTTGAATGTACAGGAGGTTATCAGGTCATACCAGGAAATCCCCGGGGGGGGGGGGGGGTTAATATTACCGGGGGTTAATGACACACTTGGGCCTTTTTTTAGAGGGTATTGTGTCTGTGAACATAATAAATATTCCTCTGTCCCTATCTACTATTGACGCTTAGCTAACGCTCAGCCAACTCCCGAAGTCACTGAACCTTTTCTGTAGATCACGTGATTTCCTAAATCCCGTTTTAAAAATTTGTTTTGAGTTACGACCAACCGTTTAGCCGCTATCAAGCCCGGAATGTAAAATTTTTAGGCGAAAATGTCCAATATTTTTCACTTAATCGCGTTTTTGCGGTCAAAACTAAGTGAAATATAGTAAAAAGTCACTGGACCTTTTTTGTAGGTCCATCTTATTTCCTAAATAAAACGTTAGTCTTATTTTGACCTCCGACCAATGGGTTTCGCCCGCTATCGGACCCCAAAAACAAAAGTTTCGCGTAAAAGTTACAACAAAATTGTACATAATCACGATGACTTAGACAATGTTAATGAATGGTGAATTGACTTTGAGGTAAAAAGAAATTGGGTTTATTTTTTAGGATGAAAAGAATATTGCTGTTTAATTAATTTGTCATTATTCGTTTTAAGCAAAAGAGATGGTTGATTTTGTGTGTGTGTTGAATATGAATAGTGGTTTAAAAATATAGAATAAAATGTGTTTGGAATTTTGAAAAGAACAGAAAATCAGTTGTTTGCCCGTCGGTTTACCAACGCTCAGATATTGAGGTTGGCGTATCCAGTCTCGCCACGGGGAGGCCGGCAAACTTAGAGACCATATCTATTTACATATTTACACAAAAACGGGGAGTTTTATTCTGGCAGATCCCCTTTGCCTACTGCTAATAAAGTCATCAGGGAGTTTTGGTTAAAGCAGTTTTCCCTTTGCCTACTGCTAATGAAATCATCAGGGAGTTTTGGTAAAAGCAGTTCCCTTTGCCTACTGCTAATGAAATCATCAGGGAGTTTTGGTAAAGCAGTTCCCTTTGCCTACTGCTAATGAAATCATCAGGGAGTTTTGGTGAAGCAGTCCCCTTTGCCTACTGCTAAATGAAATCATCAGGGAGTTTTGGTTAAAGCAGTTCCCTTTGCCTACTGCTAGGTTCAAATCACGACGGGGAGTTTTTTTTTAAGTGGCAGATCCCCTAGCCTACTGACCGAAGACTTAATCAGTGTTTTAGAAGGAGCTCGTCATATACAATATTCTTTGCATAGGCGACTCCTTCTACTATTCTGTCGTCTGGTACAAGAACGACGATGTCGTCTGGACGTCTCACTCTGCTCAACAGGGACGTAGAGCTGGCCATGAGTGAAGCAGTCCGTTCTCAGGTCGACTCCGACGTACTCAATTGTCTGGCCTTGGCTCTTGTGACCAGTCATGCAGTACGCCAACATGAGGGGGAACTGACGGCGACAAACCCGGAGCGGCGATCCTTCGGCAAACGCGAACCTGAACGTAATCCGGGGAATTCCGATAGGTTGCGTGTTGCCGATAAGTTCTGACGGTGATCAGTCGGCTGCTGATCGCCGTCACAATGACTTTGGTGCCGTTTCACGAGTCCATCACCGATATTTTAAGTTTCTCATGATTAAGCATACGGAGCCGACCCTTGAGACGCAGGACGTGATCTGGCACTCCTTTGCCAGTGGCCTGGTTGAGGAGATTTACGTCCACATCCAGCCCGTCGTCGTCTTCTCTGTCCACGGTGTCCGCGCTTCTCAAACTCATGAATGCGCCCGTCCATGAGGTCTAGGATGCGACCGTTGATCTCCTTGACGTTCACATTCAGAGTTGAGAGTATTTGCCCGTCTCGCACAAAGATCAGGATCTCGCAGAAACACCAGGAGGAAACACATCCGTTATTAAGTCCGCGAGAGAGAAGTGAGGCAATCTCACCCCAGTGAGGGGGAATGAGGAGACTCTCTCTCGCGGCCTTCTCCAAAAAGTAAAGGATTTATTGTTCCCATTGCCTACTCCAAGGAGGAAGTTGGAGTAGTCAATGGAACCACTAGTTCTCTGGGGTGTCGTCAGGGAAAAATAGTGTGAACAGTCGCCACAGATGTGACGCCCGAAGTGACACGCACGCGACATCAGGCTGGTGTTGTGCGAGCCTTCTCAACGACGGGCGCAATCTGACGGAAGTCCCCGGAGCAGATGAAGATCTTATTCCCGAATGGCACACTACTATTCATGAGATCCCGGAGGGATCTGTCGATCATCTCGAAGATGTAGCGGTGTGCCATCGGGGCCTCATCAAACACAATGAGCTGTGTGCTGCTCTGATGAGTTCTGCTCGCTGGGACCCGTTGGTGATGTTCCACACACCTGTGCCGTGACCTAGGTCTAGAGGGAGTCGGAACATGCTATGTGCTGTTGTTCCTCCAGCCATGTTCCTTGCAGCAATCCCTGAGCTAGCCACGGCGAGTGCAACCTGTCGACAACCACGGACATACGCAAGGATGACACGAATCAGAAGAGGTCCTTCCCATAACCCCCGGGACCGTCCAGAAATATGATTCTAGAAGTGCGTCGGTCACGGGGGTTTGAGAAGCAGAGAGCGAACGTACTCAAACACACGGCGCTGGTCTGGGGAGAGTTTGGGCACCCAGTCCTCAACGATGGTTCGCTGGAGGTTCTCGCCGTAGTTGAGTAGCTCTCTACCTAACTCAGTCGTGTCATCCTCGACGTAGGGGAGTCCATGATCTTTTCAAGCACGATCCCTGCTGGCGGAGGCTCCGATCGATGTCTATCAAGGTAGAGTTTTTCACCGCCAGTTCAGGGTCGAGAGGGTTCCTTTCTAAGTGATCCTCGCTAAGGTTGTTCTTGAAAGACTCCCACAGAAGAGCAGCGGGAGCTCACCATGTTGCAGAGGATCACGAAGAAGGAACGGAGCCTAGGTTCCAGTCATAAACGTAGATGCCTCGCGCAGCGCGTGATTGTATTCTTCTTCGTCTTCCACCAGGCCGAGATTGCGGGCTACGTCCTGAAACGTCCGGCAACCAGGACCGCCACGAGCCAGAAGATCAACGTAACCACGGCAAGGTGTAGACATAAGTAGAATACGAAGGTAGTATTGTTCTCCTCGGTTGGGAGAGACCCACATCAACCTACATACCTTCTCACCACGCTGGCGAGTCGTTACAAAGTGATGGCCATCGGGGTGTTCGTACAATTCCGCAGTACGTGGGCGCTTAGTGTGCACCATGAACTTCTCGTAAAATGTCTGGTACGTGACATTGTCAAAAGTTTCATGGTGCGGGCGATTGAAGTAGACCATAAGCTTGGAGCTTGCTTGAGTGACTGCATCAGAGAGCTGTCTCGGCCGAAAGACAACACTTTGTTTGCCCCTCTAAATGCACGGGAAGACAGTTCAACGGTGGGCTCGAGCTTTGACACAGGAAAGTCGAGAAGACGCCAGCATGCGTCGCTGGCACCCACCATTCTCTTCGTCACGTAATGCTCGACCTCATCCTTCTTGTTTCCCCAGGGGGGAGTGGACGGTTTACGTTCTGGAGAGAACCGCCTTTCATGAGGTACTTAAAGAAGGTACTTGATTAACGCGACGAGTAGAAGCAAGCTCCAAGTTTATGTGCGCCTCGTATTTGAGCAGTAATGCGGAATTGTACGGAACGACCCAGCCATCATGCACTTTGATCTGTCCTCCTACGTGATGTGATAAAAGCCTTCGTTTGTGTAGTCCTCGTTTGTATTGGACGAACCCCCTCTCGTCCACGTGGGTGGGGTTTGGCAGGCAGGCTTGGGGTAGAACTTGTTGCAGTGCCCCTTTGCAGAGTCCCAGAACAGGAAGTCGGTGCGGTGGTCAGTACCACATGGACCATGAATCATGTGTTTCAGCACCAACTTCCTGAGTCTTCCAGCGGCTTCCTCCTCCGAAGGGATGTCTGCGCGTATTACGGAGTCAATGTCACGTGCCTGTACCGGTCCATCGCCGTCAATTTTAAACACAATGTGGGCATGAGGAAGGCCCCTCATTTGCATTTCAATGACATAGACGATGTAAACCGGACGGCTAAACATTGCTCCGCTGCGCAGATCTCGGAGGAGTTCGCCAAGTTTAAATCTGGAAGATTCTGCAGGCTGTTGAGGGGTCCCACTGCGCCCGCTGTTGTGAGGGCAGGCCTTCTTGTTTTCCTCCCAAGTAGCACTGAAGGTGAACGTCAGGAAAAACGTAGGTGAACCCAGACGAGACACAAGGCCCATTGCGTTCTCGTAATGTACCTTCATGTATCTGGGTCCACCGGTAAACGAACTTGGGAGGTAAAACTTTTCCAGCCTGCACCCCACCCTCACCCAAGACTGTTTCATCGCGGGTGATGTCGCCTAAAACCTGCCCACCAGCTTGCCTACCCCGTTGAGCTTCAAGGAGCTCGTCCAGTGGTCCTATCCTCAAGGAATTTTGAGCAGCAGAACGCGTTTGGGAGAAAAACGAATAAATCTTAGACGCTCCTCCTCGTACCTCGCGAACATCTCGACCTGCCATGCTTGAGACAGCCTGCCGAAATGCGAGAAACGGGGATCGGAGAGGAGGAGACATCTAGAGTAATTGTATTGTGAAAGTTTCCCCCCGTGGTTGTCTAAGCGCCCAATATGCCACCCTAAATTACCTTGAGGATAGAGCAACGGATATTGGAAAGGCTCCATTAAGGGGCTAAAGAGGTCAACGGAAGACGGACGCCTATCACTCTTCTTCCAGATGGTCAATTTTCTTGGATCAGTTTATGGTGTCTTCATTGCTCAATACAGCGTGCACTTTCAATGCCTGTTTGCCTATCTCCAAGAACAGGGCCATGGGTAGATCTGCTGGTCACTTCAAATTCCAAATGAGCGTTGACTGAAGGCTCATCACTCAATCTACGGAAATCATTGATGAAAGGATTACAGGAAAGAAGATATGTATTAATTTCATCAATGACTTCTGAGTTCAATGATCTACCCATGGCAATGTTTTTTGCGCTCCTCGCCATCATCTATGTACAGGCGGCACCGGTTCACAAACTGGACATCACCTCCCTTGGTCCTAAACTTTTTGACCTGGAGCGTCCAGACTGTGAACCTGGTGGTACATCTTACCTTCGATCTTAAAGAAGGCGAGGCCTGAAGGATGACGGTACCCCCCAGTCACCTCGAGAGCGCAGAAGGCAAACAAGTCATTGTAGGCACGGGCTCGTTCGATGAACAGACGGTTAGAATAGAAACTGGCGTCCAGAGGAGGTAAATTATGGACTTTATAAGATCCCTCACCGCAACACCATTTCTTCCTATCCTTCTCTTCATCGAACAGCCTTGCATGACAATGAGGACACTTTGAAATGTTTTCGTCCCATAAACTTATTTTTTTTAGTTTGTAAGAATTAATATAGACTAAATTATCTATTTTCCAATACGCCATTGGGGCCATGTTCAACTACACGTCGTGCTAGTATGTTGGAAATGTGCCTTAATTCTGTCAATTTAGGATTTTTTATTCGAAATATTTGTACTTTTTGTAAATTTGTGTCAGGATGTTTTTTCTGTATAACGCTGAACAGCACCCCTGTGAACTTCAGGATGCTGCTCAGTGTAGCGCTGAACAGCATCTCGATGGACCTGAGGGTGCTGCTCAGTTGTAACGTTGAACAGCATCTCGGTTGACTTGAGGATGCTGTTCAGTATATCTTTTCACTGCGTCCCTGTTGACTTGAGGATTGTTTGAGGAGTACTTTTTTCTTTGAATTTTTTATCTGCTCCTCCTTAGTGGTTGAAAGAGTTTTAGGGCGGCCACGTTTCACTTTTTTAGGTCTACCCGGCCCCTTTTTTAACTGGAGCACAGGAACGGACATGGTACTTATTTTCTAATGGCGGTAAAGATTCGACAATGCTTAAACAAGTAGAATTAGGATCTTTGATTATTGGCTCAGGAGGAGAGGACACTGATAGCGTAGGGAACATATCCAGTCTACCCGTGCGCAGCATTTTCAGCCAAATGGGGGCGCATTGATGGTAATATCATAGCGCAGTTTGGCCTGGGTCCCCGGCCAAGGGCAAGTGAAGTAGCATTAGCAATGGCGGAATACGCCGCAGTCAAAACCGTTTTTCTTGCCTTTGGACGGGAATAAATGCTGGAACGATGGATAGGTCCGGGAACAGAAGGGAGAGCAGCTTAGTTTGGTCTGCAGTGAGGTGGGCACTGTTCAGACTGTCGTACGCATACAAATTACTGCCATCGTGGAAGACCACAATTCCAATGACCGATAGAACTGGCATCGATCTTCCCCGAGAACAGAATTTGTATGTGAGGTGTAGCGACAGCCGAAAACACCTTCCATTGCAGCAATGGCCGAACAGCTTACAGGATGATACTCAGTGTTTTCATCCAGTATGCTTCCGAACCTTTCCATATGGTCAGTACTAAGATAGTCCCCACTCTCAACCTCTCTTACCATTCCCTCGAGGAATGCATTCATTTTAAACGTTCAAATAAAACGGAATAAAAAAAAATTAAACAATAATTAAAAAGGAATATAAGCTTCAATTAAGAACACAACGAGAACACAAGGAACAGTCAGAAAAAAGGGCAAAATGTTGCCTAATAGTACAGCGAAGAAGCAGAAATAGTCCACTTGGACGTCAACAACAGTGCCCGCCTCTATCTACAATTTAGCTTATTTCAATAAATATTAAAAAGTTAAAAAGGAAGTTATAAGCTTTAACTAAGTAAAAAAATAATAAAAAGATATAAGATAAAAAAACAACGAGAACACAAAAAAAGAAAAGTAAGAAAATTGGTCACAATATGGCGTAATAAGAAAGAAAAGAAAAGCAAAGAAGTAGAATAGAAGTAGTCACTTGGATGTTAAGAACGATGAACGTGAACTTTTATTTAGACGTAAAATACATATATTTTTTACTGAAACAGTCAATCCATTAAGGAAACAACAAAAAAATAAAGCCTAGTATAAAACCGAAAATATTCAGCCAAGATTAAGAGTACGGCTATTCAAGTAGTCAATGTAGACTGAGTTAGGAACGTAAAGTTAAGTTTGGATTTCATAGACATCTAGGGATATCAACTCCTACGTACCGTACAGAAGTCGCTAAGGCCATCAATTCTCTTCACTAGGATCCCTAATGTTGTCCCGACACAAAAAAAACTATCACTTCGGAAAGCAGCAACTGAATTTTGCTGTTGACTTTTTGGAAACGCGAATAAAGATGGGTGGAAAAAATAGCAAAAAATGACAGTTTTTTGCAAATATCTCGTAAACGGTAAGAGATATCGAAAAAAATGACGAAATTTTTTCCACCCCTGGACCGTCCCCCCCACTCCTCTGAAGTATTATTTTTCCCCTATCTATCGACACCAAAAAAGTTAACCTAGGACTATCTTTACGTTAACCCCCCCCCCTCCCCCACCCATCCTCGCAATGTCCCTATCTACTATATCACAAAATTATTTATTTCTCGGGATTGGGGTAAACATATTGAGACACTTCAAACTGTTTATGGTGTAGAATTTCACGATGCATCTTATGGTGTTATTATTTATTTTCTAAAAATTTGTTTTTTTTTATTAGAAATTTTTGAAAATTTTCAAAAAATACGTTTTTCAACTTCTCGCGCCTCCTGTATATACACTTTATAAGAGATAGAGCAAAAAGTTTAAATTTGCAAACTTGTAGAGAGTTTCAAGGAGAATACTGTAAGTGGGCTCCGTTTTTCGATAGGATGCTTCGTTAAGTCACAATCGAGCGCCTACGAAAGGTCTACACGGGGAGAAAATGCGTCCGCCATTTTGATTTTTTTAAGGGGTTGAAAATGAAAAAATTCTCACTTTTTCGGGATTTTCCTGGTGGTTACACGTTGGAAAGCTATCTGTGTACCAAATTTCAAGTCTCTAACTCATCTGGAAGTAGGTTAGAATTAGTATACGTGAGTGAGTCAGTCAGTTACACATGCGGTTGTATATATATGCAAAATAATGTTTCCAGATTCATTTATCTTTTAATCATCACTTTTTGTATTCTTCAATTTTCCCACAGAAGCTTTGTTTTGATAGATTGCAAAAGCCAAGATTACGATAACGTTATGTAGCTACTATTGTGGTTTGGGAAACAAGAAATTTTAAGAGTATCACAGTTTCCTATTTATGTGCAAAACATTCTAATATTCTTTAGTATTGGCTCAAATACTCCAGAAAAATATTTTTACAATTTGTATAAACATAAAAGTTAGAAAAGAAACAATAGAAAGAACTGTCACATAGTTAATATTTATGTATTAGTGTATATACGGGTGTATATTATGTCTGGAAACACCCAAATATATCCTTTAATAATTTAAATATAAATTTGAAACCTCTTACAATCGTGATAGAGATTGGGCATCTACTTTTTGGAACAATGTTTTGTTATGTCACACCAAAACGGGGGACGTCCTGCCGAGGGTATCGTGAATATTCTTAATGGAAGCCTTATACCTTGTGATACATAATTTTAAAGGTAATAGCTTACTGAATTGAATGCCACAAACCGCATCTCAAGGGAATTATTCTATCAGAAAATAGAGCATTTTTAGTATTGAAAATTTACTGATGTTCAACAATGTAATTTTAACATTGGTTCTTGCCACAAAATGTGTTACACTAATTTTTTAGCATTTTTTTTAATGTTCAATTAAATAAAACAAAAATTTCATTTTAAGCTGGTTCTATTAGCACAAATTTGCCAGTTTTTATTACAGTACAATTATGGAAAATACTTATGTTATTGATTTCTTATTACAAATAAAAAATAATGTATGCTGTTAGAAAAGTCTTACAACAAACGTTTTACCTGCATTTGGTGTCAAAGCAATTGTTCGAAACTGTGTTCCTTCTACGGTTTGACAATGAGCCAATCTTGTGTAAAATGATTCGACAGAGTTGCCTAACATTTTCTTCAGTTATCAAAGCAATCTCCTCTATAATCCCTGTTTCTTAGGTCTTCCAAATTATGAGGATTTCTTCTATAAACATTGGATTTTAAATGACCCCATAGGAAATAATCGATTGGTGACAAATCCGGAGATCTTGGAGGCCATTCGATTTCTCCTCTTCGGCCAATCCATTTATGGAGGAAACCTTAAATCCAAATACTCTCTTACCTGTCTCCCATAATGGGGTGGAGCACCATCCTGCTGAAACCATACATTATCAAAGTATTCTCCTGATGCAATTTGAATAGCTTGGATTATTTCATTTTGGAGCATATTGTAGTAAAGTTCGGCATTTAAATTTCCATTGATGAAAAAAGGGTTCCAACAATTTTGTTACCTAAAATTCCACACCATACGTTCAGTTTTTTTGGTTGCTGTGAATGGGACTCAGTAATCCAATGTGGGGTTTTCACTAGCCCCGTAAACGGCAATTGTGCCTGTTAACATTACCATTTAGGAAAAAAAGTTGCCTCATCAGAAAATAGTATGTTGGTCAGAAAATCTCTATTGTCATCACATTTGCGCATCACACAGAGTTCACAAAACTCCAACTCTTCTGTCGTAATCATCCTCACTTAAACTGTTGGACTAAATGAACTTTAAATGGTTGTGTATTTATTAATTTTCAAAATCTTACTCACGAGACATAGGGTGCATATCATGTTGCTGTGCAGCTTTTCTGAGCGATGTATGTGGGTCTTCAATAAATGTTATGCAAAACATCTAGTGCATGTTCTTCATCTGTTGCAGATTGTATCCTACCCGACTTTGGCCGATTACGTACACTCCCTGTCATTTCAAACGCTCAATAGTTTTTGATATTGATGAAACACTTATGGGATTCCTTTCTGGGAAAGTGTCATTAAACAAATTACAAACTTCCCGATAAGATCTTTGACGATCGCTCATATCCTCGCATCACCAACAGAGTAATTCGTTCTCTTTCAGACCAATTCCATTAAAATGCAATATAAAAACTGAACTACTGTAATTAGATAACTTTGTTGACAGCAATGCTTCAGAACACTGATTAACTCGACAGGAATGATATGACCTTTGTCCATTTGTAAATCCCAAGCTTAGACCTGTCTAGTGAAAGCTCCATGCTCAACAAACTGAAACCTGTAGACCAGATGATTAATAACACAATAATGTTTCTCATAGGCTAGTGACCTTTGTCTCTTTAAATAACCTTCCTGCTGACTGGAAAACACCAAGTACAGATTCATAAGTAATCAGAGAAAGTGACTCATAAGTTTTATTCATTGTAATTAAAAAAAACTGGTAAATTTTGTACTAATGAAACCAGCTTAAAAATTAAATTGTTTATTTTATTTTAATTGAACATTTAAAAATATGCTAAAAAATTAGTGTAACACATTTTGTGGCAAGAACCATGTTAAAATTACATTGGTTGAACATCAGTAAATTTTCAATACTAAAAATGCTCTATTTTCTGATAGAATAATTCCTTTGAGATGCGGTTTGTGGCATTCAATTCAGTAAGCTATTACCTTTAAAAAATTATGTATCACAAGTATAGGCTTCATTAAGAATTATTCACGATACCCTCGGCAGGACGTCCCCCGTTGGTGTGGACATAACAAAAACATTGTTCCAAAAAGTAGATGCCCAATCTCTATCACGATTGTAAGAGGTTTCAAATTTATATTTAAATTATTAAAGGATATATTTTGGGTGTTTTCCAGACATAATATACACCCTGTAGTAACAGATCACCTATTTGAGACCAATGGGGACAATTCCATAAAAATAGTTCTATGATTCAAGTGACATTAAAACTTCTGTCAGATATAATTTTTAGCTCGCTTTGAACTTAAATTTAGCGTCTCAAAACATTTAATGCAAGTAAAAATTAAAATAAGAAACATTTTAATTAAGAGAAGCTGAAAGCGGCCACAGTTCTTAATTAATTAACTTTGTGACACGTCTGTAACAAGTTTTTAACGAATTTTCTTCCAGTTAAACATATTTTAATATCAGAAAAGGAGAATAATTAATAACTCAATGACGAATATAACTAGGGAACCTTTCAATTCAACTCACTGTGGTTAAAAACTTTGCCCGATTCTGGGTGGTTAGAGGTAGTAACTATATGTAGGACAGCTCAAATCGAATATGCTCTGCAAAAGAGAAGAAGCTACGAACTATTTATTGTTGACACTCCTGTTGGGGTTCCTACGTTGGTGTTCAAGTCTCCACATAGACCAAGAATAAATCGCTGAATCCGATTCTGTGGTTTGGTAAACTATTTCTTAATCTTATTGAGTTTTCTAAAACATAATTGTGGTCAATAATGCATTCAATATTGAAAAGGTTATTGTTGTACTTTGCACTATACAACGCTAATTTAAGTAAGTCAGTTAGTGCAAAATGTGCTTTACCAAACTCGTACATATATACAAATTATACTAGTTTGTATATATTACTCATACATATATGAGTAATAATTGTATATGTACGAATGAGAACACTGATATAGAATGAAGAGCCTGAATAACAAATTAATACACCAGCAGCACACTTTTAATTTCTCAATTTACTTTATTATAGCTGACTGTGCCATTAAATAAATTTTTTTAATACATGTTTTGGATAGTGAATAATTATACAAACAGGGAGTACAAGTCTTTACTATATAAGACGGGTTTTCTTTCGAAAGACACACAGCCGAGAGCTTATCATATTTTCGACACCTTCACTCCCCCTTATATTCAACATTTCCAGCTATCATGATGTTTAAAATTTATTAACTATTAGTATTATTTTCTATTAACCTTTCTTTAGAATATTATGGTTTATTTCGCCTCGGTACTAGTACTTTGTATAATACAGGTCGTTAACCTGTAGTATCAAATTTTAATTTTAACACTCTAACTTATTATTTTTATTTTATTTACTATCATTTATTTATTTGATAAGTGACTATGGTATAGATTAAAACTAGAAACAGTCACGGTCAAGTATTGATATAAATAAATAACATTATACATTATCCACCTGGTTGAGCAATTATATATTTTGTTTAATGGTAATTTTGAATATGAATAATTATCATAAGACAACTTTTTTGTTTATTTGTTTTTATGCTGGCCAAATATACTTTCTACGCCTTAAAAGTGTATTTATTTGGTAAATGTTTTGGCTCAAATAAATAAAAACTTTATTTTAATAAAGCTTTACATTTTTCACTAACCAATCATAACACTTGATTGTATTATATTTGAGCTTACATACATGCCCGAGTGTGTACACTACATAAATAGCCAGAATAACAGAATAAAAATGTTATACGAGGGAACCACCAGACAAATAGATCTCTTTACGGGCTCAATGGGAACGTATAATTTTGCTCTCAACATTCACCAACAAGTTTCTCTCTGTTTCGAGCTCCAACTGAATATAAATATCTGAGTCGACAAAGTATATTGCTTAAATTAAACTGTCATTATTCATTTATACAGTATACTATCAAACGGAAAATTCCTATAGACTACTGACTTTAATACAACTCGGTAATTTCTTCCAAAGAAATATTTAAAATTACAACTTTATGAATATAATAATACAGGTTAATAGGTATTTGGGTGACTGCCTGTATGGTATTCATGTTAAAATATGTAAAGACATATTTTACTCGTATCTATACTCAATGTTCACGGATAGAAATTGTAGTAACAGTCTCAACGAGCTCTAATTTGTACTTAGTGTCCTACTGGAGTAAATCTTACAAACATTGTGAACGTACATATCACGTATACCTTTAAAAAATGCATTAAAAGGCAGAGCCTGTATTAAGGTTCCTTCAATCATCATAATATGTGCAAGAAAGATAATAACTTCCTTATATTTATTAGATACTCACAGAAATGAGTAAAGTGTTATCAATATGATAGATGTTTCTTTAAAGGAAAATTTATAAAATTTATATAATTGACAGAAAATTGATGCGTAGGTGAATAAAAAGGTCTTTGAACACATTTAAGATTTTAGAATTATTTCTTAGTTTCCGAACTAAATTAATCAATTTAGGTACAACAAACTTTTTGCTAAGAAAGTTAAATTAGATATATTCACTAATAAATACTCCTTGATCTTGTCTTGCATAAATTATCTAATTGTAATAAACTACCAATAAAATTGTAAAGCTTTTGATGATTTTATGTCTAAACAGGTCACATGTTATGATGAACTGTAATTTAACTGAAATTAATTTTTAATGCTTTTGATAAATGATCTAACTAATAATATTACAATTATGTTACTTAGAGCATTTTGATATTATGTATGAGTATAACTCAATATGTAATTGTGTTGACATTAATCCAAGCATGTCCCAAACGTTTCTTCCATTCTGTATCCATTCTTGCATTGAGTATCATTCTGTGATTGGTGATTGTGGGTTACTGAAAAGCTCTTTCGAGACTTTAGTAGCTTTCCCGGGATGTTTGATTTTATTCACCTACCAAGCTTAAAAGCAATACCTTTTCTGGTTTTTTTAATTCTTTTTTCTTATTTTTAGTTAAGAAATTACTTACCTGAAATTTATTTTCAATGTAAATACATCAAATGTATGTGCAGTTAAGATGAACAGTTTATAATGCCGAAAATAATTACGTATTTTAAAATTACATTTGAAATAAATGCGAACGAACATAATGTGTATTAGGTGTAGTCAAGTTACAATAATTTATTGTTTTAACAAATTACCTGTACTCCATAGTCTAGCAAGCATTAACTGACAACTGAATACTTCAGGGACAGTTTGAATCGTGGGATTTCAATAAATTATGTGCTGGTAGTTTGCTGGAATAAAGTTTCCAGCGCCAAATACATTATATTACAATATATAAAACCAAATATCTCTATTCGGCTCGTTGTCATCCAAGAGAGAAATGTTTAAGTCAGGCAGTGTAAGAGGACCATTGATTCATCCTAGAAACATTTAACACCAAAGTAGCTTGTAAACATCATTAGTTACTGTTTCGGTTATTACAATATTGCAATATTACTGCCAAACGTAACACAAGCTGTGTTTTATAATTTATTGCAACCTACAATGACGAAAATAACTTTTCAGGCCATCGCATGTACATATGATGGTCTGTTGTCCCTTCTTGAACGGGATAACATGACAAACGCTACTAACTTAGACTAAAGTGAATTATAATGACCGGAAACACTCAGAGGTCTTTTCAGATCTATTTATTTATATATTTTCTTGTTTGTGGTAGCAAAGAAATGCTACTATGGCGTATGAAATATGATAGATTATTAAATGATTACGATGATGATGATTTCTTTATGTTTCCGGTTAGAAACGGTTCTTTAGAAATTGCAATTTTGTTCAATATTTTAATATCTAAGCTGAAGAATTAATTACCATAAATATTTGTCCATTTACGATTCTATATCACTGTACGGCTCCACCCTTTCACTAACATTACTACTAACATAGTATTCCTGCATTGTGATATAAATAGTTTAATTTGCACTGGAGTTGTTGGGGATATTCCTTCAAATATTATGGAATTTTGTAGAGAAATTTGTGTACTTCATCTGTACTTAAAATAGCTATATCTACGACTTTAGGACCCCAAAATATGTTTCTTTTAATTTGAAGTCCCATTGTTGTGAAGTGAATCAGGAGACTGGAATATCTTCCAATAATAATCACTTATATTCAGCAATGCTGTACCGATTGTATTAAATCATAATTCTGGGGTAACTGGATTATCGGTGGAAGGAGTAGGCCCAGAAGAATGATAAGGACTGGACAGTACAAAAGAGGCTACTATCAGCGAGGCGCGCATCGCAGATGGAAGTGTTTGAGTTGTGGTGGGGTGAGGTAGACAAACTTAGTACCTCCCGTCTCAGTTGATCGGAAGTAGTTGTAACGAGTATAGTCTTTGAAAGTGCTTAGAGTTATTTTTTGCGTGTCCATTTCCTCTTTGCCAGTATTAATATTTCTAAAATATATTAATATGAGCTGATAAAAAACACTGTAATGTTCCATGAGTTTTACTGGCAGGATGTCAGTGGGCAGGGAGAGGGTCAGCGGAATTTAAGATCTCACCAAAAATAATATAATACGTATCCGTTTTTATGACACGTATCACTCAACCATATGACCATTTGCGAGAGCTTTGTGAACGATTTGTTGATAGTGTTTTCCGTACTTTGTCATTAAATGATTCCTTCAAAAAATATCCTTTGTGTCATGTTCCTTTGTAATATTCAAAATGTAATGTATCGATATATGGAGCGTCAGTTGGTCCCCTTATTATCAATGGTTAGTTTTATAGTCCTATGTAGTCAATGACGTCATTCACAAGATAAGTCTCTTTCTTATTGATAATAAGTGTTGTTAGAAGTATCTCCGTTTTGCGTGGATTTTTGCGTTCAGGCTAAGATAATTTTAAACCCTTTTCTTGGTAAGCGCTTAAGAGGTACGACGAACATTTGCAGATCAAAAACTCATGATAAGTTCCATATAAATTCCTTCTGTAATTACTGATATATTTTGATGAGACATTTAATGTATTTTATGCATAAATGCCAATACCAATTAAAACGTCTTTATGTTAAGTAGAAAGTTCTGAAACACTGATCCTGGACGAACATAGACAGGACAATGTGGTTTTAAAGTATATTTATTTTAAATACAGAAGGTTCTGCAGAGTACAGTATTCTTGAGTTCACTTGATATTATAGGTAGTTTAAGTGGAATCCTATTCCAGGATCTAATTATACAGATGCATATAACTTTGGAATCTGTTCTTCTTTCAGTACAGATATTATTGGCGATGCGATGCGAGACTGAAGCAAACATTCACCGACATGATGTCGCGAGAGAGCACAGATGGGTGGTATTGAATATATTATTAACGTTCGGTTTCCTCGTCGGGTCTCTTAGAGTACGACACTGTACTTTAGGAGCTTTAACAAAGTGGAATTTGTTTATTAAAACATACTAAGGTTTATTTGAACTTCTATACTTGGTCCAAAAACTATTGTGGTTACTGAATATAAATACACTGTGGCAATAATGAGTTACGGGAAATCAGTGTGTTATTGGCAACTCGTTTGTTCAAGTTTATTGCCATACATTTTCGCAGAATTCTATGTTCCCTGAAGTTTGAAGAAAGATGTTGACACTTATAATTTAGAAATTAAGTATTATATTACAAGAAGAAGAAGCTGATAGAAGGTAAGAAGTTGATATTTTTAAAATGGTCTATTGACACAGACTACACGTAACATTGCACTGTTTTTAAGTACCATAACACTTTCCAATTTTTAAACTGTTTTGTTGGCAATTTACGTCATAAAACTATTTATTAGGAGAATTAGCACCAATAATTTCATTAAAATACCATCCTATAATAATTGTTACATAGGTGCACGAACATGAACATTCTTAACAATAGTTTTTTGCTAAGGACACACACACACACACACACACACACACACACACACACACACACACACACACACACACACACACACACACACACACACAAAATATATGAAATTATATATAATTATACATTAATATTAAAACCCGCAAGTTTTACAATGTACTGAAAGCTGAGTAAGTTTGAAATATTTGTATTAGAAAACTGAATGAAAATGAATTATTTGAGGGTCTATTGACTACAAAAAATACTTATATAAAAGGGAAGATTTTTTACCATCAAATAATCGGTTCTACAAAATTGACATGCAGAACAACACAAAGTACAACATTGATATCTCACTAATGGAGTTTGTACAGTTGTGTCAAACATGTTTTGCATGCATATGCATACATTCAAACAGTTTACATTCTTCTGTCTTGGTCTACTAATTGGTGTTTTGTTTTTAAATACCCGTATTTTCAAACCATATTGTTGATTTTCTCATATTTACCATCAAAGATAGAATAACTGCAGACCATGTTTCTGCTTACATAATTTACAATACGGTTATTGGTAGTAACATTATTTATTAAGGAAAATTGTATTTTATAATTATGCTTTCTTACTAATTATAGTTCAAGCATAGTTTTCGCTAGTTATAAGTACTGGAGTTTCAAAACGTTTGATTAAATATTCTTTCTGAAATATACGTTTTTAAATTGGTTATTTAATTTTGCAGCCACAAGAACTAAATAAAATTATATACAGACATTTCTTTAGTTTTGAATTAACATTATATATTCTATTGGTATGAAACACAATAGCTCTATAACGTCCTCCTGTTTGTAAAGTTTTTTGTTGAAAGTGAATGATTTGAAGGTATAATAGGATTCCAGATATCTGTAGTCTTCACCTTCCCTGGTTCGTGTGACACGTGATGTGTAGTGCTGACGTTCCTGCGGCGGCATCGCTTAGGTTTATACTTACCAGCCTGGACTTTATACTCTTGTTATAGGAGTGAAGTATGTACTGCACTTTATGACATTGTCAAATTTAATGTGTGGTAAGTTCATCGCCACACTGTATGTATGTATAACCTTGTCTTAATGTTGTTTCGACAAATGAGGAAGAAGGTAGAGTCAAATTCTCAAAACGTAGTATTTATTTTTAAACATATATAGATGGTGAATTTCTCAATTCCTTTCACTACAATATAGGTCAAGGGCAATGTGAAACGACTTCACTAAATAACGTTATACATTTCCTAAAGCTTATGCCTCTTTGTAAAGCGTTTTACTACGGGTTAGCTTGCAGGTATCGCAAAGTTTCTAACGGTTTTCTGTTAATAACTAATCCGATTTGTCATCCTTTGTTCGAGGATTCTACGAAAAAGGTGTACACCATACCATGTATAAGGTAGGATACCATGAATCATGTAACAATTTACGTTAAAATGCATGCAGATTTTCAAGTATATAGCTAGTTTAATTCTAGACACCGCCACTCTACGGGGAACATATTTTTACATTCCTCACTAGTAAAGCGAGAAATTGTGTCAGCCTACTCAGTAATGGGTTCTTATGTTGCTCAGGAACATTTCATGTTCCTCATGAAACCTTTCCTCATGTTTCCTTCATGTTTCATGCTCATTCTTGTCTATCTAAAATTGAAGTCTTATAAACAATTTAAAGTCTCTAGATGAAATATTTTTCGAGATAGCTTGCCAAATGATACGATTCCATATTTTTCATTAACTTGGGTTTCTTATCAGTTTTTAAATAATAAAAGTTTGAACACCAAGGGACCTAAAGAGATGATACATTCAACATGTGTTGGGTTAGTTAGACTACACGTGTTAATATTAATTCTACGTGATAATTAATTGCAATTTACAAATTTCAGTAGTATTTTTATTATAGCTACTGTTTTTGACAAAATCAAATTAAAGTAACAAGAATTGAATAATAATTTGCATTTCGCAGGTGCTAAGTTTAATAAATTTTTAACATTACTAACATTTTAAAAGTTGAATAACTGTTCCTTGCAGGAAATACTGTATCAGTGACGATTTTAAATTGAAATTGATTTAAAAATGTAGTTCATGGTCCCATATTAACAACAGGGTAAATAGGGCTATTAGAAAAAATTTACGATAGTGAACACTTATTAGCAAATAAATAAAGTATATAGAGTATGAGGACATGTATTACGCCCAGTCTCTTCGAATATAAATGCACTATTGAGTTTGTAATACATGAATTAAAAAAAAATACCGTGCAATATAAGCACCTGTTTAACACTTTATTCATGAAACTATAAGCATCGATTATATTATATGAATTTTGAAGATATTAGAACAAAGTTTAACATACTGTAAGATTTCAGATTTTATTTGTGTCTCTGAAACAATTATTGCACTTGCAACATGCCTTTCATTGAAGGCATTGAAGGCACATTTTCGAGGAAAAATATGAATTCATAAGATAATTCAATCATTGATGTCTGTTTTTTTTATTATAAAATTATCTGAAGACCAACAAAATAATATATACCTTTGAGATGCAAACTAATCCATCACAGGGAGAATGACGTCTCACTTATCTGACTGGGTGGGCTTAGTGTACGAGTAACTGCGACTTAATTTGTCAGTTTGATTTATTTTGACCAATTCATTAAGATATTATAAGCAAGCATATTACTTTCATACTAACCGAGTGATGTGTATAACTGTTATTTTTACAGTTTGATTCCATCGAAATTTGAAACTGTTACTGTTAAAATAAGACAGTTTAGCATTTCGCAGGTGCTAAGTTTAATAAGTTTTTAACATTACCAACATTTTAAAAGTTGAATAACTGTTCCTTGCAGGAAATACTGTATCAGTGACTATTTTAAATTGAAATTGATTTAAAAATACAGTTCATGGGCCCATATTAATAAATGTATTTGTCTATATTCTAGTAGCTAAAAGGAAATATAAAAAGGTTTAAGTGATCATAAGCTACAAACTGCATAAAGATGTAAAATTTACTACATTTACGAAGGGAACGAATATGCTCCCAAGACAACGACTGTTCAACTATATAAACACTCCATCGGTATAACATGATTGTTTTAGTTAAATCTCTGGACAACGCACTCTAAATTACACATCATTCATAGCCATGATAGAAACTAAGGAATGCCATGATCGAAACTGGTTCTTTGTCATTGACATGACACGCTCGGGAGTCCATTTGCTGAATTATCTGCCCGCAACCACTGTTCATTATTGAATTTATTTGATTCACCAATTTTTATTACCATTTGGGATGTTTGTGATTTACATATTTTTGTCGAGGCCTTAACCATATTCCAGACCAATTTTGACAAGGTTTTACAATATAATGGTTTTTACAACATAAACATACTACGTGCAACTTACAGTAATACAAACTTATTATTATTTTAGTATAAGCTAAGAGTATACCACAGCACATGTCGCTTAAGAGACTTCTCTAAGACTGCTTGCAAAATTTCCAATCTGTAGTTAATATAATTCTCGAGATGACCTGTAGACAGATATACAGACAGAAAATTAAAAATAAAATAAATTTATCCATCTCTCCGGAAGAAAATTAGAGATATATATCAGCTTTCCGACTAATAGGCTTCAATGATGTTGAGCTGAATTCCTTGGCTGGACATGAAACCTCTTAGAACTCATGCTTTTCCATGTTGAAATTAAATTTCATGTTTGCAACTTTCCAGTACCTAGAGCGATTGTTTAATCTTAATACTCCTACGTAAACGTTCCCGGGGGTAATCAAAATATATAGTATGTGATGTGGATGGAAAAATAAATTATGCTAGTAGTGAAAATAGTGTAGCAGGTTATTTGATGGGTGGTTTGGATAATATGGAATTGATCCAAATCAGTTTTAGGTTCTATTGTGAAATTTTAAAATGATATACCCTTGTAATGTATTTTATTTGAGAAAACAAAACCATTCAGCGTTTCACTCTTAATATATTTAAACATAATTCCTTAGGGAAATAATGCCTTAAATATTCTACTATTTCAAATAATAAAATTGAAAACTGAGGCTTTCAAAATGAATTAAGCCATATAGTTGCTTGAGGGAGAGGTTTCTTTTACGTCCAAACTGTAACCCATCATAGTTAATGTGTTAAATAATTATATTATGTACTCTTGAATACACTACTATGACACCAAAATAATTCGTTCTGGTAAATATACATCGCATCAGCCCAAGTACATTTAGATTGTATCCATTGATACAAGCAGCATTACTACGAGCGTTTTTGACATGTTTTTGAAAAGAATTCTCCGAAATTTTGTATCTACAGAATATATATTAAAAACATGTTGATCATAAATTCATAGAATACTATTTAGAATAAATAAAAATAATTATATATGCTCACAATAATTGTTTATAATACAGAAACTAGTCAGTGGTAAAATGCATATATATACATATGTATCATAACACTGAAACATACAAGATATTCCAGTTTAATTTACAATTTATAATACAGATTCTATAAGATCTGAAAATTAATCATATCTAGTTATAATAAATCCTAAATAGAAAGTAAACCTCTTCAGAAAATGAAAAAAGCGTTCACTGACAGTACAGAGCAATAACGACTTTCTTCACTAAACATAAATTTAAATATACATTATGTATATATATATATATATATATATATATATATATATATATATATATATATATATATATATATATAATATTAAAATGAAACAATTCAAAAACAATTAACAGCCAATGAAATATTTATTGGCAGAGAGAGTTCGCTGAATAAAAATAATAAAATAAGAAGAAAGTGTATGAATTTGAATAATATGCAATAATGTACATTCGGCAAATAAGAAATCCACCTTACCTTGTTTTAGGTAATTGATTAACAAAAATATTTATAGGTTAGTTGTCTGTATTATATTAAAGAGTAAATTGTCTAATCAAATGTATGCGCTAATAAATCACAAACCTAACAGATTGTTTTAGGTAAACATAATTTTGGAAAAAAAACTGATATAGCACAAATATGGATAATAGAACAACTCCAGTAAGTATGAAATGTAAAACACAAACGCGAAGTCGAAAATGAAATGAAATGTAATGTTTACCCAAGTTAAAAAACTCATTTCTATCGTTTTTCTAACTATAAATGTGTGGTGGAACAGTGAAACTTTACCCAAAATTACATATGCAAATCTTAGGAGATAAGAACGCATTGAATTTAACATGGATTATTTGATTATAGGTGTAACGACAAGAACGAAAACTGAACACAGAAGTTTGGAGTGACGGTGGCTGGGATACAAACTTTCTGTCATCAAGTTGTCAGTTGTAGGGATACAAAGACTTGGTTGTATATTCAGTCTGCGATCCTTTGCTCTTGTTAACTGTGGTTTGTATGTAGCTTTGCCTTGCAATAAAGATGTCAATGTGAAGGGTTCAATTACTCGTAGGTTAGATTAAACATTAGTGTCCTGCTCATTAATATCACGATTTAAAATTTTATTTACTTTGAAAAAAATATTAACCCTGGTTAGTTATTTGTCCTGTGCTGATTGGTTTATTTGAATATGTGGAATAGGATTCCTTTGAATAGGTTTGAGGCATGTTGTATTCCCTTCTCTCTTTTATTTAGGTCTCTTTTAGTATTTTGGTAAAAATACTGAATCTGGGTATATTGTAAAAAAAATAAAACTACCTTAAATTGAGAAACAATTTAAAATTGTTATTGATATGAAATTAACGTTTTTGAGTTCTTCATTTACAGTTAAAACCTTTTTAGTAATATTAAAGAAATCAAAAAAAGTAAAATAAATATATCAATAAGTAAATATTATAATTTCAAACAGAAAATAATTATTAACTCCTGTAAAAATTATAAAAACGATAAATTGAGGTAAAAATAAGAACTTGTATAGTTAAGTGTAAACAGGATTGTAAAATATGTTACATCAAAATTTATTATAATGAACAGTATTTAAAATTAATGCAGTTTTAGATGATATTTCGTTTTTCGTATAGTTGCAAAAACTTACTACACAATATGAATTGTATATGTATCAAGATTTCAACATTGTATTAACCCAAATAGGTTTATTCTATATATATTTGAATTATACAAACCTTTTTTATAAATTGAATCATTAGAACCAGGTAGGGGTTTTTTTGGGATTAATGTTTTAAACTGATTGTTTAGTAAACGGTAAAATCAAACGCCACTTAAACCCCCTCGAACGATAATCTAATCTATGCTAACGCTCAGCTATTATCTAATAATAAGGTCAACTGCTTCTAATACATTTTAATTAAAACAACCTAGTGAATTATAATTGCGATGAAAATTAAATAAGGAAAATCTATTTCACGAGACATTTAATATACATTTTATACATAAAGTTTGGTTAAGCAGTTGCAGATTAACTTAGCGGTTCCATGAATATATTAATAATACCAATTATAAATTGCAAATATCCATTTAAAGAAATTACATTACTACTATTTAACCATATCAATTACAATATTATCACTATATGAAATGTGCATAATTAATTCTCAATGTGCTTCGCACTTTATCGTGACGATTCCTACACGGAAGTATGCACTTTTCATTGTTATATAATACTAAAGTTGAATACATCAAGTTGTAGTTTTCAATAAGATGCCGTTCCTAATAGTTTCGTATCAAAATATAACAGAAACTATTACATGCAGATGATATGTAATCTTGTCTATGTCAAGCTGCAAGTTTACTTCAGTGCTGTCACAGCTGCTGATTGGGTTTCATGAAGTCGTTCGTTTCATTCATCATCCCTTTTCATTTAGGAAAATATAACTGGATATTTAAGTATTCATTATATAAATAATTTCACACTCTCTATAAACCTTCTATGTAACAATAAGTACTACTAGGTTAGAAACAACGTTTACTTTTTGATACTAATATTACCTATAATTATAGCGTGTCATTAATTTTTAAAACATTCATCTAAGTTTTACCTTTTTGTATATATCGTAACTTTTAAAGTAGTTGAAACTTATTACACATAGAAAGTATAACCAACCTGTAAGAATTTAATTTATTAAATTAATACAGTAACAATGACATTTAAGTTAATAAACCACCCACGAGAAAACTATTTTTATATGGTTTAAATTTGTAAGTTTCTAGAAGAATGTAAAACTTAATAGCCTACTTTTATCAATTATTAAGTAGAATAATATATATTTTGTAAAATTGACATTTTACTAGTCATATTAAGGGTGAAACAAGACTCATGGATAGAACTATTAACGTTGTGGCTTTTAATCTTAAAATAAAGAATAAATTATTAAAAGCTTTATCGTCATTACTGACTATTCGTTGTGTTTGTATTGTATATCGTATTATTTATTCGATAATTCGAGTGTGCTTGTGTGTTATGTGTTATCACGTTTACTTAAAACGTACAACGAATTGTGCGTATTTCGAGTTATAATTTAATGTATTTTGAGAATGTGAGATGTAAGCATTGCACAAAATGTGGTGATTATTGCGATAATATTTTTACTAATACCTTTAGAGTTGTATTTGGATGCTATGAAAACACATTGAATTAATAACTGTTATTTTCTTTACATAAAAATAAACTTGAAAAGTTTTGTAATTGTTGATTCTTTTATACAGAACAAAACAATTTTTCAGTTATTAAATATAGAAATATTAGCTAACAGTTAAACAGAGAAATATTATAAGAAAATGATGTTAAGCTTGTTTCATACGAATTCTTAAAAATATAATTATAAATGAAAACAAATTCGTCTTATAAAATCTAGAAATGTGAGGCCAGGCCATTATTTTCCATGGATTTTTAGTCGGGTCTTTTACGTTTAATGTTTAAAGGTTCTGTTTTCTTACATGAAAAAAATCAAAGTAATCGAAAATCATTCCCAAACGGTCCACACAACAAACATCAATTTGCCCAAAAAGTTTTGCTTTTGAAGTACAATAAAATTTTCAACACATATTCCTTAAAAATAAATTGCAGGCTAATCTGATGCCAAAAGCGCCCTTAAACCCTTAAATGGGAACAAACTTATCACAATTGAGCATTTCAACTTTTGGTTTAAGATTTTCCGGATACAAATGTCGTGAGAGAGTCAAGAAAACTTAAACCTTAATCCTATAACTATACGTAAAATAATCTGGGCTTGGATGTAAAAAGTACAAGCACTCAGTCTGTTATACACGTCCTAAAGGAACTTGCTTGTAATAAGCCAGTACTAAATATCACTGTTCCTAGAAGTTGTCCTGGAAGTGACCTACTGTACAACTCTTGTGTTGGCAGGTATTCGTAACATGTCTACTTCAGTTTATTTTAATAAAGTATATTAATTGGTTTGCAGTATAGTATATCACTTTTAATCCTGCAGTATATAAACATTCTGCTTAGTTGCGTTACAATTCTTTGAATGGTATATGTTTACGTTCGCTTAAAAGTAAGGAAATATTTTAACAATACAAAAATATAAATGTAGATATGTATGCAGTATACTAAATTGGTTTGCAGTAATTGGATGCAATAAAATTTATTGCAATATATTATTGAAATGCAAGTTTTCAAATCTAACTATGTAAACTGCATTTTTATTTTGATAGATTTAAACATTATTTTTCTATCTGCTAAAGGGCTTGTGTAATAAACCGTTACATAACTCAGGAAACCAACAAGGAGCGGCTGATATTTGAGTTTAAAGTAGTTCAGAAGTTATCCTAAGGCTTTACTCTGCCTTATATGAAAAACTAAAAAATAGTACAACTCTAAGATTACATAACTGTGTCTGTACGTAGAACTTCACGTAACTGTGTACCATACTTTACTTTGTAGTAATGTATTAACTAGAAAAACAAGCAGGAAACAGGAATACATTATGAATATATCTGTATCTACATTTATATTTTTGTATTGTTAAAATATTTCCTTACTTTTAAGCGAACGTAAACATATACCATTCAAAGAATTGTAACGCAACTAAGCAGAATGTTTATATACTGCAGGATTAAAAGTGATATTTAGTCTATAAACGTTTATTGCGATAGTAACCAATTAGTTGGATTATACCAGTGGATTATACTATACTATATGCTAAACCCATCCTTGTGAGTTAAATTTACTAATTTTTCTAAGTAGCCTGTTATAGAGTAATAATTTTTTAAATCACAAACTGTCTTGTCAATTTTCATTAGCTATTCAATAAGAAATATATAAAATAAAATAACTATATATTTTCAATACTGTCGCATCAATCCTTGAACTGATTAAAAGCATAAGTACTATGGATACATTTTGTGCTAGCTTTTTATTGCTCATGATTCATTTTTGTAATTTGGTATGTGAACACGGTAAAGTAAACGAAACACAGTGTTTTGTACAACATTGTCATCAAATTACTATATTTTCTCAGTTTGAATTATTATACCTTTCATTTGATAGAAAAATGAGTATAAAGGTTAAATAGATTTAGTATTGTATCGCAGTTTCATAATTCGTACTGTTGGGAAAACAATTATCTGTCCAGTAAGTTTTAGAAATTCATAAAGAAAATTGAAATCTACGTATACGGTTTTGATAGATTCCTCGTATTTTATTTTCAAAGTGAAAACTAGCTGCCGAGGCTATTGACAAATTGTTAATATAATAGGTTAGTTACCCTCATGGTACATATTGATATTGTTTTTAAGATTTATATAAGCTTTGCAGGCACGTTTGTGAACACACCTAATGTCTGTTTAGAAGATATTTGGAATCGAAGAATTTTATTTACACAAGTTATAGTTCTATGAAACCTTTTTATTTGAGAAAATTTGTTATGGTTAAAACCTATGCATATTGCGACAGTTTAAATAAAATATTCCACTAACTAAAAATAAATATTTGACATTTTTATGGTACGAGACTTTTAATTGGCCGCTCCTATTTGAAAAACCAATATCTATTGTAAAGTAAAATAATGAAGTACTTGATTTTGAATGAATGCTTCTGATCTGAATGTTAACAAAACTAGTTTTCATATTTACTAAATTCACTTAGTCCACGGTAAAATTAACTTAGCCCTAATTATACTGAAGTCCGTTAAAGATATTGGGGTTAATTGCCTATGACGAAAAAGTACAAAGCCTGGCTAACCGAGCTTGGAATACGATTACATCTAAAATGTTTGCTAAACATAAGTCAAATGTCTTTCGATTAAAATATTAAAGAACTTCATACGTATTTACAGTTATATAGCATTTCTGAATTTTTATATTTTACTCTCTACATAATTTTATTACACAAACATGTATACGCGTATTGTTGGCAGTAAAACCGTGCAAGTACTGTTGTGCCTAGTGGAAGGTTGTAAAGTCCGTTATAAACCCGGAGTAGCAGATAACACTGGATTACGCTCTAGGCCTTAGTGTGGATAAATTAGAGAAGATGCCGCACACATATTTCACTGTAAAACCACACGTACTATTGTGTTATGTTTTACACCTACCAATCCACATTCCACATATATTTAACAATAATTTTTTCATGGTATTTAAACACGAAAAAATTTGTAAATCTTTCTCAAATTGTCAAAGCCAATTAAAATAAAAACTTAGTTTGTAGTGATGTGACAGTTTTATCAACTTCATATTAAATGTATGGGACAACTCACATCATAGATTTTAGAAGCTGCTACTATAATATGTTTTAAATTTTTTCGTATGCTTCAGACTTTCATATGACAAACTATTATTCACATCTTTCTTGTAACGGTTATATAATTATTATTAATACACTTATCCCACGTAATATAAAATATAGTTGAGTGTTTAAACTTATCTTTAATTAAGTTAGGTTTGTCTTACCTTAAACAAGAAATTGCATACGTATTGTACGAACATTTCAAATTTAGGGAAGGTGCGCGGTACGGAGGACGGCAACGGGACGATAAGTCGACTGACTGGGTCTCCTCAGACGAGAGCAAAGTTCTCACACAAAACATGAAAAGTCTTGTTCGAAGATGTTCAGCAGTGACTACTATACAAAGGTATACACACATCCAGAACACTCGCATATACGCGGGATTGTTTGCCCTCACAGTATATAGTTTGGTGAAACGGGATAACTAGCAAATATACTCGTAAAAAGCTATAACATACAATTGTATATATTAAAACATTAAATAAAACATTCTCTAGTAAATATGTCTCAGAAAAACATAATTAATTGAAAAATGACAATTTGGGATCTATCAGTTTTGAGCACTTGAAATTCCACAAAAAAAAAATATATATATATATATATATATATATATATAAAATACAATAAAATGTAAAATACTACATTAAGGATTTTAAGGGTAATTGAATGTAATTATGTGTCTATAGTGGAATATAGTTATAAAGGTTCCCACTGACAAGTATTGTGCTTAGCGAGGCCTCAGTAACTTATAATTTCTTGCGAATTCAAGAATTCAATTCAAAATAGGGAATTAGGAATTTGAAGATATGTACATCTCATTATGAGTGAGCATTTGATGCAGATTGAGCACTCACGCCAACCCTGATCTGCGCACTAGAGAGGTAGGATACTTACATCGAGATACGTAACTAGCTTTACTATTGCAAGGAGGTCTATGTATAGTTGATTACTAGATTATGTGTTGCGAAACTGGTGGTCCTTGCTCATGTGTACGAGATACCATGTATTACGTATCTCAGACGTGCCGGCCGTGTCAGCGTGAGTGATCACTTTTGTATAGTGGCAAGCGTTGTATGGTATGGTTGCAGTGTCTATTGTGTGGGAGGGGTGACACGCTTCTAGCCATTTGCTGCTTATCGATGATCCGTTTATTTTGCACCAAATGTATTTATAAACAGCCTATTTATCCTTAATATTCTAACTCAATAAAAATTGAACCTTCAGTAAATTTATTTTATGTGAATAAATAGTTATGAAGTAGGGACGATATTATGTCCCTTGAAGTTTGGTAAAATATTTTTTTTTTAGTTTTTAGAGCATTGAATATTCGTTGTTATCTGTTTTACAACGTAAGTGGTTGATAGGTAGACTTTAATATTTCGTTCGTTTGTCAGTAAAGTAGTCATAAACAGTAAAAAGAATCATTTCCGTTAACTTATATTTGTTAGCGTAAATTTCTGCCACGTTTCTAAATTATTTCAACGTGTTTTGCGTAAAATTATATAGTTGTTATCAATCAAACGTAGAAGTAATGCTAATAACTTAGAGTATGCACTGATCTTGAACGAATAACTAGTAGTAAAGAAGGATCCCTCTGTTTTGATTAATTACATTGATAAAACACTAATACATCTGAACGGAATTGTTTAAGGAAGCAAACACTTTTTTATTAAATGTTCTGTTTATGGGAAGAGAAGAGAGCGTCAAGTGCATCGACTGCATCGTTTGCGATCAATGCCGCTTAACATTGTATTGGCCTGTGCTAAGATAACGGCTAAGCTTATTAAAAGGTATAATATTAAGCCGTAAGTCAAATTCACTAGGCCAAAATATGTTTTCAGCACATATAAAGAAGGATTTTAACAGAAAAGTAAATAATGTTTGAGGAGCCACTATAAATGTAATCGTCCCAGGTCAGCCCTCTGTAACGGTAGATGTGAATGGGGTTAAAATTGTTCTAATTTTTTGGTGAAAAAGTTAATTTTTTATTTCGGGAAAACTGGGTTTAATATTTATTTTGAAATGATAAAGTTATGTGAAAATTTGAAACGTGGTACATCGTGGAAAACCTTGACGTAAATATTAAACAACCTGGTCCTTACATGTATTTTTAAGGAACACCATCAGTGAATTTTCATCTTTCCTATCAGAGTAATTTATGGCTAAAGCAGTGCTTGAGATGTATAAAGATATGTATATTGATAAAGTAAATAAAATTCAAATTCATATTAAATTATATCAGTTACTTACATCTGCCGGTTATCCTCGTCTACAGGCCCAAATTTCCATGCTTCTTACGTCACTTGGATGGGGCATTATAACTGACTGAGTATGATTACCTACACTTGAGGAAGATGGAATCCATACTTCGGTAGCTCTATTTGGACATCTCTCGCACTTTTATAAATGTAGAGCATAAGCAACAGCAAATTAAACTATCTGGACTACGTCCGAAATCCTCATCTCCAACGGAAATCCCGTTCTACTAATCAGAGAACCTATCAACCGTGATAATGGATAATTTAAAAGGTTTATTGAGAAAATGATAAAATGGAGTATAGAAAAATTTTAAGTACTACTACGAAGGTCTATGTGATTGGTGAAACAGTGGCGAGCTGTAAAAATATGTTAAAACATTTTGGAGTGTAATAAATGGTATTGAAACCTATAAAATTCTATAAATAGGACCGTTAGTGGTTGTAATTCCTTAAAAACTTATATTCCAAGAATTATTTGTATATTTGTTCCTTGTTGAAACTATGGTATTTATCAAAATATTCATTGAATGTAATTATTTATGAAATTACAGAATTTAAGTTTTCATTGATTTTCTATAACACTAAAATGATAAACTAGATAGAAAGAAGTAGTGCTGTTATTTTGAATACATGAAACATCATGCACGATGTACTAAAAAGATCTCTTTCCGAAATACGTCCCCTGTAATCACCAGAATAAAACATTGTTTTCTATGGATAAAATGGAATTTTCCTTTTTATCCATAGATTCATATCCAATATACCTCAAACCATCAGTCTTGAGGATATGGTTTAAAAGACAGACGCAAACTTTTCAAATATTTGGGAGACCTTCTCTTACGCTCAGCCATCATGCTTAACAATTACCCTAGAACAATTGTTGATTAGCTAGTTCATAAAGTTATGCAGATAATTTAAATTTAGTTGAGTAGAACACTCGTAGAATAGTTGAAAACAATGGGTTTGGTTGAAACACAAGCAAAGCAGTAAGCGGTTTTCAAATTTTGAATATTTATAAACTGCTTATTTTGATTTTATTATAAATACGGTCTTGGAGTGAAGTTAATTACATTATTTAGCCTGCGCGGCCTTCTATTGGTTATGCCGTAAGAGCAACCGAACAACCCGCAGACAGTGTCAAAGGTCCAAGTAGATATAAGTAGATTTGCAGAGTTTAGTTTTTGTTTTGTTGGACCAATCAAACGTTATCACACTTCTAATCATAAAAAACCTGATCATTTTCAGTAGCCCAGGTTCTGGTGTTTATTTCCTTTTAAAAACTTGGGTAAACCCGGTTAAATATTTTGCAAAACAAGATATAGGTTTTAATTAACTTTTCTTATTGATTTTAATGACGTTCAAGACGAAATTTAAAAACTGTGTTTTGTTAGAAAATCGGTGTTCTAAATGTTTGAATCATCCATGTTCAAACTTGTCATTAGAATTTATACATGAAATACGATTTATTAGATATAAAATAATGATCACTAATTTTGATTAATCCTTTAAAAATAACGTCGGTAAGTGATGACTCTATTAAATATGAGTAAAGTAGAATTGACGGGCTTATGAATACTTGGTACAATCCTGCACAAGTAATAGTAGGAAATAATTGTTAACTCTTCTAAGTATATTAAATATCTGTCAATTATATTTCATAAGATTATACTTGTAAATAGTTTCATATTTATTCTAATTTCAACTATGTCCTGTGTTCTGTTTTATAACCTAACGAATTTAAAGTAAAAATACTTTTAATTATTTTTTACCGTAATAGTAACGTTTTATTGAACGTATGCACAAAAACAGTTTTGAAATAAATATAACAAATGAGTTTTATGAGTTTCAATGAGTTTAAAACTTTTCTTAACTAAAGAGGTGCGATGTACTTAAGACTTTCGAACAATCACAACAACATTGTTGGAGATGAAACATGTTAGTGTGATATTATAAACAAGTGTAAATCAAAATGTGGCTAAACGAGATAAAACTAAATACTGGAAATGAAAACCAACCTAATCCATTAAATCTCATAAATTATACATCTGGTATTTAAGCTAATCACTGAATGCCCTTCCTTTCGCGCCATGGTGACGATAATGTATCGATACATTCTATTGACAAGCGTGATTTCTACTCTATAGCTCACTCGCAACTTTACTGACAGTCTCAATTGATTACAATAACTACAGAATCATGATAGGTAAACTATTGGTTTTGTTTTTCATAAATGTTTAGCATATAAGATAGCAAACTTGATTCATAAATAAAATAGCATTATAAATACACCAAATGTTATTAGATTGGAATCTCTGGAACTCTAGAGATTACTATAAGTTTACTAAAGATATAAATTACTAGAAAACTCATTTAAGTTTAATTTAGGGTAAGCTAAAATATAAAGGGAAACATTTGCTTTTATTGTGTTTACCGGAATATACAAATTCGGATTAGAGAATAGAGAAATATTACTCTACATATTTATCAAACATAATACTTAGCGGTTATTTGACCCAGACAGTTGGTTACTCTCGGATAACATACAAAATGCATATAATTCAACATAATAACTGAGCAATTTGTATAAATGTGCCATTTGTAATAAGTCACTTTTATTTTTCATCACATACACTGTTATTTTAAGATTCTCAAGTTTTTCTTACTTTGTATTAATAGCAAAATAAGTTTTTAGATAAGATATTCCAGTAATATTTCCAGATAATAAACATTATATCTTTTGTAACATGCGAAAAATGTTTGTGATGCCCATTAACTGTAAATGTAATGTACGTTATGGAATTACACGGAAAAGATAATTTGGAAGGAAAGAGTTGTTAGTTTTAAAAATATTTAGAAAGATCGTCGGTACGGAAAGTCCCCTGGTTAATGAGAGGCCCATTTCTTCTGTGAAGTTATACAGAGGTAGCCTAGTAATATGTTCTTGATGGACGTTGTACAACTGTTGCCCAAAGTCAATGGGGTTGTTTAGTATTAAGGGGAGAGTTTAACCCTTTTTATTTATATAATATTTAAAAACCGAGTGAACAGCATTTAATTTTACTGCAATTAAGGTGAAACATGCAACCAGAGCCAAAGTAGAGACGCCACTGTGAACATTTCTTGCTGACTTAAGTTCAGTGTATGTCTAACTTTGTTGAACGAATGAAACCGAATCTTCTTCATATTGTCAAAATATCTAATTACTTTATATTCAAATGATAACGTCTAAACGCATTATGATATAGTTTAAAATTATTCATGAATGCCCATCTTTACTCTAATATATCACCAATCGAGTTTGGTGACAATTTTAAAACACTTTTTGATCAAAATAAAACTTCATGAAAATAGATTAACAATATTTCAAATAATGAGCTTTGCAAAAACCATTTTTCTATTATATACCTGTTTAAAGTAGTAATATAAATACTTTATTTGTAATTCATATTTATTATTGCACTCATGAGTAATTTGAATAAAAAGCCTAAGGCTAACTACAAATTATCGTTAAAACTACTTGGAAAACGAATGAAATAAATCAGGGTCAATGCTCAGTGGCATTTTACAAATTGTACACTTAAGAACTTAATGAAACTTAATTTTTATACGCTCATACATTTATCACTAAAGAGGAAAGGATAACTTGAAATTGCTACATAATATTTTAGAAAAATGTTACTTTGAATATAAAATGTTTGTCAAAATAATTATTCAAATCAAAAGAGCTAAGAGGAAGATTGCAATGGGATTTATTAAAACTTTTCCTGTGATACTACAAACAGCTATTAGTTGTAGAGAAAGTTACCTCATTGGACAGGTGTAGTTTATAAGGTATTGCTTTCAGGTAGATTTCAATAGTTTCAAAGTAACACTATATTGAATATATTTATTACAGAATTTAAATATTTTGGTATACTAACTCGCATGGTTTGGACTGTGTAGCGTAGAAGGGTTACCGTTTTCCCAAGAATAGCATTTAAATATCTTGTAAAATTTGGCAAACCATGGTGAAAATTTTAAAGAATCTACGACGAATTCGGATCATCCAATTGTGCTGTGGATGTATGAGAAGTACATAAACTTAAAATGTCTCAGGATACCCGGGCATGCCAAGCCAACATAAATCTACCTTGTATAATTTGACGTAATTTTCTTCTTTAATTTTATTAATGTCTTTACACAAAAGTTATGGGGCTCTTAATTTGTATCTAATTTGTGTATCTCAAGCCTTCTATGAATTTATTTTAATCATGATTATAGGGTACACGTACCCACTTTGTCGCCCTATGCCGTACGCCCCACCCGCTGTGTTTGTTGTTTTTTCTCTCACAAATAACTACTAAGGCACAAACTACTTACTCGGTGCAATCACAACTTACAGATTCTGCCTTTCATCTCTGAGCTATCATATTTGGTTGTTTATGAATAATGCAGTGCCATAATGACATACATGTAAGTAGAACATACAAAACATTATGTTCATTACAAATCAGAGCTCCGATCTGTGCATTTTGGTATTTTATTGTTACATTTGAGACAAAGCAGTGTGTTTGTGAATTTATTAAATAAATAACTGTTGGTAATGGCTAATGAAACTTTTGTTAATATCTCTTGAATATATAGTCTATATTTAAGTTCAAAATCGGTTGAGTGTGATCTTTTAATTTTTAAATGCACAGTTCCATATACATAAAATTGTAAATTAAAACTCACAATTTACCCATAACTTAAAAAGGTCGCTGTGCGACTTACAAGATGCTAATTTTCATACGACTGTCACTTGACACTTGCTATTAAAATATGACTCATATCACAGAGTCCCAAACACATGACCATAGAAACTGATCCGAAGTAAACCACATACTGGCCTTTAAAGAAGTATTAAACGCAGGTTACTTGGAAGGTTTCATTAGGGAGTAAAACACCTTCTGTATACGACTTCTATGATTCAATTGTAATTGATGCATTTTTATGGTATTTTATTTTGCAAGTACTGGAATTTTATCAGCTTAACATACTGAACAACTTTCAGGCAACTATGTTTACACTCAGGTGAAAATAAATAAATAATTGTTTGTAGAAATACAATTCAATGTTGTACTTTTCAATTTTGAACGATACATATTTATAAAAATAATATTTAATTGGTTAATGGTAAATAGTCTACGGGATTGCTATTTTGTTGATATTGAAGTTTATAAACACACATGTGCAGTAACAAATAGTGTAATAGTATAAATGACGTGAACAAATCAATAAGTATGTGTTTTTAAAGTAGAGTATTTTAGAGGAGAGGTATGAATTTATTTGACAAACTAGTTTCAACGGATATGCACTTTGTAGTGGATATCCTCTTGTTTGGTAACTGGGTGAGTTTACTTAAAATGATATATTTAAAATGATACTTTAATGTATAAAGTTTAAACTACTGTCAATGCTTATACTATATATACTGCTTATGCTATACTATTTATACACTGCTTATTATATTATCGTGAAATATAATACTACAAGTATAATGAATAAAAATGTTTTAAAGGACGGCTAGAACTACAACTTTCCGATTAAAAAAGCACATTAATCTACTCGTATATTATCGCTGAAAAATTTATTGATAGTTAATAGTTTTACGTAAATAAAGAAATAAATAAGTTTCTAATGCAAGTTTTACTCCAAAGAAAATTTAATTTATAAGCGGATACACAAATAAAATTAATTAAATATTTTTTTAAATGAGTATACAAGATCGAATAAATTTGATATTACAATATCTTTCATTGTTCACAAAATTACTTAGGTGATAAAAAACAGAATCGTCATCAATAAAATTTGGCAGAAGGGGCCGTGGGTCGTCTCTGAATTGATACGGAGAGGACATGTGGCAGGAAATCCCCACAGGCAGTTTGTCGGTGACATCACACAACAAATGTCTAGCGGCGCTATGTCGGTCAATGCTGTCA
This sequence comes from Homalodisca vitripennis, assembly GCF_021130785.1. NCBI lineage: Eukaryota > Metazoa > Arthropoda > Insecta > Hemiptera > Cicadellidae > Homalodisca > Homalodisca vitripennis. The sequence goes on along the minus strand of NC_060209.1, from coordinate 94,266,470 downwards.
AAATGTGCATGAAAACTGTGAATAGTTTCATTGAGAGAAGCTGAGATACAGTAAATATTGCAGTGGAGGAGGCCACCTTGTGAGTAAAGAGATTTAAGTCTGTGGGTAAAACGATGATTTTCATACTCCGAAGGCAAGCGATCGCCTTTTAAAAATATTTTTGCTAATAAATAAAACACAGTTGTATATACAAAAAATTAAACTATACATTGATGATATTTCAAACACAATCATATTTTGATTATATGAATCATCCGTAATGTTCTTACTCAACAAAATCCTGATAATTGTTTCACCAGTCATAAGGTTTTGATCGTATTGCATCAACTTTGCCTGTTCCCTATTTATTTCAGAGTGTGTTAAATATATTAATAATATAATATATTATATGTATTATTAACGTACTATATTATAAATATATTATTAACATAATATATTATATGTCTTACTAACATAATATATTATAAGTATTATTAACATAATATATTATATGTCTTACTAACATAATATATTACATATATTATTATGTTATATTATGAAGATGTTCTGGTAGAATCTCTGATATCAAACAATGTATACCAGAATTTTATGTATGCATTTCCTAGAAAAACCCGATATTGCTCCCAGTAGAACTTTATCTTATTAGCAGAATTTGTCAATGTTCTGCTTCTAGCAAAAAGACTGTTTTTTGTATTTTTTCATTGTAATATTACACTGCCATAAGTTTTTTTATGATAAATGTAGTAATATTACCTGAAGGAATTCACTTACTTAAATAATATATTATTTAGTAATACATGACATCGACAAAAAACATTTTTATTAATAACATTTTTGAAAACAAAGCTCATATAAAAATAAAATATCTCATCAGAGATGCAAGTCCATCGATGAAAATGAGATTGCTTTATTTTCTTTTGATAACACGGGAGCGGATTTGCATTTAAGATATGATAAATTCGGTTAGCTGCCTGTTTGGGATTCTAGGAGATGAATAGTTGGGACACTGAATATGTGAAAACCAAACATTTTAAAAGAATAATTGATAAATCTTTTGTCTTTATTAGGAAATATTTGACGACAATCTCTCCTTTTGGATTAACTTATCGTATTAAAATAAATAAAAAGTATCTTGAAACGATCAACTAACCTGTAGATCCCTTTTTATAACAATTCTCTAATAACGGTTATAGAATACGTATGTGTTCATCCTTTATAACAGATTTGGTATAAATGAGTGTCATATATATTCACAAATAAATAATATAAACGTCAAAGAGTCATTAAACCTTTTATAAATATGTATAAATAAACAGATGTATATATCTCTATAACCACCGACATGGTTATTTCCAGTTATAAAAAATCATCCTCTGTTTGTGTTCCTCTTTATAGTTCCAATAAATAAATGGCTGTAATAACACTAAGTATTAAACACAAGATCGAATTATTTACGAAAATGTATTCTCACATATCTAATTTGAAAAAATAAAATACACCTATATTTATACATTTTTCTATAAACTATGCAAGAAATATTTTATTGTGTGTTATTTAAAGTTTAGAAACGAAATTATCCGAACCAATAAACAAATGTTTATTTACTTGAACGGCATTAGAACCTTTGATTTTCTTTCAGTTGATAAGCTACAGTCATACCCCAGAATACTTATGAGATGATTTAGCTGTACGAGTATTTAATAGATATTGAAATTGAGTAGGTGTTCGACCAGAAGCCACTGTGTAGAGCAATTACATGTATGTTACCTTTTATAAATCCATGGAGCTCTTTGATCCGCAGTCGTTTGATCTGGCTCCCTATTGAACTGATAGCGGTGAAAAATCATCCAAAATATAAATTTATCATATCTCCAAGACCTCTGAGTCCCAGTACTCCAACTTCAAAGGACATGTTACTCTTTGAAAACGTGTAATCATCTCATTACTAGTGTTTTTGCGTGAGATGGAATTGCTATTCAATCGGAAACTTTCACCAGCAAACTGTTTTATCTTTCTTCTTTATTATATAGAACTAGTATTTATATTGATAAATTCTTTTACTTTTAAAATTTGGCAATATATGTATAAGAAATAGTATGGTATGTAATGTTACTAAAAAATGTATTTCTTTCTAGCTACCAAAATACTAAAAGTTATTCATGTTCATGTATAATTGTAGTTCCTTACATATATACTATGGGTTCAAAAAGTCATGTACTTGTACATTTAATAGAAATCAGGAACAATTGCAGTGTCTGCCAAGCTTTTTTTGACAAATGCCGTTTACAACTCTCCCAGGTTCACAAACATGAAAGATACAAATTTCTTCTTGAAAAGTTTCTCTAAATTAGTTACCGGTAGCATTACTTATACGAGAGAAAATGCCTTTTCCATTTACATTAAGATCATATGGTTTATCCATACTTTTCTTATACGCAATAACGGCCTCATGTTTAGTTAAATGTATGAATGTCTATAGATCAGCTCTTTTTCCAGATACTATATCAGAGATAGTCACATTATGCTATTAGATAGCGACTGGTTTTAAGACATTAATGAGAGTCAACTCGCATTTCTCTAAACCTGACAGTATTAATTCGCAAGATAGTAGACTTTAAGATTTTGTTAGTTATCACATCCAATTAACTTGGCCAATCCTCGTGGAATATGTGTCCATCCTGAAAGCCGGAAATGTGTTCTGGTTGGACCGAATCATCGATCCAATTTAAGATAGCCCTATGCGTTGTTGAGATGCGCGGTGGTTGAGTGGTAGATTAAGAAGTCAGATTAAGATCCAACTATCACATTTAATCAACGTCAGTTTTCCTTTAGTATTTGTTCTAAAAAAAATGATATATCCAAAGTAATACTTCTCTCGGTCCATATAAGTCTAGTGATTTTGTATTTAAGTACTTCAGAGTCCAAATATTCTATATTTTTGAAAAGATTTACACATCGTTCTAATTCTGAGTACAAAAAGTAAGTTCATTATTCAACTCAATCGGATTCAAAGTTGCAGTATCTCACAATAAAACCATTTTAAGCAATAATATATATTTTAGAGCCATATTCCATTATATACCTGATTAAACTATATACATCAATATAAGTATGTGTTGAATCAAAACTGGAGTTGTCTAAAAATGCATCAAAAGAAACACCAGAACAAGCATCTACCAACGGAAATTTTCACGTGAAAGAGGCTGTGTTTTAGAATGGTTGGACTCTGACAAGTTCTTGAAATATATATTTCTAATCACTACCGACACATGTGTGAACTTGATATTAAGTTCTTAATATAAGTTTTTACTTCTTAAGTAAGTTCTTAGAAGTGTATTATTTGATTAAACAAAGATTTCCTTCCTTTTGGTGCTCATGTATCAGCTTTAGTCAGTAAAAGCTCAATGAGGAGATACTCTACGGCACTGGAAGTTAAGCGTAAGTGAAGTCTCTCTCACAAATTTGAAATGTTGGTGTAGTGTTTATATATATATATATATATATATATATATATATATATATATATATATATAAAAGTGTTTATATATATTTGTAAAAGTCGCTTGGTTTTCGAGATATAGACACTTTTTTGGAAACAACAAAATGCTACTTTACAGATATATATTTAATGCACTACCGTTACAAAACTATGACCTTTTTATAGTGTTTTCTTGAAACTAAAGCAAAAACCTATGTCTGAAAGAGATGTATCCATCTATGTCTGAAAATCCATTTCAATTGAAAAACTGGCGAATGTCATCACCGATTTTCCATTAAACTTAAATTTATTTATATTTTAAGGTACTTAAAATAAAGAATCTTCTGATTCAATATTTTTGCTATAGGTAAAAATCTGTTACTAAACTGACGTGTTTGTTAAAAAAATGTTCGTATTTTGGGGATTTCAAAATGTTACAATAATACGGTTTGTTAGAAATAAGAGGATCTTGTTTTTTCTAAAGTAAAAAGTGTTTTATTATACCACAAATAAAAAATAATCTGATATGTATTCTATTTGAACTATTTTTCCATTATAGACAGCTATTGCATTATAAAGTGCTAATGTATTTTAAACAGCTGTAATTGATTGTTGTTGACCAGAAATGTATTATGTTCCTGATAACAATCTGAGGGACTTTGGTCACAACCTGTCCGTTATCTGTTGCTTATCTGTAGGTATATTACTCTGACCACTCCGCTCTGTAATGAGATAGTTCATTGCTCATCCGTGTGTCAAACCTATTTATGGTGAATACCATAGCAATAAAATTACGGCTGCTATCGTGTATCGGGAAAGGAATCTAAATGCAGTTCGATCCCTGATTATCGCGTTTTTATAAACGTTCATCAGGCCTTTTAAGAAAGTTATAAACGATAAGATGGAAGTCCTCGTATGGAATTCGATACAAATGTTCTAGAAGAAGTCAAGGATAATCCTGAAACCTCAGCAAGGACTATCGCTGCCAGAACAGGAATATCAGGATCTAAAGTCCACAGGCTATTGCAGAGACAACAGTACCATCCATATCATGAGCAAAGTGTGCAGATTTGTCATTATGCTACAAGGGAATATTTCAGTCGATGAATGCTAGAAAATATATGAAAGATCCAAGGTTTTAGGAAAGAAGAGAGATGGCTTTGCTAACATGCTCAACCTACACAACTGGAAAACGTGCTTCTAGCACCCGGCAATATATGCGGCTTCATAACGATGGTTGTCCAGCCGGTTTCGTAGTGCTTGGCTTCTTGAATGTGGCCTACCCATGCAGATGAATCGACCGACTGGATCCCATTCTGTGGATTCTCAGGTACCCGGACTTGAACACCCTGGATTTTTAATATTGGGTTTGCCTTAAAGAAAAAGTGTACGCTGAACCCGTACGAAATATTGTTGGAGTGTGGCAACGTATTCATCGCACTTCTCAAGAATGCAATGCTTGTGGAAGTGCAGGAAGAGTTAAGCGATCCTTTATAAGAAGATACAGTACTACGCTTTCATACCACCAGATGACGACAGTTTGAAAATTTATTATAGAGTCACTTTATAGCTAAACCACTTACTATTAATAAAAAAATCTTTCATTCCAACATAAACGTTTAAAATTTTGAATAACAATTGTTAAATTACAATAACAATATAATTTTATTTTAAAGAGGCTAATACTATGATTATACCATTTTAAAATCTCCACAACATGAAAATATTTGAAACGAACATGTCACTTTTTAATAACTGATTTTTCGTTGAATGATTCAATCAGAAGATTTAATATTTTAAGTACCTCGAAATTGAAATAACGTTTAGTTCAATGAGAGTAGAATGATGGCATTCATCTTTTTCCAGTTGAATGAAGTCTACAGCTGTGATTTATTAATTAAAAGAGCATTTCTAATGTAATTAACTGTTGTACTTAAATGTTAACTTGTAAACAATGATTTTACTTTAAATTTGTTTACATTTATAGTGAGTACAAATATTTTAATGCCGTTTTAGATTTCAGCGATTTTCTAAGTACTATATCTATCTAAAAATGCCCCAAAACACAATATGGTCAGAATTTGACACTGAAGACTCCCTTTGAAGCAATCGGCAAGAACTGTGCTATATGAAAGTTCACTGGACTGTGTTGGAATTAATTTACTAATTCCAGCTCTAAATGTTCTAAAATATTAATAATATTTTCAGTTTATAAATAAAGGCATAGTATCATTACAATGTACTTAAAGTGGTAAATGTTTATCTCATATTAAGTATTAGATCTAAAAGACTGTTACTATTTGACATTAGTAAATTAGAATGGCCATAAACATACATTTTTTGGCGTAATTTCTTAATTTTGGCAACAAAGAAAACTCAAAATTAGCGTAGGAAATATAATTTACTCGAACCAATAGTGGTCATACATATGCACCGCCTACTTAAATGTTCTATATCATTTAAGGACGCATGCGCCAATGAACTACACGTAGTTTTTTTATGTCTCCGGTTTAAATTAAGTTTTTTCGTGTTGAACAATTTTGCCTCTTAGTTTGTGATGTGCAATATGGTTCTGATAAGACTGCGGACACTTTAAACATTGCACTAATTGCAGTAAAACGGACATTGACGGTATGTACTGTGTTCTGCATATAACCTCACTATTGTGCTAACCTGATCTGCAGAGCAACCTACAACGTGCCCTTCGCTTTGTTTTTCTGCAGAATACACAACCTATGTACTAGTGCCTACATCTTCCCTACAAGGCAGTGGAATAAAGCGCTGGCACCTACGACCTCTGCCTAGACGGATCGAATCCTAGTGTCGAGCTTTTTTTTTTTGCTTAAAACCAAAGAACTATTTTATTAAATCTAATAAGAATTTTTATCTAATCTGAGTTGTATTCGTTTACTTTTTTTCTATTTTATTTTTTTCCGCATTGTTAATATTATTGCCTGTTATTATTTTAATTATTACTGTTATATTGTCAAATTTGTTATTATAAAATGTGTTATTGTTAGATTTATTATTGTTAAATCCGTTGTTATAAAATTTGTAATTGTTAAATTTGCATTGTTAAATCTGTTAATATTTATTATTGTTTACTAATTTGAATTGCGGCATTGAATAGTAAAAAATAATAAAAAAGGTCGCTGTTATCAGTGAGAGTGAAATGATTCCTGGAAGTGCGACGTGGACCGCAGACTGTTTCATTTCATGTCCGAGTTTGCGCACCCGCACTGATAGCTCACTGCAGGCTGCCAGCCGCTCCTAACTTCCCTCCGAATGACTGGCTACCCGATAGACGAGGAGTGTGTGAATGCAGCATTGTTTTGATTGCGCCTGACGTTCGCTTGGACTGCAACATATCTGCGGAGCGTCGTGCACATTGTAGTGGACTTGGTTGCGGGGGCGCTGCGGACCTGAATCGGACACTTGAATGCAAATAAATAAATTGTTATTAACTATATATTTTATTATATTGCATGCCGGGTTACATTCTTGAACATTTTTACATTTTATTATTTTATTTTAATACCATTGAAAGACTAACATGGTTTTTACTCCTGCCATGTCAATAGCAAAACTAAGCAACGACAATTTATTATTAGACAGTGTCAATTTGGATGAGTCTGCTGAGAGTGTTGTTGTGAGGTTGTGTGCAGAAACTTAGGAACATTGGAGCAAACCATCCAGACGTGGAGCTAAGTTACATTGAGGTGGAGTTTAAAGCGTCTTGTGGCGCTGCTGGATGAACAGCTGTATGCGCGGCGAGACCTACAGTTTCAGATGGACGGGCTCAGTTCCGACGTCATTACCTTGGAGAAGATGCTTCATGAGGAAAAAAATGTTTGAGACGAACTGAAACTGAACGACTCATTTAATGTTCAGGAATTATTAAATGATGAAAAAGAAACTCTTGTTGTAAATAATAATTTATTGACTTCTAGTCTTAGTAAATTAGGTTTTCTAAGTTTAAAGATGTGACAATGAGCAAATGTTACTTAGGTTAGAGTTAGAGAATAAGTATGCTGTAATTGAGAAAATTAGTAAGGATTTAAAAAACTTGTACACTCGAAAAATCTAATTTTACATCAACTGTTGAGAATCTAAAAGCTCAGTTAAAGGAAGCTGAAAACAAGGCTTGGTCTAGTAGTAGGTGGCTAGATTGACAAAGTAATTAGACTCATATTTTGATGCTTTTAAAATTGACGACGAACTTTCGTTTAGAAAAACTTTGTATTTAGGCCCAACCATAACCCAACTGTTGAAGCTTGGATCTGACGATGTTGTAGGGGTATTGTTGAAGGATTTGTCTTTTACATCGGCAGATTTCGCTTTTTTGTTGTGTGGGTGACAACGAGGCGGTCCTTGCTGATGATGCTGGTTCGCACTGGAGCCTGCTTTTTATAGACATTAAGGCAAATGTCAGTTATCATTTAGACTCTCTATCCCCTTACAAATATGAAAATGCAAGGAAAGTTTTCTGAAAATCTTAGTTTTAGGGAGGTAGTGTTGTAGAAATAGGTTGTCCGACACAAAAGAACGCCTTTGAATGTGGTTTTAAAAACGTACTAGTTAACACTAGGATTATAAACCAAGGTTTTTTGTAAGGGAGCAGCTTCGGACGACACTGCTTTCCCTGAATGGTTTTCATGTTTCAATCGTAAGAAACATAAACATGGAGATGATAATGATAGTATACTAGAAGTACAAGAGAAACATGTAAGCATAAAAGGCGCGGTTTCTTTGTTTCCTGATGAAAATCTAAACAATGACTTCTCAGTATTGTTAACAATAGGGAATGGAAAACTGTTAAAACGAAGCAAAGGCGGAAAAAAGTAGCCATGAATCACTCTAGAATACATTGTAGAAATAGATATGATATACTAAGCACAGTTGAATCCGATGAAATAATTATTAAGAATGTATCTGGTACATGGAAACAAAAACCTGTTCACTGTACTAAAAAAAAAAAATCTCACCATCAAAACATGTTTAATTGTAGGCTTGCTGTAAATAAATCATCTAATTGTGTAAAAATAAAGTGTAAAAATAAGAACAGAATCGTATCTAGTAGTGCCATATCGGAATCAGAGATGTCAAATAATAAGGATACCCTCACTGAAGCTACTGTTGGGTTGACTTTCAGGTGTGCGGGCTCTGGTGTTGCTGGAGGGTTTGGAGTCAGGAAGTGTTGGCCCTCTGGGGGGGGCGTATTGCTGATTGGAGACTCTATGTTGAAGTACTCGGGTCGGGGATGCGCTCTTGTGGGTGCTGAAGTGGATGTGAATCCAGGCGCGAGAATCCATAACATTTAAAGAAAAATTGATCCGGAGATATGTAAATAATCAGCCAAAAGTGGTTTTTTATTCATGTGGGAACTAACGACCTATGCAAATATTACAATGGTGGTGAAGGTTATAATGGCGGCTGGGGCAAGCGACGAGCGGTACTTCACACCAGGGCCGATCTTTTGAATGTGGCGAGGCACAGTTTTTCCTAAGTTCATTGATAATGTTAAGTGGGGTCCTTCTTCGTAATTTTATCAGTGCACTGGCGATAGCTAAACTTTAATGAGCAGCTGGCATTGATGTGCGAACAATTTTTGTGTGTTGTTTGTGGATGCTAATATTTTGGTTGTTGAGGCGTCACCTTGCTCGTGATGGCAGATACCTGAACAGGATTGGCAATGGTCACTGGATGTGTTTTAATATTGAATAGGGGTGCGTGAAGTCCTTGACGTCTGTGGGATGCCTGGAGGCGATAGATTCCACGAGGGTGTTGTTGTTGCTGAGTCTCCGGTGGAGCCTACTGTCTCGCCTTCAAGGTCAGAGGGATCGGCTAAGCTGCCGGAAAACTGGGACGATGGCGATCGACGCTCACACACGGTTAGCACACGTCAATATCCGTTCTATAAACACGGGCTTTGAAGAGCTGTGTTCAGTTGTCGAGGATTTTGCTTTTGATTTTTCTGGGTGTCACTGAGACATGGGTTACACCTGCAGTTTCTTCTGATTGCTTCAGGATTCCAGGGTATGGCTTGTTGCGCAGTGATAGACTGCTGGAGATTGGTGACCGTGGTGGTGGTGTTTCTCTCTATGCAAAAAATGAGTTGAGTTTAAAGCAAATAATTCTTGACAATGTCGATGATAGAGTTGAGTATGTTTGTGGATCGGTTTTGTTGAGAAGTTTCAAGCTTTTGTGTATGTGTTGTATATATAAACCACCAACTGTTCCTTATTCTTGTTTGAGGTCGATCTTCCACTCATTGTTTGTAGATGAAATTCCAAGCTTTGACGATGTGGGTTCTATTAGGAGAGATCTGAATATTAATCTTCTTGAGTCTGGATAAATCTGATAGTAAGTTTTTATTGAATATTCTCAGTTCTCTGAACCTTCGGCAGCTCGTAGAAAGTCCTACACGGATAACAACAACTTCTTCAGCCTTAAGGGGGCCATTTACCCATAAAAAATGATTTTTTTTTCAAAAATTTTTTTTTCTGTTTTTATTTCTTAAACATTCTGGAAGACATGTTTTGACATTTAAATAAGTTTTTAATTGACTAAATCATGGTTTTTTGTGTGGTTTTTGTACATGCATACCACTCGCCTGACTCCCATTTTTTTTCGCCTGCATGCAGAAAACCTTCATTATGCTACACCCAAATACAACTAATCCAACAAAATTATTATTATTATACAATTATTATATAATTATTATATAATTATACAATATAACAGTGGTTGTTTCTCAGAGTTTTTGATTTGTTAGGTTGGCAATACCAGCCAGAAACAATCTGATTTTTTGTACTGGCAAGCAGAAAGCCAGCTGTTTGTGTTTTTGTTTACTTCTCTAGCCTTGTTTTGTTGTGGGTCAGTAAACACAGTGTGTTAATTTTTGAAGTTTGCTTTTATTTTCAGTAGAAAAGCACAAACTATAAATAGTGAATTGATATTAGTTTTATATGTTAGTGGAAGTGTTTGAAGGACGGTGCTGTCTTCTTTGATTTGTTTTGAAGGTAGAACAGATTTGTTTTGAAGAATTTTGGTGGTGAGCTATGAATTTTTGTATTGTTAGTGAAAATGGCACCGATAAAACATTCTACTATTCAGAAAAGTGCTAGAACTAAGAGTAACAAAAAACTAAAAGCTGCTTTAGCAGCCAGTAAAAGTTGGGGGCAAGTGGAAAAAACTTATAGGCCTACCACATCCTGTGATGATTCTAACCCTGTTCCCAGTACTTCTAAAAACATCTGAGAATAAGAGTGATTTAATTAGGTCTACAAAATCATTAGGCCTACCTACTATTAGAGTAAATGATATAAACACAGCTTTTACTAGGCGTAACTCGGAAGTTAGCTGCGAGGATAACACAAGCCTTCACGGCAGTACGCATAACACACCGGAGTACGCAGTGGTTGACATTAGGTGTTTGAAGCCTCTTGTTACTAGCCTAGCTTGCCCTCTATGCTTTCAACAAAATTTAGTTTTGAAGACATCAGACCAACGTGGGTTTGCAATAAAACTTACGATTTCATGTAGTACTTGCGAAGAATTAAAAGCTTCTTCTTTTACTTCTGATACAATTGATGAATCTAACAACTTTGAATGTAAACCGTAGAGTTGTGAAAAGTTTTTACAGCATTAGGAAAAGGTTATGCTGCTGTAGAGCAGTTTTGTATGATTATGAACATGCCTATTTTGAGTAGCAAAACATTTCACAAGCATGCTTTCAGTTGTAGCAAATACTGCCATTGATGTCAGTCAAAGTAATCTTGAAATGGCTCGAAAAAGAGTGCGTGAAGTATACAAAGAAATGGATTGTACTGTAACTGACGATTCTGTCATTGATCTCGTTGTAAGCTACGATGGATCGTGGCACAAGAGAGGCCATACATCCAATTAAGGGCATTGGATGTGTGATAGAGCTACAAACTGGCCTAGTCGTAGACTATTGCGTACTGTCAAAGTATTGTCAGGTGTGTGAAATTACTAAGACAGAGTTAGGTGAAGATTCTCCAGAATATAATATTTGGTTTAGTGGACATAAAGACTTGTGCTACAAAAACTATATGGGTCATCCCCAGCAATGGAAACAAAAGCTGCGGAAATCCTTTGGCAGAGATCTTTGACCTATAACTTTCGTTATGTCACTATTTTGTCGACGGTGATTCTTCTGTATTTGGTCACCTCCAGAGCCTTCATATTTATGGAAATGAGTTAGTCCTAACAAAAGAAGAATGTGTTAACCACGTTGCCAAACGCCTTGGACTGGGCTTCGCAATATTATTAAGACATGTCGTGCTAAAGGTATAACCCTTGGTGGCAAAGGCTACGGAATGCTCAAGGAAACAACAATTATAAAACTGACAAAATATTACAAGAATAGCATCCTTAGGAATAAAGATGACATTTCTAAAATGAAAAGTGACATACTTGCCACTTTACATCATTGTAACATCCACAGATGAAGCGCCTCGCCACTCAAAATGTCCTGATGGAGAAAAGAGCTGGTGTTTTTACAAAAGGGCGCAAGCTACAAACGTTACACACCTGGTCCGCATAAGGACAACTTGGGTACTGCCATCACGCCACAGGTTCTCAGACACATCTTTACCTGTTTACCAAAGGTTAGTGGCAAAGGATTTTGTTGGAAAGATGTGTAAAAGGAAGGACCCAAAATGCAAATGAGAGTTTGCATGGTACCATATGGAAAAAGTGTCCTAAAACAAGAAACGTGTTTCGAAAAAGACTCTTGAGGGCGCAGTAGCTTGAGGCTGTTTCACAGTTTTTAATTTGGAAACTCTGTATTTTCATTGAGCATGAGTGCTGCTGGAGTCTCTCCTGGAAGGTTCAGTGGTAGAATAATAAATATCAGAGACAAAAAGAGAGTTACTAGCACTGTGCGCAAGAACAATCTGCATTACAAGAGATATCGAAGGAATTTGAAGCTGAAGAAGCAGAGACTAGAAGACAAGAAGAAGAAGAAAGAAGGGCCTACTTATGGATGCAGGGAACTTCTAGGAACTTATATCCTTATAAGTAAGTGTTTAAACTAAATAAAATGTAAGAATTGTGTCAAGCTTTTGTTTTTTTGGACTTTTCCGAAAGTTTTAAATTTCTGTGTTTTGCGTCGCAGGAAACACTCTAACTTTTTTTATTTGTTAATATATCAACTTGAAATTTTGTATGTACTCTCCTAGATACTTTATCTATCTACACACTGTAGCATTGGAAATTACAAAAATACTACAAATAACCCCCACAAAAAAAAATCTTTTTGAAATTTTTTTTTAAAAACCTGACTTTTGAGGAAAAAATTTTTTTATGGTAATAAATAACTGAATTTATTAAAACCCATGCTACAGTGTGTAGGTATTTTGCTTACCCTACAATTAAAAAAAAGAAATACTTAATTATCTATAATATTAATAAAACTAGAGTGTTTCCCGTGAAAACAAAAAAAAACTGCTCCCCCCCCTAAGGCAATGGGTGGGGGGGAAAGAAAGTTTTTTTCATTGAAATTTTTTTTACAAAACTAACCAGGTTATAATAAAATAGTCAAATTAAAAAAAAAAAATATAATTAAAAAACTTTTGGTTTTGGGTAAATGGCCCCCTTAATAGATCACATAATTTTAAATAATGAGATGGATGTCTCAAATATTGGCATTGTTGATACCTCGTCTATAGTAGATCATAGGGGAAAACCTATGACCGATCACAAACTAACTTATTGCGATATCCACACAAAACGAAGCCAAAAAAAAAGAAAGATATATTTGTTATAGAAATTAAAAAAAATTTTATACCTCAAGGTTTCTGAAATTGGCGGCTGAAGCCGATTGGGACAGCATTCTCTTGAAGGATGATATAATGATATTGTCGGCTGCCTGTCCGAAAACGTTATAAGAATATTTGATATATGCGCACCAATGGTTAAAAAAAAGTAACAAAAAAGAGAGCTCCATGGAGATGTGATGCAATTAGGGAACTGACTAGGCAGCAAAAAAATAAATATAAAGCTATGTGTATCATAGATAATAGCGTGGAAGCAAGAAGACGATGCTGCGAGGCAAGAAATAAACTGAATGCATCTATAAGGAAGGCCAAAAAGAAATATTACAATGATAATCTGAACTTAAAAAACTCGAAAGCTTTTTGGGCTACTCTTCGATCCTCGGGTGCATGGGAATCCAAACAGGCAGGTGATATTTATGTTTTCCCACCTGATGATTTGAATGACTATTTTTCTTGAATGGGTTGTGAAAAAAGAATCAGTGAGGAACAGCTGGAGTGTTTATGAGAACAATCAGTGTGATAGAATTAAAAACAGTTTTTCATTTAAGACCATTACCGAACAAGACATAAAAAGAGTGAACAGCATCTCCTCTACGGCCTGTGGAGCGGACGGTATAAATATTGTAATGGTGAAGAAGTCTCAGTCCTTTCTGTGTTGGTGTTATCACTCACCTAGTAAATAGATGCCTGGTGACTGGCTGCTTTCCTGATTCTTGTAAGCGAAGTATTGTCTTGCCTCAGCCAAAGTCTAACAATCCTTCATTACCCTCTCACTTCAGACCTATCTCGATTCTTCCAGTGGTCTCCAAAATATTAGAAAAGATAGTAGTTGAACAAGTTTCATCCTTTATAGAACAAGAACATGTCTTGCCTGAAAATCAATCTGGTTTCAGAAAGGATTTCAGCACTTCCTCTGCTCTTGTGGATATTCTTGATGACATGTATTCTGCAGTTGATAGGAATCTCTGCTGTACCTTGACGTCTTTAGCTTATTCAAAGGCGTTTGACTCTGTCAATCACCGAATGTTCATCGCAAAACTAAAAAATTTTATGGGTTTGATGATGCCTCTGTAAAGATTCTTTGCATGCATCTTATTTAAGTAGAAGATCTCAAATCACCAAAATTGGTAATGATTCCTCTAACATACTGCACAGATCTGGTTGGAGTTCCACAGGGCAGCTGCCTCGGTCCTATTTTGTTTTCCATCTATACGTCTGATCTTGCCGACACGATAAGGTTTTTGTTCCCTGCACTCATATGCTGGCGATTGCCCAGCTATTGCTTCCTTACCCATCCTCAGAAGCAAAAACGGCACTAACAAAAATTAACAATGATTTATCAAAAGTGCTAATGTGGTCGGAAAGAAATGGGTTGGATTTAAACCCAGATAAATGTACAATTTTAAATCTGAGATTTAATAATACCGGCCAATCTCTTCCCGGTGACGTCATGTTGAACAACTCGCCCCTGTCTCTCAGTGAAACTGTTAAGATTCTGGGTGTTAAAATAGACTCACAATTAGAGTTTACAAGTCATGTAAAATATATATATATATATATATATATCAGAAGGTCATTTGTAGATTGAGGATTGTTTGCAGGCTGAGGTCGTTCCTGCCGGTGTCAGCTAAGCTCCAGATTGTCATGTCATTGATATTACCTTTAATATATTATGCTCTCCCCGCATTTGGAAATAGTTTGACCAAAGAAAAATTATTAATTTTAACAAAGTTAGAAAACAGAGCCATAACATTTGTGTATGGTTTGAGGAAATATGACTGTATCAGTTCTTATCGTAAATTGGCTCAAATTCCATCAATACAGGACACTTGCAAAATTTCAAACTGTGTCTCTTGTCCACAAGGTATTGACAACCAGTAGACCAACATATTTAAAAATAAATTAGTTGCCCGGTCAATAATCAGGGAGCTTAAGACGAGACAGGATGCCCTGCTGGCGGTGCCGCGCGTGCGCCTTGAAAGAGGGAAAAAGGGCTTTTCTCACTTCGCTCCCCAGCGGTACAACGGCCTGCCGCCTGAAATGAAATATTTAAGTAGGAGGGCGTTTAAAGACAAATTAAAAAAAAATGTTAGCTTAAGGAATATTGTTAAGTTATTTTATTGTTTGGTTGTATATTGTATGTTTAGTTTATACATGACCTGAGTTATTTTGTAAAACAACATCAATGTTGAAAATCGCTCATGAATAAAGGCCTTTTTTATTTATTTATTTATTATTTATTTAAATGCCTGCAAAGGAATTGATAACGTGGGCAAAGGATAACTTTTGACAAACGTAGGCTTCTCAGAGCTGTGTATGTACATATTTTCTTGATCTTGAGAAAATATTCAACATCAGTAATGGAACAAAACAATACTAAAATCGAAGTAAATTAAAATGACCATAAATATATATTATCAAGAGTAAAACGGCCTAATATATAAAGATTTAGCTTTTATTTTCCCACTTCATTCAAAATACTTCTGTGAATTTAGAAGAAGGACTATTTGTGATACAGAGTCTTTGGTATAGAATAAAATAATACGATCGCCATATTATTTACGTAAAATATTTACAAATTTATTAATGAAGGTGTTATGGAATATCTATTGTTCCATTTCTATGTTAAGCTATTACAAGATTACTAATCTAACATAGTAGTATTAACTGGAACGTTAGACGACTAGGAATCACGATCACTTTACAGAATTTTTATATGAATCATTTTCTCTGTTTAGTGGCCCGTTTAAAATAATAATTCTTCAAAAAGCTATCATGCTTTTAAATAGTGATAAGACCAATCAGGCATTTGTTTTATAAATACTTTAGTGTAATGTAAAACACTGTTGCCTGTGAGGCACTTATTAGCTACTTGTCTCATTTTATAATCTTAAAAAGTTATGGTATTATTAAATACATATGCATAGTGCGTGGTAATTGAGATAACAATGTACGTACATACACAATACTTTACTCGTGTATTAGTATAATCTTTTTGTTTACGATTTAAACAAATTTCAATTCACTTTAACATGATTGAGTTTTCCTTGATATAGCACTACATTATAAATTAAGTAATGCAGAAACAATGTCAATTTCAGAGATTTAAACTGAACTCATAAGAAATTATCTAGTATGTTCATAACATGAATCTATTTGATTTTAACGAGAGATGTCAAATTTAATTTACTAAGTTTTGTATATATTATGCGTTTTAAGACATTTTAAATACTCTTTAGATGATTTGTGGCTTTACAGATATAATGGAGAGCTTTAAGATGAAAAGTTACGTTGGTGTATATTAGTTTACACCTATATGGGCCTAGCCCTCTCTATATAAAAGGTGAGTTTTAAGTCCCTTCCCCCCTATTTTTTTTTAAACCGTATAAGTTACGAGGTTTAAACTCCGTACATATTCGTTAGACCTAAATATCTTGTTTTTCATGGGTTCATTGACTCTCCACCTCCAATGGGGGACGGTCCACGAGGAGTAAGCCGAGATTCTTAAATGTAAGCATAGGTTGATATGCACATCAAATTAAAGGTCTCTGTAAGTATTAGATAAAACAGATAAATTGATTATGATACAATACAAAAAGTGCATCATTCTGTACAAATAACAGCCGTTTGAATGCGTAAACTTTACTCTACTACAATGTTACATTAGTACGTAATATAAATTTAATAAATTGTTAGTTTTAATTTTTGTTTCCCTTATAGTACAAAACGTAGATCATCAAACGATGCAGAAGTGTCTTTGGGCGCTTTATTGTATTTTCAATTGCGCTTATTCAATTGCTATTATCTGCGTTTTATCGCGCAACTTTTTAAAAGTTCATTTCAAAACAATTTTTCTATTGCTGTTTATTCTTTAAAAGAAACTTTATTTTGTTGTGTTTAATGATTTTAAGGGATCACTGGAAGTCCGAGATCTAGGAGTTAACTAAAGGATTTAATAAGAAGTCGGTCATGTGTTGTGTCGCCTTGTAAGTATTTTATTTAAAGAATTGTTGTCTTACAAAGGTTTTAGACCCATTTATTTTTATTTCAACAGCGATTCCGGTTCTAATATTGTACGATTCCGATACTAGTAGGTTGTTACTTACCCTTTTATTGTAGTAGATGCTCAAACTGATTGCCTGTTACTTCCTGACAGTAGTATAGTCTGTTAACAAATTCACTCCTTACACGTGTTAGGATTTCCGGTGTTACCTTCCTGCAGGCCTCAGTAATTCTGTTCCGAAGATCTTCCACACATGCGACTGGTGTACAATAAATCACAGACTTCAAGTGTCCCCACAAAAAAAAAATCCAGTGGGTTCAAGTCAGGGGACCGTGCCGGCCATTCTATTGCCCCGCGTCGTCCTATCCACTTCTCACGAAAATGTACATTAAGGTAACCACGAACATTAACATAGTGTGGAGGAGCACCGTCCTGCTGGAACCTTACTTCTTCTTGATTAAACTCCCCACCATTAGATAAACAGATAAAACTGTTAATAGTTTTTTATGTATACCTACGCAATGTATTACATAAGCCAATGGTATTGCTTGTGGTTTTTAATGTCTTCACACTTACACAGATGTATTATAATATAATTTAGATCCTGCATTGGAACTTAGATGCATTCATTACCTTTTACTGATGTTAAGGAAACTGAGGAGAAAGAATATGTTGTAAAAGGTAAGAGGAAATAAATAACTGCCCGATTCGATCCGTATTCGGAACCACTAGTACCATTATCTATTATGGTGTAATCAGTGCATGTGTTCATACTTTGGTACCTTAATGTCGCCATGAGACCACCACCCTCATGAGCAAGAAGCTTAGGACCGTTGAATGACTATATTTGTACACGATTTTAGTCCTTCGTTTGAGTGCGGCCATGAAGAATTAATGCTCATCGTATATCCGCATTTGTTCTTAAACAGCTTCACTCTATTTCACTGGAAGTTTACATAGTCAAAACACCAAGGTAATCACAAGCTGAAAGTTTATATACATTTAAAATAGAGGAGCATGAATGGTGGGACAGTAATTTACGAGTAGAAGGTCGCTGTCAGGCCAGTACGTAATGTGCCTTGCTGCTTTGTACCTGGACACAGTTTAGAGGACAATCCCAAGGTTAATAGTGTCAGTCCTACATTTTAGAGAATAAGCAAATTAATTATCGTTCCACCTGATTAAATTTAAAAACTCGATAGCTTAATGCTTTATGAAACATGTAATCTCAAAATAAAATTGAAGTTTCCAATAAGATTTTCAATGTTATGTATACAGTACATGTGATATTTAAAATCAGATTACACTCAAAATACATATTTTAAACATAAACCGTAGTTTTTAGTTTAAATATGAGGTTACTAAAAAACATACATTTATTGGATTTGTAATAAAAATAACTGATTTCTTTTCTACATCTTAACGCCCAAAATGTTATAAATGTAAAATCTTTGTATTATTGCAAATAAATATTTTTTTAAGATTTAGAAAATGCATCGTAAAATTAGAGAAATAGTATGGTATAAATATTGCACCCAGATTAAATTATAGGACCACTTTAAATATTGTTTAAATTTACGAATAGAAGATTGCTAGGCCAGTGCAGTTACGTGTCATACATTATCATCAGTTCCATGAATATTATCGAGGTTTTAATTTGTGCTCATGAATAAATGTTATGTTGATAATTGCATTAGTTATCCTGTACATAAAACCAGTCGATACAGTTATCTTTCCGCTTATTTATATTACATTTAAAATAATTGTTATCAAATAAATATCATAAACTTTCTGAAATGAAACGATATCTTTCCTCAATATAACAAAACATGTGGAAGGAGAGATTTCATAATTGTACTGAAGGAAACGTTGTTTATCTTTTAAAGTGGCTCCTAATTATTTTTATTGTTTTTATTTTTTGTAGGATTTATTAATATATACCTTAAAACATCCATACATGTACTAATGTATGGTACAGGAATGTAAACTTGAATTCAAAGGAATTTAGTACATTATTTTATTAGTATACATATGTTGCTATATGTCACATGTTACAGTTTCACATTATTGTACTCAGTTTGTATACAAATTAATTTATTCTGCTTTTTTTCTTTGTCATGATGGTTACCTATAAAACACAATGTAAAAATGTTCACTGACGCTCAGACAAACCCATCAACTGCCATGCACCATTATCGAACTTGGTGTTGCTTATATAAACAAGAAACTTCATGGAACAATTTTAAGTCTGTGTGTCAGTCCATTCTTGATGTATATTACGTACAGACACTAAAAACGAATTTTTCCAGCCACTCAAGTAATAGGCAAAAGTTCAGTCAAAAATAACATTTCTAACTAGCATTTTACTATTCTCAGAAAAATAGGTGGAAAGAGTAAGTCATAAAATAGATATAATATGGATGTAATGTTATGGGAATTCATTATTTCGTAGCTCGAATATAAAATACGGTGGAACCATTCTCCGATAGCAAAAAATTACGTGATCTGTTGAAACTTCATTTCCCATCATCTCTGAGCTAACGCCAAGTTTAATAAATAGATCTCATCTATTAACAAATTTCCATGGTTTATGGAAACTGCGTGCGTTTACTGATCAACGTTATTTTGTTATTAATTTATTTTTAATTTAGTCTACAATGATTCATTTCCTGCAGAACGTTTATGCGTACTTTTATTAATTAGTATGGTTTAGAAGTTGATTAATTTACTATTTTATTTCACACTTATCGGAGAGTAAAAAGCATGTTTTCTTATTATTTAACTTTTTTAAATCTTTAGAATGAAAAATTAATGTTTAGTAACTATACTTACGTTAAATGAGTAATTCAGCCCTGAAACATGTTATAACACTGTGACAGATATTGCAAAATTTGTTGTAATCTTATAAAGCAAAGTTTTTGGTTGCTTTATAAGCAGTAATATAAAAATTTTACCCTATAACACCAATGTAAATATATTCACTAACACTTAGCCAAATGCCACCAAGTGGTATTCACCATCTAAGTCGATGTTGCTATTAGAAAAAATATATTCATGCAAGATTTTACTTTTATATGTAAATTCTTTCTCAACATATCTTGCGGACAGACAGGCAGAAATTAAGTTTTAACTAACACTCAGCCAATAAAGGAGTGAAATAAACCATTAATTGGAATGCACTTGTGTACTGACTTCAAAAAAATTGTTAGTTTAAACAAATATTAAACTTAATTTTTCTTTATTCTGAAATATTTTTAATGTATACAGTTATAAGTTTAGGTTATTTTTAATTAAATGTGTTTACCAATATTGTATGTCTAAATGCAAGCTAACATTTCTCACATTTCTAGATAGAAATTCCTTCACTCATTCCTTCCTTCACAAGAGCGCTCTGAATCTCGATTTTGACAACACGATCCTTGTTCACGAGGATGCAAGATATTTTATTTCTTCGTCGATTATTAATCTTATTGTAAAGTTTGTATCAAAATACGTATTCTTACTTTGAAAATAGTGCAACAGTTAGTCTAAACGTCAGCTAAGATGTGATAGAAATTATTATTTTTTACCATGGAAATATTTTTACAGAATCAGATCGATCCAAGAGAATAGTAAACTGGATTATGTTTTCCAACATCATTAATGAAGGGAAGCAAAATGTGTTTGTTGGTTTCACTTACAAGCATTTTATTTTTTGCATGTTTATTATTAATCATTAATTTGATAATTTCTTAAATATTTTGTAAGGGTTTCCTAAGAAATCAGCTTCATCAAATAATTGGTACTTAAATTTAAAACCTGTTTTTGTTTTGAACGAATGTAGTTTATATAAAATAGATACAACAAAATTTCTGAAAATATGGACCCATTCAGTAATTCGCTCAAAGAAAATCGGTATGTACATTATTTTTCTAAGAGGCTTTATTATTTCTATCCACCATGTTTAGTAAACTTGGTTACAACTATACTTATGACGGCTAAAAATCTGTTGTAGGCTGTTCAAAAACATCCGTGTCAAAATGTAGTACTATTGTTTTGTATATGGAGCAATTAGTTCTTAATATACCTTATTAATATTTATATGTGCAAATTTCTGTAATATTGTAAATCGGTGAATGAGTGAATTCCATTGAAGTGTATATCATGACACTATTTTTACGGATATTTAAGTTTTCTCCCTAATATGGAAATTATATATTTCTTGAAAAATTATATATTTTATTTTTATATATATATATACTATAAAATATATATATTATATTAATTATATATATATATAAATATAATTTTATATATATATATATATATATATATATATATTATTATATATATATATATATATATACATATATAATCAATCAAAGATTAAAAGACTGAGATACGTTAAAACATATCTCTAGGTTATTTCCCTGAGCTTTCCAAGCCAATGCTCAGTGACAGGCTTCATGTCGTCAAACATTACTGGGAAGATGTTTCTTCTGTTTCATGGCAAGTGTACGTTTTTTAGAATAAGATATTTAAGATACTATTCACTTGTTATTATATAAAACTGTTAATAGTCATACCAGATATGAGAATATAATTTTCTTTCTAAACGTTTTTAAATATTTTAGGATAGATCTTTCATGTAAAAAAAAATTTAAACTGAAAAAAACAACACACATACGTTTTAAATTATTTTTTATAAATAACCATTGATATATATTCTAGTTTCCCAAATTTAAATATAATGAAATATTAACTATTTCAAATCTGTAATCATGATGTTTACCTCCAAGGGTAAGTTGTCGGTTACATACCTCCCAGATGAAAATGGTGTGTGAGTTACTGAAATAAATTTGTGTCTCTGTTGGCAAATACTACTAGCATGAAGTCAAAATACTGATAGTGTGACCGTCATAAAATGACTAAAATAAATGCATGTCATTTTCCCTTGCATTGACTAGTGATTTAAAAGTCATTCTCTGATTGTTTCAAGTGTTGCATAACTATTCCTAATATGCCTTATTGTAACGAAGAGTATTATTATATACTTATGGTGTTGGGTGTTTTCAAAACCATGTAGCTACTGTGAAAACCTATGCACAACGTTACTCAGAGTGAGAGTACCATTGTTGAATAAATCGTAGCCAATAAAATTATTAATTAATGCTTAGTAATAATATAAATTGCTTACTATTTCATCATCTAGATTGCGCTAATTACTTGTAATCTGGGTGTGTCTGTTGACGAAACGATGCGGGTGGTTAGTTTTGACTCTCTTCGTTTTTCGTCGCCAACTATCTTTAAATCCCTTCAGACGAACATGACTCGATTTCAAGAGTTCTGTATCAATATCAGATTTCAGATGCTGCACATAAGAGAAAAGTGAAATCGAGCTGGTATGAATTATCTTTAGCCAATCTAAAATAATGCCCATAATGGCTGGCTTAGTTATCACTTTGCCCGTTCAGTTGTCAAAGGTAAGTAACGGCTAGGACTGAGCGGGCTGATGTATCAACTAATTGAGTCAGAATGCTCAGGATTAATACATAGACTCATATTATCGACTATTATACCTTCAATTAAAGGCTTCTTTGGAAGAAAAGGGTTCGAAAAGAACTAAAAGTACACCAAAATTGAAGGTGTTCTATTGGACCATGCTGTAAGCTTGGTTATTACATATGCTGACGTACTAAAAAAACAAAATGCTACAGATTTATTCACATTCTGTGGTATTTATTTCCAAATATAAGAAATAAATATGGTATTTAAAAATAGAAATTCGTACTTTAATGGACCTAAAAGCAATTAAAACTCTATACATTCAAACTACCCATTTGTCTTAGCAAGACAAACATTTCATGTTCTATTTAAAATCTATGGTATTTATACAGCACATACTTTATAGAAGATTATGCAATATTCCTTTTTCAATATGTTATGCGCATTTAATCTTTTTCAAATATTTGGTTTGTGTGGAGAAATTCTAGTAACCATGCATTAATACATCATTTTAAAGGCTTTTATTGCAGATTGAAAACTTCCTGGTTTTACAATTTAATTTTAAATATGTAAAAATAGAGGGGGCTATGTAAATTGAAAATAAAAAAAACAGTGAAATAATCAGGAAAACAAATGGTACGATAGTGATTCTGTCCAATATAGCATGAAAAATGTGCTATATGTCATAGGTTTACATTAAAAAACGTTGAGAATAAATCCAGGGACTTACATTTTGGCACATCCTGTTCCTAAAACTGGACGAAATTATTTTAGAGGGAATCTATTAAATTCCAGAATATGATTGGAGGGAGATTGCTATTTCTATGTTTCTTCTTTGTTACAGCTGTACCTCTTCTAATATGCGTTTACATTTAGGATATTCCAGCTCTCTTACCCCAAATGCACCGAACTTTAGTTACCTCTTTATAGCTGTAATTTTACAGAAAATTTCCAGAACAGTATTAGAAAAAGTCAGTTGCCTTAAATTTTGTTCAATGTTAACAAAACGAGTCTTAATTGTTATTGTTGTAAAGACATTCTCTTCAAAGTTTTTTTATTTGTCTATAGACTTTAGCGGGAATTATACACGAAGAAAATCATGTTTCAGAGTTATAGAAGAACTGAGATGAGAATGACAGTTAACACATGATTTGCGTATGATTATTATAACCATTATGTTATTGGGATTCTTTAGCAAGAACAATTTGATTTTCTCGTTGAAGGCATGCAACATGTTTCGTACGGAATTCCTCCCACTAACAATAATTTATTATTATTCGGATGTAGAGGAAATTCTTAAAATCTAAACTAGACTTCCTCGTAAATGTTTTTGTTAAAGAACATAACTCCTGCTATGGACAACGTTAAGGAATTGGGTGCTTTTCTTGAAGCCATGTTTTCATTCTCATAAGTTGCAGGCTCACGATGCGATGGATTTTGTTGTGATGATCATAACCGATTTTGGGAATGCTTATAGATATATCACTCTACAAGTTTATCAATGACCTCTGATATGAAACCTTTTTAGTGCACTGGGGTTAGGAGCTTGAGTTACTGGTACAGTAAAATAGAAATATCTTAGTTTTGATAATTTCTTAAGAAATGTGATTTCAGGTGTACCTCAGGTGTAACCTTAAAACGTCATTGGATTTGGTCAAATAAAGATTGACGACGATGCCTAAAAGTTTTAAATAATAATAATAACGTTTCTAATTTTAATACTACTTCTCGAATGTCATATGTTTAGTGACATATATAAAGTCATGCATGTTATATTTATTGTTAGTATACATAAATATTAAAACGTGTGTTTAATTCAAACGAATTAGAAATCCGATATGTGCCTTATTCTAAATATCATGGTTATATATAGCTTGTCAAACATGCATCTAGTAGAAATACAATAATTGGATGTAATAGGAATTTAACAACTGTCTTAAGCAATGTCAAATTTGTATAAACATACAATAGAATGATTTTGTGCCGAATTCTATAGATTTTATAGAATGTATTTTTTGGGTCAGTTCTGGGTTGAATAACGATCGCAATAGTTATAATATTATATTAATTTAAATTATTATAAATTAATTATGTAGAAATACAAAGGGCCAGTAAGACCCAGCTTTAGATCATTAAAGTTCCAAGAAAAATCCAATATTTCAATAACTTTATACTCGTTACTTTAGCATCTTGTTCCAAGTTTAGTTCCGTCCAATTATTGGACTTTGTTTAACTTCCGATTCAAAACTTTTCATTATCTGCTGGTGTGTTGGTTCACTGTTATTAGTCCAGTTCGAATAAAGTATGATAGTTTCCTTCGTCAAAATTGTATTAGTTTTTCTTATTTAACTTATAATGAGTTATGAAGCTAAATTAAATAAAAACTGAGATGTGTAATGACTTATTTAAAATATTTTTATCAGGGGATTTCGATAAAGACAGATCCATAAATGATTGACTGATACTAAAGCAAAATAATAAGACATTTCCCTAATTTCATATTCCAAATATTACTGTCACTAATCAAAATGTTTTACTCTGCGTGATTAGCTTAACCTAGGTCGCCTTAAACATTCATATACAGAATAATTATCTTAAATCATGAAACTCGTGTTATAGTAATATAATTTATTAATTAAATTCTGTAATATGGCGTTTCTGTATATCTTATATAATACTACCATGAATATCTTACTACATCAAATTATATATATATATATATATATATATATATATATATATATATACACACATATACTTTTGTTACCATATAATTCAATTAAAATCAGTATTGTTAGGGTAAACGCGCACTAGCACGGCCAAGACCAAGACCAAGACCACGACCAAGAACGTGCAGCCAGGACAACCTGAAATGATGTGGAGCAACGCGCACTAGTCAGACCAAGACACGACAAACGCAAGACAGACGCACGACCACAGCTGTACGCTCTGGTCGCACAGACCAAGCGCGAGACCAGCTTGACGTTGCGGCCAGGCTTCCATCAGCTGTTATAGAACAACGCGCACTGCCTACGGCCAAGTCTGCGACCAGGAGTAGTGAGAGAGGTTGGTGTGTGCGATTGAGTTGTTTGTAATTTGTGAACAAGTTTAGTAGACAGTATTGTAAAATGGCAATATAATGTGGGATTTTTCATCAGATGATTATGCCAATAGAATAATGAAGAAGGAGAAATGGGAAGAAATAGCATTGCTATTCGGTGGCGATGTCTGTACAACATCGGTACAGAAGAATAAGTTATGTAAGTAGAAAGTATTTTTCTAACTTTTAATTACATATTTTAAAACTGGATGGACTAGAACCACTGTCTTCGATTTTTTGGGCAAAAAACACAGCATATTTATGGTGGATATGACCAGAAAATCTACCAGCAAGGATCTTCAATAGCTCCTCCTATGAATACTGTTGGCAACAACTACGAACGTCTCACCAGTCTACAAAGAAATACTTCAACCCCACATTCAATGACTGGAAGTAGTGTAAACGAAGACGACCAAAGTGTCCCCATTGGTTCAATGTTTTGATGACATTAATAACAGTTGCTAGATCTAAGATAGACTAGTGTATAAATTTAAAAACTCAGTTTTTACAATTAATTTGTCATTTGTACTAAGTTTATATCCATTTACTATGTTACTTAGAATATTATTCAATTATTAAACTTAACCTTAACGTTACTAGTAGTTTTTCTTCATTTCCAATACACAAGCGCATGGCAGTATCAGTTCTACTCATGTGAGGTGAGGCGCAATTTTCACTAACAGTTCGTCAAAACTTTTAACACTCATCCGTGTGTAGTTAAAAAACTCTTCTTCATGTTCACGTAAATTAGCATACAAACTAACGAAGTACCCTTTTAAAGGCCTCTCTGCTCTCAAGGGGTGTGTCCAGAGTTTTCTTTTACCTTTTACATATTTACGGTACACATACATGGCCACTGCTATTTCCTCGACATGCATTTTCAGACTGACTTGTTTTTTAGTACATTACAAAACTGTCTTGGTCTTGGTCGAGGTTGTGGTCGTGCTGTTGCAGACCAGTACTGGTCTTGGTCTTGGTCGTGATCTTGGTCTTGGCCGTGCTAGTGCGCGTTTACCCTAATGTGTGTTTTCCCGGGTTTTATATAGTGATTCAGAATTAAAATTGGTTGAAATTGCAGATTAGAAAAACAAACAATTTACTGAATCATAATTGTATTCTCCATTTGTAATCCATCCTCCAAATCTAAAAAATTATTTCTCTTGAAATCATTGTAGTTAATAACATGATAGGTTTCTTTTCGTTAGCAGTGTGACCTTAAACATGTGACCTAATAGCAGTGTGTATTAAAACATTAATGCGACTACCTCTGACTTATTTTGAAAGTCGCATGGCTAAAACATAATCAAAGAACATTAATAATTGAAAGCGTAACAATCACTGCCTTCATTTTCAGTACGTATAAAAATAATGTTAATAATGTAGGGATTGTTTGGTAAAACAAATTACTTGCTTTTGGCCGGTCATATTTAATACGGTTAATAATGTACGAAATATACCCTCATATTTGTAAAAATAGACAAGCAGCACAATTTATAACTTTAATGAGGAATGTGATAGTTGAAAACATTATTGATTTCATTACTTCTTACTAATCGTGTTATCACATGTTTTTCCTATTGTAATTTTTGCACGAGACGTAGGTGATCATTTTACTGAACGAGATGTAACCACGTGTACTATCCTGATGAGGTGTTCTCTGTCACCGAACTCTGATTATGATGTTTCGCTGGATGTAGACAGGATCGGAACTTGCACACAAAGTTTGGACACAGGTTTACCAACTTCTAACTCCCAGGATACAACTTTGTCTGAACTGTTGCTATGTTATAGCTCGCCAGAGTTTCTCTTTTTCTAGCCGAAGTTAATTACCTCTGTGTTATACTAGTACGAGTATTTTTTCAACTTCCTATATTTTCATTAAATCATAAAAATATTACTCCAATTTAAAAGGATTATTATTTTGATAAAATACTAGTTCTGGTGTCTATGAAATAAATTTTTATATGTATCACATGCAGTTACAATTTCCTTAGTTCTATACAATGATCATTATATACAAATACATTGTTTTCTGTATTTATATTAATATTATATGTTTATTAAAAATACATTGGATTCTTGGATGGACAACCGCTGTCTTGTGTTATAACAAGACACTATTTTGATTCATATTGCTACTGCTATGTGTATCCTAGTAGCCCATGTTTACGAAAAGAGTTGAATAATGTACGTCAAATAGTATATCAAAAATATTATATTTAGTCAAAAAATGCGAAATTCACGTTTATTGATGAAACAAGTGCTATCCAATTTAGAGTATTGTTAAACATGTGGAAAATACCTTGATAAATAAATGTATTTAAGTATATTTAAGCCAATATTTGTTGAATTGTTTTAAATAAAGTTATTGTATTATAGAACACAATTATAAACTTATACATTAGTAAGTTACACATTTAGTCAACATACAGTACGTTGTATGCATGACTCTGAATTTAGACTTTGGTTGTATTCAAAGTGTATTGGCAGATTGCTGGTTATATATAAAGTATAGATGAACATAACTGCTATAAAACCCGGGAGCAATTTTGACCGATTTTCATCTGACATACATATCATTATACATAGTTGTATAAATGATTTCTTGATGTATAAGTAAAGATAAGTCACTTATATTACCTGTAGAATAAAACTACGAAAAAAATCAAATTAAATGGTTTGCTTAAAGTAGCAAATCAAAATTTAATAACGCATATACCAATGTACCAATGTATAGACGAGATAAGTTTTACCTTCACCATTGTTTGTGGTCAAACTGACTAAAATATGTGTTATACGATACAGTCGTGTGTATTCAATTAAGTATTTTAACACTATTATATTTATATTTCAAAACTAGTGCAATGTATCCTTTATCAAAAGCGTTTCACACCTTTGTCATGAATACATTAGCAAGTCTAAATCCTACATATTTTGTATCTGCTTGCAGTATGTAATACAAGATTAGCTTTATTCAAGTACGAAGCTATTCATAAGTCGATTAGATATTTTAGGTGAGGAATGGTATTCAGTAAAATAATAACCTTTACAAGTTGGTAATGATTTGTCAGGACAAAATTAAATTGGTAGTACAATGTCCAAATAAATCTAACCCGCATTTAACTTTTGTCATAACATTTTCGTGAAATCTTTTCAGTTATAACAGTTTGAATGTATTTTGTGTGTTCAAATATATCCTTTACATATACCTTATAACACGTTCGTTTAATAGTTTCAAACAGGGCTTAATTAGTTTAAAACTTTTGCAAAGTTTGTATTTTGATTCTTTATTCAATTTAAAGATATGTTATTTCTTAAAAACCCAAACAAACATACTGCTAATAAACTAAATAAGACATTACTATAATTTATTTACAATTTATTATTTATTTTGACATCAAAAGGGAAATTTTATGAAATAGTTTTCGGACATTCTATTTATACTTTGAAACATAACATTTCCCATATCTCACTAGCTAGGGGTTTAAATGATGAAAACAATTAAAATAGTTGTTACACAATAAAATAATCGCAACCTGCTTAAGATATATAAAACCAAATTAGCAGACATGATACAAAACGTTTCAAGCGAGAATGTTCTAGTGATACAAGTTGCCGGGCTTGGTTAAAGAGGATGTGTTGCGGTTTAGAAGGTCAGGTTCTGACATGTCTGTGAACGGTTTAGTTGCATCACTAACTCACCTTCTATCTTATCCGAGTAAAACGGTAGTTTTGTACCCTACAGATAGTTAAGTAATGAAGTTCGAACTAGGTTTTTGTTTCACATTGCAATGCAATTAAGTGATTCGTGGTCTTCTCATTTTAAACTAGTAAATGTAGTGTTTCAACCCTCCGGTGATGTCTGAGTTATACGAGTATATATTACTTTGAACGTGAAACAATCTTTTAAGTAAAAACGTATAAGCCCCAATGCCAATGACACAATCATACTTTTAAAATTCTTAAATATACATGTGAAAATGTGGGAAGGTTTAGTACGTAAATTTGTACATACAACTATAGTTAGAAAATATTCGTCTTCTTACTATTACGGTTATTTAAACCAAACCATAATTATTAACCTACTTGCAATGCCAATTTGTAAATTTGTAAAAATATAAGTAAACATATGTAAGGCCTTCTTTTAATTCATATCAGCATATTTTCTGAGCCGTACTTTCCTTTCTCACCAATTACAGAGAAACACGTGTTATTTCATGTAAAAGAATTTCCAACTTCATAGAGCAAACTAATCATGAAGTTCCTAAAATTCTTCCTAAAATCCTTATAATCTTCGATCCTGAACTATATTAAGTATTGCAGGCTCATTATTCCCACGTAAATTGACATTAACGTACATGGCCTTACAAAGCATCATAAAAATATTAGAATATCCTTACCTTTTATAGTTATCCTGAGACGAATTATATTTTTACTCAACAAGCATAGTGATAAGTTATATTAGCCACGAATGAGAGCACATTGATTTTGGAGGCGTAGAAGTGGTCTAGGAGATTGTCCACCAGATGATAGAGGATTTTTTATGATGGTCAACAATCAATCTACTGGGAATTCTTCAGTGTGCTGATCGGATTCGGTAGGCTATGCCGTGACGGTCCTAGCGATAGAATGAATTGCGGTTCTGTAGTGAAACATTTTGATATGATTATATTCAAATTACGCAAACTCAAGTAGTAATATGTTAGTAACAACGCAAATATTAACTAGTTTACGTAATATGTACTATCTATAGTTGTAAGGCAGATTACTTCTTATATTCAATTTATGTGTTTTTGAAATCATCAAGCTAATTCGTAAAGTATTATGGTATGAATATCAACTAATTTATGATGTAAAGGTTTTAATTGAGAGTGAACGTAGTGATCAAATTGTTCTTCAGATCAGGACAATTTTTGCAAGTATCAGTGTTGGAGTATGTGTATGTGGATATTAGAAGAGTAATATATATATATATATATATATATATATATATATATATATATATATATATATGTATGTATAAAACTATAACACAACTTCAATATCACATAGTGGTGGTGTTTTTAGTGGCTTAAATAAAATATTGCCGGAAAATGTTACACATTGTTTCTTTTACTTTAGAAGTAAAAATTTAATTTCACATCTTGTAACTAGGTATGTGATACCATTTCTTTGGGCATTTATTCTGAATATGTACTCTGTGACGTGATAGTAAAGCCTCAGTAATGAATGTTTTCAAAAAACGAATAAAAGATAAATAGTTATACTTAATAACTTAGATAATAACTAAGATAATTATTTAAATTTTAAAGAATATTATTTAAATAATTAAAAAATATATATATACAATTTTTTACCTATCTTTTATTATAAGTTAAAGCAAATAACATTTTAAGGTAGTGTGGGAAACTCACAAAACTGACAATATAAAAAAAACTGTTAGGCTTTTATCTCCATAAAACTGAAACTTTTAACAAGTAAAACCTCTTTTATGCCTTGTCACCACTGAATATCTTATCTAGTGCCAAGGATGATAAATGTTGCTCCAGGGGTCCGTCCGGTCTACACAGTTTCATTTCGGTTTTACCTTTTGAGTTGATACAAAGCTTTATCTTATATTACTGGTTTAAAAAAATTTAATTGATATTAAATACAATAAATACTGGCTGATAAACTTATTAATACAATAAAGTGAAATCATATTTTCATTATTAATTATTCTTAAAATTATCATCTTCAGCTAAATACTGTATAGCAGAAAGCTTACCGAAATTCAGGGTTTATTACTGGATTATTATATAAAGACTATTTCTTGAGCCAGAAACCCACAGTTATTTAAGTATACATGCAAACTAGTATAGTAACTAGTATACATTATAAATGTATTATTTAAACAGAATGTATACAGGCCAATAAATTTAGGGTAATTTCTGTTTTGGAAATAGGGGTAATGTGGTATTACACATCTATGAGAATGTAGCATTAAAAATGTTTTCTTCTGCTTACAAAATAAGTATTAATTTGTATTCATACGAGATCTATATAAGCTTTTTTTTTACTTATTAGACATATTTTGTTTTAATACTTTAAAAGTGGTGACCTAAATGTAGTGTTTACGAAGTAAGTGATATTTGTTTTGGTGGTTTGATTTGGCTGATCTAACAATGGTATAAGCATGTGATTTATTTGTGATTTAAATTATATACAAACTAGCAACATATTTTTAGTTTCTTTATACAAAACAAGTTTTAAACCAAATATTACATAAATAATACATTATGTTGTTTTTAACACCTAGAAACTTAAATTAGGGCAAGTTAAAAGCCATAAACACACAGAAAACCGAACGCTGACTGTTATTGTAGGAATTGTAATGCTTATCTGTCTTTATCAAACTATTGACGGCAAATAATCATCTTTAATAGATTTATAATTATAAAGTAAAATATAACGTGTATAGAAATTCCCTGAAGCTCCAAACCAAAGCTTAATTATTAAGCTCCATACCTCAAATCAAATAATAGAAGTTCATACCTTATTATACCTGGATAAGTATTGGGAACAAGAACACGGAACAACCTCTTACAACGATAACTGACAAATATAACAGATCAACCATCGCGATCGAGATTGTTATCGTAGGTTATATTAAAAAACTTTTCTATATCATATGCGTCTTTTTTGTATTTAGGTATACATTGTGAATTGCGTTACTATATCAATATTAAATACATAGTACTTGTATCTAAAGAATTAAGATATAAATTTATATTTCCATTCCAGATAATTTAACAATAAAATAACACACCCACGCATCTCCTTGTCTCACGAAGGTGTTTACGTTTTTGAATATACTCCAGATGAGTATACGTCAGCTACTTAATATAATGCAAACATACATTTTGGAAGCTATTAAAATAACAGAAAAATGTAATGCTGTTTTAAACGTAAAATCAAACTGATACTTTTGGTGTCTGTATTAATTAAAAATTTGTTATGTGTTTAGTGCAGTGTATTCAGAATTTGTGTATTTGTCTTGTGTTACGTCTCTATCTGTTTTTACTTATGACGCTCTAAAAAGAAGTAAATATTTTATGCTTTATGTTAGCACCTAAGGATGTTAAAGTTGTACCAAAACTGAATAGTGTTTTGACAACGTAAAGGGCCACTGTGACAGTTTAGGTAAACTAATCTTTCGTGATATTTTAGTGGTTTAATTAGCATAATACAAATATATATATATATAGAACTTCCATGGAAATCAAATCTATAACTGTGATGGTTTTAATATTTCAAATAAGAAGGTAGTTAGTTAGTTAGTGAAGCTAAACCATTGAATATCTCCTATCAGATTTAATTAAAGTTTGTCAAATCAAAATATTTTACTCGATGTTTTAGCTGACCTATTATTATACATGTGAACATTATTGACAGCTCGAGCTCGCAACTAAACAAAATGTATTCTTTCATACGTATGAAACTGATGGATGGGATTATATATCGTTTTTCTCTGGAAGCTTTCCAAAGATTGGTTGTCAAATATAACTTTTAATCTTAATATCCAACCATGACTCACGCTATGAGTTTATATTCATTTTGCAATGTTTGAATATTTTAATGTGGGTTACCTTAAAATTTTAAACAAATAAAAGTGGCTTTTATATAATTTTGCCTCATAGTATATTTTATTGCATCCACAGAAGATATATGTGTTCGTGTGTTTTTAAGACTGGACCGTCGTTCATTACCTTAAATACCTATTGATGATTTTATTGTTACTTAACAAAATTTATTGAATTATCTTTTAAATATATTTTATGTTATAGTTAAATATTTCGCTATATTAATACATGCTAAAACTATTTAAAGTTATTAAATCCTAAATATTGTTAACATATTTTTAGGAATTTTATAATTTATTAACAAACTATGTAAGAGAGTAACAGTAAAAGTGGGTTCAAGACCTATGTATTTTGCCTTTTTTTTAAAGCAATAGAATAAAATTAATTTTTATTCATGTCTAGTTAATTACAAAAGTAGCAACTAAAATCAGGAATAGTGTTAGAAAGTGTGTAAGATTAGTGATACTTGAGATTTATCCATGGGAGTAGATAGACAAAAGCCCATTAAACACAATAGATTCACTAAAACAATACATTCCTTTAAAGATTAAGCTACGTTATCGATAATGGAATTAGCTGTTGTAGAACCTCCTCAATGAACAGGAAAGATTACAACAGAGTTCCATTAGAGACAATGTACAACATAAGTGTTTGTTCTGCTGGTAGTATATTGATTCAAGCTATACATAAAGGATATTGAGTTTAGGAAGGTGTAATGTGATACTTGAACAATAACGTGAAACGCCACACTCTCAGGAAATGTAACAGCTAGCCAGTGCCACTATTATGGAGTTGAACCGGAAAAGAATAAATCGAAACAAATAAAAACGAAACTGAACATTGAGTATGGTTTGACTACTAGTATAATTTCAGTATGACACAAGTTAAAATTTACCTGGAATATTTTGATGAATAAGGGGGTTACAACCCCCAGCCACCCTCCCCTGTATACTCCTATAGCAGTAAATATTCCAGAGTTGATACAGTAACAGTGATATTTTCATTCAACACCTTTACCGCATACCCTATACTGCCACTGAATTACAAGCATGCAATTCTGTTAAAAACTAGCTGGCTAAAAATTAATATTTGTAAACATAAAATGTAACAATCAGAAACATTTTTCATTATTTCCATGGTAATAAAAATTAATTGCTCATTCAAAATCCTAAATTGAAGCGTTAACATGCTACAAAGTTTAGGCCAGATTTAATACGATTTATTACCTCCATAGCTGTCACCTCCATTTTGATTGAATGATAGATTGTTAAAGAGTTTGTTAATAGCATGTTGAGCAGATTTATACCCCGTTTGGGCGATGTAGAATGTGCCACCTTTGGCT
This sequence comes from Homalodisca vitripennis, assembly GCF_021130785.1. NCBI lineage: Eukaryota > Metazoa > Arthropoda > Insecta > Hemiptera > Cicadellidae > Homalodisca > Homalodisca vitripennis. Next base: position 94,231,638 of record NC_060209.1, on the reverse strand, counting down.
CAGTTTGGCCAGAGGTGAGTGTATGGTACTTTGGCAGAGAATGCAGTATAAATAAGAGTGGAGGGTGGTGGCTATTATTATGTACACCGGCTGGGTCTAAATTCTCTGTTCATCTATCTCTACATTTGACTGATGAGGCCAAGAAGAGTGGACACCGGCTGGGTCGAAATTATCCGTTCACCTATCTCTACATTTGACTGATGAGGCCAAGAAGAGTGGACACCGGCTGGGTCGAAATTATCTGTACACCTAACTCTACATTTGACTGATGAGGCCAAGAAGAGTGGACACCGGCTGGGTCGAAATTATCTGTACACCTATCTCTACATTTGACTGATGAGGCCAAGAAGAGTGGACACCGGCTGGGTCGAAATTATCTGTACACCTACCTCTACATTTGACTGATGAGGCCAAGAAGAGTGGACACCGGCTGGGTCGAAATTATCCGTTCACCTACCTCTACATTGGACTGATGAGGCCAAGAAGAGTGGACACCGGCTGGGTCGAAATTATCCGTTCACCTACCTCTACATTTGACTGATGAGGCCAAGAAGAGTGGACACCGGCTGGGTCGAAATTATCTGTACACCTACCTCTACATTTGACTGATGAGGCCAAGAAGAGTGGACACCGGCTGGGTCGAAATTATCCGTACACCTACCTCTACATTGGACTGATGAGGCCAAGAAGAGTGGACACCGGCTGGGTCGAAATTATCCGTACACCTACCTCTACATTTGACTGATGAGGCCAAGAAGAGTGGACACCGGCTGGGTCGAAATTGTCCGTTCATATACCTCTACATTTGACTGATGAGGCCAAGAAGAGTTGACACCGGCTGGGTCGAAATTATCCGTACACCTACCTGTAAATTTGACTGATGAGGCCAAGAAGAGTGGACACCGGCTGGGTTGAAATTCCCCGTTCACCTATCTTTTTGGCTGGGCCTTTCAAATTGTGTATAGTGAAGTAGTCTTAGTCTTGTAACACAAGATTGAGGGGTGGCGGAGGGTTGATAGTTACATATATGTTCTATTGTTATTTTAAATAAAATGTGAAAAAAGTTTTTGTATTTTAATGGTTACATCTTTTTATATAAAATGGTTGTTTTTGCTAAAGGGAAACAAAATGCGTGTTCTCAAAGGAAAGTTGTCATGGATATGAGTCGCATTCGTCTTAGGTTTACAATTAGAACAATTGCTGACACAACCAAAGCTAAAAACTAAAAATTTCATTTCCTAGAGTTTCTGGCCATTTTTTCATTCACAGAAAGATTCATGGTTTTAAATTTTAAACGAGTCAGTGTTACGAAATTGTAGAGCCAAGGTAACTCATTGACAATAACGATTGTTTCATACTATATTACGACGATCTCAAACGATTGTTCCGGTCTGAGATGCTGTGGGCGTGACACTGGCAGAGGGATGAATGTGAGATTGTGTGTGATAAAAGTTCATTTAGCAATAAATACTTTAATTTATTTGTATATTAAAAATATAAATTTATATTATATGTTTTAAGAATAGTAGAGATGGTTAATTTATTAATGTGTTAAATTTTAATTATAACACGTTAAAATATTACATTAATTTCACCACTTTGTGTAAATGTAATTATTTCTTTATTTTATTATCTTTATTATTTTTTGTTTTTTTCTTAGATAATATTTATTTAATGTTTTAAATTTTACATTGCAACAGGTTAAGTGTAAGAAAGGGCCATGCGGCCCTAACTTTGGCTGTACAAATAAAGAATTTTTCATTTCATTTCATTTTTTTATATTATAATTAGACATACAAATGTACCTGCATGTAATATTATATTGGGTTAATTGTTATTGATTTTTAAAGTTAGCTTGACATGGACGATTTTGATTAAAAAGAAGATTTGATACAGTATTTATTTTTTGAATCTCTTGGATTTGAGTCAAAGGCCAATAAAACAGGCTTAGGTAAAAACTCCAAAGCCCAAAATTAGATAGTAGTACCATTTCCTTAGTGGGTCTTTTAGTATAGGACTTAAATTATTTTCATTATGAAAGTTAATGTTTTATTGTGGTAGAAGTTTTAATTTTTGTTAATAGTCATTTATGGGGGTATGTGAGCTATTGGTGGATGGTTATATGTTATAAAGTGGCAATGACTGGTACAGACTTGTTTTAATGTTATTTAATTATTATGCAATTATTTATTGATATTTTTAGCAATTTTTTAACTGAACATAATTGATTCCGCTGTGTATGTCTGTAATTTAAGAAAATCAATGTGTAAATCAATGTGTAGCTCATTGGGGGGAACAAATCAATTCAACAAGTTACGTATACTGACAAACTAGACAAATACACAGGCACTAATACAGAACAACCAGCCATAGAAGTTACATCAGTTACACTATCAAACATGCAATAAAACATGGTAAAAGAAAATTACTAGCGAAATTTGAAAATACTAACAAAGGATATCCATAATAAAAAAACTTTAACAAGAAAAATAATGTAAAATAACAAAAAATCTGGTAAACAGTAAAGTCACAATGATGACTGTCATATTGCTTGTTAATTGGAAAAACAAATAGCTAACCACATTACAGCCCCACTCCCTTAACACACCTGTATAAGCAGACATTTTTACTCTCATTTTCAGTTGAGGAGGTTGGCTGCGGTGAAACAAACTTACTACTTTTTCCTTCTTAAGAACCATGTTAAACATCAATACATTTTGGGCAATAGAATTACTGTAGATATATTGTTTTAAAGGTGTCTTTACCAAATTTTTACCTTTTCTTTTAATATGTATACAGTTTGGGTATTTATTCAAAATGAGAATAAAACTTTTCTATAAATAACCAATAAAAATATTTAAAAAGAGTTCGGATGCGTATTAAATATATCTTTACAATGAGAAACCTCCAATAGTTCTATGACTACAATAAGAAGGTAAAAGTATTTAATGTTTAATATTGTTCTTATCGTCAAAAATCAAGATGGTCATCATTATACTCGGCTCTCACATATGTTGGTTTTGGATGGCTTTTAACAGGGAGGTTGAAATGTTTCAATATTTTTTTAATTGCATTAATAATATTTCGACACAATGTTAACCAATAGACTTAGATGATAACCTTCAGTATATGATTGATATACAAATTAATATTTTAACCTATTTAATTCATATTTAGTGAAAAGTGCATTTCAAACAGGTGAGTGTTGTAAATTTATCTCCAACCACTTCATTGTGGTGTTATGGCAAGGCCCACCCGTTTACATGCTGTACAATGGTGAGAATAACAATCCTGATTGTTATGATAACATCATTTGATCTATTACTATTATCATCTGTTACTGTGTGTGTGTGTTTATATATATATATATATATATATAAAATTATATGGATATGTCTTCAGAGATTACATAAAATGTTGTATGGAACTTTATTTCTACAAGGATTATTACTTATAGTATGTATTATTTTTGTACCAACTTCTTTTTTGTACGGTTGTTTATCTATTTACCTATCCGAAGAACATTTCGAGAAATGGAATGAGCTATGACTCTGCCAATGTTCATGCAACTCAGCAAAGCCTGTTACGACATGTGGTATGGCGTACTCCTACCTTGTTACTAAATAAACGTAATTTCTTTTTCTTCACTGTCAATTTTACTCCAAGCCAGAAAGTATAGTTTATTATCACTTTAAATGTAATATTTTGTTATTTTGTGTAAATGTTACATTTATGTTAATTTATTTTCACTTACACTTTTATTCGAGTAGCTTCTAAAACCTTCAAAACTAAATTGAAATCTAAGAACTTTTGTAACAGAGAACGTTTTTTACTTGTGGGCCCAAGAAAAAGTATAACATTTTGTAACTACTGCATCTCATTCAAAACAAAAATAATTAAACGTGTACTTTAGAAACCATTCTAAAATATCAAATGCCTTCTGAATTCTTCCAAGTTCGCAAACAGGCCAGCAGTATCTACGTGTTGTGATGTGTTGGATCTACTAATCCCAAATTGTTGTTGTCTATGAACAGGCTTATTATAACTTTAAAAATGTACCTATCAGTTTAATATTTTCATTGAGCAACAAATAACAATTTTAATAAATATGAGAGTAACTTACAGTGTGCAAATTACACTTTTGTCCTGAATGTTCAGCAACATTAAAATTTACACGGAACTATTAGTACTTTTTTAATTCATAAAGATTGTTTTATTAATAAAGATAAGAAATAATATATGGGTAATATATCCAAAGTCTAAGGAAAATATAGTGATTATAACGCTTAAGAGGCTCTATAATTTGTTGTGTGAACCCCCAATTAACGGGTTTAATTACTGAGTTCGCACAGACAGATGTCTTGACGAATGAAACTCGATCGATAACTTCCATAAGTTTAATTAAATCACAATAATCTGTAAATTATACCAGAAATTATTATCGTTCTCTCAATTTTGCACAAACTATGATGTACAATTTCTAAAGATTCCTTCTTCAAATGCAACGTGACTGGCCGTATGTTGCAATAAGACTCACCGATCTAGTGTCTCCCACTTTGTTTACATTTTATTTTAAGATTAGAAACTCAACATACAAAAAGCTTTCCAAAATACACTAAACTGTGATTATCCATGTGCCTATCAAATAAAAGTTTAGTTTCCAAAATTGCCCATTGCTAAGACAGTAGGATATTGCCTAAAACGTAATAAAATTTTTTATGTTTTGTGTTTTAATAAATGCCATTTGCATTAATACTGTAGTACTTGTAACCCATTAAAATCTGAATGTGTTAAGTAGTGAACAGGTTACTACAATTACGTTTTGTAGAAACAGTTTTAAAAACGTCGGATTTATATACTTTTGAATTTTATATGTTACTAATCGGTAGAAACAGTTATTTTACAGTACCTTATTATGCTCAGTGAATAGTGAACCGATTGTCAAGATTATACTTTGCTAAAAGGCAACATTCGTAGATTTTCTGAATGTCCTCAGATTTTTCGTTTAACTTATGGATACGTCCATCACCCCTTCAACAGATGTATTTTACTATTTTTATGGCATAATAAATTTAGTTATGATTTTTTGTCAGCTGTTTAGTAGTCAGTTTTAATAAATTGGTTGTTAATTTTATAACCTAACTTTTATTTTATTGTATCACAATCTGGTAGTTTCTGTTTATAGTTCGTGTTCGTGAACAAAAATAATATTTAACTTGAAATGGTATCAGTATTAAGGAACGGAAATTATTTGTTGCGATCTATATAATTTTATACTATATGCAACAATAACAGATACATCACTGTCCAAGTAAAAGACAGATAATATCTAATGACTGAGATAACCACAAACACAAACAATTGAAAATGACGAGCCTTATTTGAGACCTTTTTTGACTTTGCACTAAACTTTTACTTTACAAAAATATATATTGTGTCCGCTTTATATAAGTTTTAGTGAATTACACCAAAATTATTTATTTTGTGTACGTAGGGATGTTGAAGGAAAACAGATACTTCTGATTTATGTTCTGGACAAGAAGTGTGTGATTTACTATACAGTGCTGATGTCGAATTAGATAATTTTAGTCTTTTAAATTGTTAGTAATAGTTTCCAGGGTAACAATAGTACAGTAAAATAAAGGAAAGCAGACCTTGGAATTTAAAATTTTGTCTTTCAAGCGGATCCAAATAAATGACTATTTTGAATCAAGAGCGTTAAATTGTATAAATTGTATGTCAAAGATATTTTTAATGAGAAAATATTAACCTGGATACTAATATATTCTACAGTTGGGCGTTTTCAAAGGTGAGTTCCGAAACCAATCTAGATGAATTAGTATACAATTTTAATATTTACGACTCTTTCTACTTCTAGATTGGATTATTAATACCTTCCAATATCAGTGAACCCCCTGTCAACTGTACGCAATTTGAACTTGAAATAGAATTGGCAATGTTCCAGTACAAGTGGTAATGTTGGTAAGTATTGTTTATGCATGAAAATTGACTTTGACATTCACAGAACAGATGTGTTGTGGGAGTCCGCTATTTGTACGATGTTTATGGCAACTGAAGGCGAAGTGTGTTCTGTGATACGCATAATTCTAATCGATTGTTTGTGTGCAGCATAGGTTTTGAGTTACATATCGAGGTCAAAACTTGCCAGATGATGAAGCAATTCGTCTCTGGTTTAACCAGTTTCCGTGACACAGGAAGTGTGTAGACTAACCTTGCCGGCTAAAAACAAGTGAATACAAAATTAAAGAAATCCATGAATCTTGCATAATAAGCCGGAAAAATCAATTGAAGTCTTCAGTTAAACATACCCAAATGGACAGTCTCTCGATGTTATCCGTAAAACATTGCTACTTTATTCATAGAAAATTGGGGAGAAATCAAATTATACTTTCATATCTGCAGAACAACAAATAAAGTGACAAATCAAAACATATTAAAGTATGAAAGAAATCATTTTCCCGCTCAATTTGACGTTTCAGTCGTTAAGTTATCTTGAATAGTTTTAAGTAAGAGCCGTTACAATCCCCGCATTATGTTTCGGTTACACTGTACACACAGCTTTTTTCATGGTTTGGGTCAAAGATATAATGTTAAATGTAACTATCTGCTGTGTGTGACCTAAAAGTTAATCTCTATTCTGTCAGTCCCTTAACTTTTGTTTTTAGTATTAGGATGTGGCAAATATGTGTATTGATTCTGACTATGATATTCGTGTACATATAGTAAAAGTCAAAAAGTGTTGGGTTAGGGCATACATTTAATAATACCATTCAAATATATGTGGCTGCTATTCTCTTGTCTGAATATGTTACTCCTCCTGGATAGGGTAATCTAAAGACATATTCCCCTATACCTTTTAACAAAATTCAAGTATCATATGACAATAGAAGTCTGCACAACTGTGATAATCATTAAATACGTTTAAAATATGTGCATAAGAGATATTGTTTTGCAACTTCAGAAAACAGCGGTGTTTTGATTCATGATGAAATTGATTTTGATTTAAATGGCCGTTAAGTTCGTTTGACTAAAGAAAGTTGGTGTATATTCCAATGTGAAATGGATTTTAAAATGTGTTCAGAAATTCATCTAGATATACTACACTTACCGGAATTATATTTCAGAAAATAATTTTTAGAGAGTGAGAAGATATTGTTGATCCAAGGAAAACTGGACTCAATAATTTTGTCTTAATAACAGCAACAAAAATGCATGAAATATCCTGTACACTAAATTTTCTAAAAATTATGTTTGGGACAGAAAATGTGTAACTTGAAAACGGAGGAATCAGTTACCACCAAAACAACGACATTAAACACTCAATCAAAAACAACCCGAACTGTTCCATCCTCGTATTACTCTACTCCACCACATGTATGTGGACCAACGGTGGTGGATACTTCCTATCAATGATAAGCGGTATATAACAGAGCGGTGTATATTTGCGGAGGCCTTATATAACAAAGGGATTGCGAACAAAAATCTTGAATGGCGTGAATTACTCAACTCAAATAAAAGTGAAGATAAAGCAACTCAAATGTGACGGTTACGTCAAGTCTTTAGATTTACTTATGTGATAACCATCCCCCCCCCAAAATGCTGTATAACTTTGGGATGAACTTGCTCTTACGGGTGTGAAGATTTAAAGCCTTACTATGACTTTCATTGATCTTTAAATTTATGTATGTTGGAGGATAGTTGTCTATGAAGCATTTTCATTAAATTTAAAGAACGATTTAAATATCAGAATAAACAAAGAACACTAATACAAAAAGACATGTACGTTAATTATGGTTGTTAGACATTTATTCTACTCACCTGAGTTCAAAATAAAAAATGAGCAAGGCAATCCGAAATATGAAAACTGCAGAACCAAATTCAATTACATTTCTTTCACTTATTTATACAATGTTATTGCTGGTTACACAACACAGACTTAGCTCTTTGTCATTGGTGTCAAAATTGAAAATAATATGTTGATAAACAGTGTATGATTTATAAAAGCTATTTACTTTAAATCACATGTTTATTTAAACAGATGTTTTATTTATGTTTATTCTGACAGTTGAATATTTACTTACAAAATATGTATTTTATAAAGTGAAGTCTGATTTTGTTAAACAAATCTTTTTATTTAATTTTTTCAGTGCAACATTTTGGATATAATTTTAAAGTACTAAACCATTACTAATTAATTTTAAAACCATTAGTATGAAGCAAATTCAGCTGCAGAGTTTGCCATAGGTAAATTATATACGGGGACGCTGTACCAGCCTAAAGCTTGAAGCATTTTTAAAAACCATCTCACGCTAGTGCAAATTTATTGAATGCCTTTACCTCTTATCTAATAAACGATTTTTGGAGTACATCAAGTTGAAGAAAGCATTAAACTCTTTGCTATTGCAGAAGATCTTCGACGGCGTCAAGAAATTTTTAACCTGGAAGAAGTGACTGAATGGACTCAGAGAGATAACTGAAAACTGAATGGACTCGGCTGTCATGGGTTGTATCAAGATACAAAGGTACTTACAACTATACTCATCTATACTAAATTGCTGATATGTCAGTTTTTAAACATATCAATATTTTATCAATTAGTCATGGTCTTTAGTCCATATTATAATTAGACACCTTTTAAACGCTATGCCGTTAATTCGTAAATGTTTAAAATGTAAAACCAGTTATCGTTACACAAGACTTGCTATAAGATAATGAGTTGGATAAAGAGCTATAGTACATGATTTCTCAGGTAACATAATTATCATCATCCGTCCTAGTATGTTAAGCTCACAAATATTTGGTCACTAATTCTTTCTAAAGGAAATTATATCTGAAAGAGATTTTTATTTTTTCAAAAATTTTAGTTTTTATTTAAAGCGCTTTTGCCGGTTAAGGCACCACCAGTTATTGTTAACAGAAAAAAATGTGTTTCAAACAGAAAATCACATGATAAAATAGTTAGAATAACATTTAAAACTAATTGTAAAGACAAAAAATTAATGAATGATGTAGAAAAATATGCTTTGCAATTCATAATTTTGGAATGGATTTCTTCTTTCACTAATGGCAGAAAATTGTCATTGAAATTTACAGAAGATGGAAAATATATTCATCTTTTAATTCCATCGTACATGCACTTTAAATTTTTTTTAAATTTATTCCTGAAAGATTCTTTTTAAACCACAATAAATGATACGAAATGTATCTGATGATTTCCTTTAAAGCGTGTTCAACTCATTTATATTCTTCTATATTTTCTTTTTTATAATTATAAATGGCTTTTAGCCTCGTTTCCACAGGTCTTGATGTTAGTCCGATATGTCTTTTTGCATTCACAGTCAATTTTATATATTACATTCTTGGTTTCCTGTTCTTTGTTTTTTATTTTAATTTTGTTAAGTAACTTCTTAGATTATTTTTGACTTAAAACAATGCGGATGTTAAATTTATAATTTATCTTACGAATTTTTTAAATATTCCTTTTACATAAGAAATATTTAGAAATTATGCTACGAATGTTTTCTGATGTCCCTTTTACATAAGAAATATATACAGTAGTGAGATAATTAGGACTGTCTTTTGTATTAAAATCTGGTGGATTCCATCAAGTATACAACGCGGAAAATAAATTAAATATGTTGCATTAAATAGAGCTTAATATTTTCACCTAACAAGCGTAATCAACAAGTGGACATTGTAAAAAATATATACACATAAATTTTAAGGTTAAATTCTTGATATGATCATGAAATTGGTTAACTAACAGAAAGGTTCCTAACATATGCACGGTAAATTCTTGAGAAGTGACTTGTAATGGATCTGCAAATATATTCAACCTTCTTTTACTTTTTGTTTTATTGTAATTTGTCTAATGGCATTTTTATTATACAATTATAAAACGATGCTATTTAACTTAGAATTTAAAAATCGTAGGATCTATCATATCGAATATAAGTGGTTATACAAGTAGAAGTCATGTTTAACATTACTCCACAGCATACACAAAAGAATGTTAAAAGAGAATAATACATACTGTCTAAACAATTCCATCTATATATTAACAAATATAGTTAAGATGCGCCTGAAAAGTGTGTAAGCATAAAAGAAGCCTACAATGCTCAAGAAGATTCAAACAAGAGGAAAATACGATATAGGATTTTTTATAGAAAATAAATGGGGGTATCATTTAACATTCAACGAAAAAAGAAAATTATTTTAATCCTAGTTTTTGTTAATACTGAAAATATAACATTTAAAAAATGACTCAGAAACCCCCCCCCCCCTCCCTACATTCCAGTGATTACGAACTGACTTGGATTCATTACATCAAAGCTTCTCAAGAAGCGAATAATAATAAAACTGGATTCCGTATAAGAAGTAGAGAACAAATGCAGGTCGAGGATTAAAGAATGAAGCATTTTGTAGTATTACTTTTTGTTTTCAACAATAATTTGCTTTTCTTTCAGTGTAAAGCTAAGGGAAGTCTCGGTGTAACATTAAAACTCTAGTCAAAGGCCGCAATTTTACTCAATTGAAGTATATTAATGTGACTAAATATTGTGATCGTTACTATTTACTTCAATAAATCTAATTTTAAATACTTGCAGATTAGTAATAAGATAAAATAAATATACTTTATAACGAAAATAACTCAATGAAGCGTAATACAATGAAAATAACCATTGAACAAAATGTTTGGTAGTAATATACGCTTTAGAATCAGGTGTTGTATAATGTAATTGTTTCATGTAGTACTATCCATGGAAACGTGGAAGAATTATTTCATCTTTCATATTTTTGTTTGCATTTTACAATACAAGTTCTCGTGAATGATACATTCGGCAGCTATTACAGAAATGAAATTTCCACAGAACCAACTTAAAGCGTATAGCAATCAACGTAAACTCTAATTGAAGAGTTTTAATTTTCACACGAAAGATCTACATATACCTCATAGTACTGTTACTAAGACAAATTTAATCTTCAGGACCATTACTAACTCTTGTATATCTTGAAAAGATGTGATGTTTGGAAGGAGCGGCACGGACACTCACAACGCATCTCAAGAATAACTTATGTGCATGCCAGTGTACCCTCTTCTTTACTGCTAGAGGACAGTTGGCCTTTACTTTATGTGAAAAGGTAAGGCAAATTAGCACTTTATAATAAAAACAATTCCTAGTTGAATAAATAAGATTTAATCAATGCAGTCTCCTTGTAAAATTTACACCATTGATACATAAGTTAAAACATTTGACTGGCTCGCCAATCCTGCATAGAAAATGTTAACTTGAGAAATAATTATAGTAATGTCACACCCAAGAAATCCAATTTGTTAATTTAAGAGGATATTATAAATAATTGAAACTTTCCCATCCTCCGGTTTTTGGCTCCATTTTTGATAGGTGGCCTAAATCAATTACTATAAAATTACTTCGGGCCATTGAAATGAACTTTATGACCAAATCATAATTTGTACCCTATTGTAATATAAAATAACTTGCATATCCAGCAGTTATTTACCTGCTTTCATACATTTAAAATATTTCGGGAAATGCTTTCCTGAGTAACTTGTATTTTTAATGTTTAGTGAATTTTATAGGCACTGTTTTATGGATTCCTATGACTATTGATACCAAAATATATCTAAATATAGGAAACGAACAATATAGGACACTCTTAAATTATATTAAGGTATGAACGTATCTCAAATTAAAGTAAAGAATGTGTTTGAAAGAAGGTAATGGTTTCTGACTGATTTGAATCCATTTTAAAGTATATTGTGTGTTGTTTAACAAGTTATGGAAAATCCTTATATATATATTTTAAAATAATTATTGTTACAATTTACATTTTAATAGTACTGTACATTATTCTAACGATAACCCTTTTATGGGACAATTATGGTGACTTTTGTACTATTTATCAAAACGTTTTATGTTGCATAACTAAAAAAAATCCTTCATTGTTCAATCAGTAAAATATAGTGTTTTATTAGTTATTTAGTGATTTTCCTGGGAACAAATATATGCTTGACACACTTCAAGAGTACTGTAGGCCTAAATATGTAAATAACAAACATTGACGTCATTGTAGGGTGTTGCTACTGGCCTGAGCCGACTACTGTTCGCGGATGGAACTCGGGACAGATATCTCGCCTCCGAAGCAATTTACATTGAGAACACAGCCTGTCTCGGTCATGTGTTAGCTCTGCTGATCTCCTCCACATTTTCTGGCTCTCTAATTGGAATCTGATATTGGCATCCGATACGGTAAGTCAAACTTTACTTACCTATTTTATCTGAATCGTGATACTGGGTATCTTGAACTATCATTGTGTAGTGTATTGACAGACGAGTGATAAAAGGGCGTCCTTCCCAGGAAAAACACAGATTTTTTGTTTTAATGTGTAATAAGTGGTATAATCATTTATGTTTGCCTATATACCAATGCTACGGGTGTATTCACTTCATACTATTTCACCTTGAAGATCAAAGCATTTTATAGTATATATGTTATGACTAACAACCTTACACAGCTAGACCTTGCAGTAAGATTTACATATGAGATTCTAATCATAGATGTTTTGGTAACAGTGACGGTTTGTTTTGTGTACATATTATAATTGATTTGGCCTAACAAACTCTTAGTTACATTTTGTAGATTTTTTATTGACATAAGTTTTATGTGTTGGTCGGCCAAAAAATACGGATTATTTATTAAAAACTTTCTGACTCAATTTTAGTGTAATCATTATGTTTTGGACGTAAGAATGTTCTGAATAATTTTAATATTTGTAAGTAAATGTTCTTGTTTATAAAAATTCAAAAATAATAACGCATAACTGTTCCTTAAGGTAATTAACGTTATATTAAATTTGGCCTATTAATAGGTACTAAGGAATCCCTTGCATCATAATTGTTTCCGATATTACAGTAATATCTCCTATTTGAAACCCCTGAGAAAACAAAGTTATTAATAACACAGCATTCCTGTGAGCGGTATCCAGCAATCAGTCACCATTACACTAGGTCGAAGTTTTTGAATTTGAGATTTTTTAATGTTTTGGCATGATTACATATAATATTCAATACCCCAATTGTAAACAGGAATGGCTTTTGTTCCTGACTGTCTGTAATTAACTGAGGAGGGAGATTTAGCTCTGGACCTGATTAGTCTCTGCTGAAATAACATTGCAGGCCTCTCAACAATGTTCATACTAGGCTTAGAACTTGAACTTGCATCAGCTATGTTAATGAATGAATTATTCTGAGGTATTCTTTCACCATCGGGGCCCATATACGTGGTTATATCAAGTAAATGTGTTTTCTGCCGTTCGCCAGCACTGACTTACTCTTATGTACATTAAGTGGATTTATGCACTCTTAGCTTCATCCAATAAATTGGTCTTACGACACTCGCGTTTCTCGTCTGAATTAACTGCAACTGTTGTCCCATGACGTAGTCTCTGAAATTCTTCATATATTCCACAGTCAACATATCCATTGATACTATACCAATAAACTGAAATATCCATACTTTTCCTTGTATTTTCAAGCTCCTTCTATGGATCCAAGTCATAGAAGATGCCTTCGTTTACTCCTAATTTGTAGGGAAACAACGTGCTAGACGCCTCCTAAGCTCTAATCATTGCCTCTGTGATCACCTCCTTGAATCATGAATTTGTAACCTACCCCACCTCATCCTTCGTTAGATTTTAAGCGACCATGCAGATTGCCGTTGCAAAATTCCAAATCTCAAAAAAAGATTATACAGGCTGAAAATAGATGAAACGGGTATTAAAAAAAAAAAAACACAAGATAGGAAACAGTTACAAAACTTTTCATCAATAAATAATTTCAGCAATAAATAAGAGCCTGAATGCAAATCAGTAATGGATTACACAAATCTTTCGTTAAAGACTATGCTACATAAACTTAAGCCCCAACGGTACAAGACGCCATTTTTTACTACCTACCTAAAGTTACAATAAAAGTGGATCAATATCGTTATATTGATAATAATTTTAGCTGGGATGATATGCATTGCAAATAAAAAAAATATCTGATGTCTTCTTTAAGAAATGATTATTGCTTGGGATGTATGTCCTTATAAATGTTCTCAGAATAGTTTATTACTCAATTGTAAATAGCATATTATATTAAGGAATAATCTGTTGGAGGGGCATATGTATCATATCTATTTTTGTATTTTTTGCTCAAAAGAAAATAATCCGATAATGGCAAGCCATGGAGATCCGAACAATATTTTCCACTATTTAAATGCTTAGAAATTATGGCCACTATCAAATTTGTCTGTGTTTAGGTTTTGGGAATTTTATTTATTAGAGACAGACACATAACTGAACTGCAATATTTTTTCAGCCAATGAAAGTCTCAAAATCGGTTTGTATTATTAAAAGCAAACATCGAAGCTTCTAGAAGATTTTTTAGTTTTAATCCCTTAAAATATTATAAATATTTACTAGTTAATGTTTCATTATTTGTTTGTCAACACTTCCTAGATAGCTGAAATTGTTCTTTTCACTTGACAATATTTAATTTTTATTTATTTAATTGCGTTGTGTAAATATTTAAAAACGTTTAATATCATTACACGTATTTTTTAAAATATGTATATAATGATTTGTACATAAAAATATATTTTAAACTCTGTATGAATATTTGGTTTTTATAAATTTATGATATAAATACTAATTCAATACCGTAGAGGAGCCCGGTGTCTAGCTCCTTTACATATGACGGTGTGTCAACACTTCACTAATAGACAACCACATTTTCCCCTTTAATTATATATATTAAGGTTGTTTCCTTGTCTCCGTGTACTTATTGTATGTAGGTGTATATATAGTTTTTATTACAAGAATTATTAATTTACTATAATATTGTACCTTTTTAATACATCGTGGTACTATATATAGTTGATGTTACAACTTTAAATTATTATTGTATATAATAATAGGGATTCGTGGAATAAAGGTTCAGAACCTGGAACTACCAAACCCATAAAATAACCGATCAGAATTTCAGTTAGAATTTACACTTAACTCTAATTTGCACTACATTTTAATAATATCGTGGGGTGGAAATGAGAACACTGTCTCTATTTGTTTTTAAATAGCTCACAGCAGCTTAGTGAAGCTACAGGGGTAAATGGCCAAAGTAGGCTAAGCCCAACTTTACTATATATTATTTGGCTATTATTTTAAACGAATTAAATAATTAAGTGACATAATATTGAACTCCTTATAAAGATGAAATGAAGACTGATTGCCATGGGTGTTACCATTTTTAAATGGTCTACAAATTATACAATGGTAAGAGCTAAAACATGAAAACGTTTCATTAAAATGCAACAGTTATTTTGAATAGTTTGGGAATAATTCTGGCAAAATTTATTTAATTGTAATACATAGAATCTGTTGAAGACTCACGCGTAACTCACACAGTAATAACTTTTGCAATATAACAAGAAAAATTAAATACTATATTAAACATTCAATAGCAAATTTATGAGACAAATAACTAAATGATATAATCCTAAACTACATAGTAAAAGATGTGGCAAAACTAACAGTTCAGAGACTTGCTATTAAAACACCAAATGAAATATTCGTATACGTTTTAAATATATCCAAATGGTGGGAAACTCATTAGGCCACATATATTAATCTACAGGTATACTATACGAATGGACTTATCGGTTGTAATCTTATAAGTTTATGTAAACGATAGCAGCACCCAAAGGCCATTCAGCCCTTCTAGTTGTGAGGGTGCTAGTACAAGTAGTATAAAAGGAATGCAGATCTTTGTGACTATGAAAAAAACCGCAGCAGTCGACCAGAACCCTTAAATATTTGTTCCTGATTTCTAGGGAAACGTTGTGAAGGGGAGTGGACTGTATCAAAGAAATATAAAAATAGTTTAAAATGAATATTTTGGCGTGAGTAGCACTAACCTTATTACAGACTAGAAGTGGCGGTGGGTGCACCCTTTTCCCTGAAGCAAGGCTAAAGAGTTTATTACTATTTTATATTTACACATTTGCGTTGTAATTTATTGTTTAAAAAGTTTCATATAAAGATGAAAATATAAAAAATGAAATATTACTGAGACTTGTATTATACGTATGTCAGCGGAGTGGAATATGCAGTTTGCCTTGATAAGCCGTTAAAGGCGTTTCTAGTTGGTTTGTAGGAAACTATAGTTGTTTAATTTTTGGCGACAGATAGCGTGATCAGTTATAATTGAACGGCAGTTAGTGGCTGTTAAGATTGATTTGAAATGTATTATATGAGTTGAGTAGATATAATAAATATATAAAAACTAATACCGGCACAAACATAAATTTGGCAACCAAAAACAGATAATGTACATTTTAAAAAGGTGAAAGTTCGTTTAATACAGACTTAGCTGTATGATAATAAATAATACAGTGATGCTTGTAATTGCTAGTTGTATACTTAATACAATATACCTACAAAAAGACATTTCTTCATGGCGAATAAACTATGCTACAACATAAATATCATGATACTATGCGAAGCTCTTTATTGTAATTGTAATGAACTAAGTGGCTCTTACTAGTCAGCTAATTTCAAGCACAGTGTAGTCTAAGTTAATGAAAATGCATCGTTTACTCTATAGCTACACTACTTTGGGTAAGTATTAACCCTAATATGTAAATACCTATCTCTCGATGTAAACGACACTATAATTATAATTTTATATAATTGTAGTAAAGAAAGAAACAATAATTCTTCTACGGCCACCCTTAAGCCTAGACTACGTAATCATTGCCCTACTTACAAATGAACTTCCTCGGAAGCACCGTCTTCTTTATACCTATCTCTCGATGTAAATGACACTATAATTATAATTTTATATAATTGTAGTAAAGAAAGAAACAATAATTCTTCTACGGCCACCCTTAAGCCTAGACTAATCATTGCCCTGCTTACAAATGAACTTCCTCGGAAGCACCGTCTTCTATATATAAGGCACTAGTAATTATGTGTTTCATTTCGCTCATCTCATAGTTTTGTCAATAATAGTTTCAATCGAACGAACGAAATTCTTAAATTTAGCAGTAATCTGCGCCAAGCTTAGCTTAGAACCTTAAGTGCATGTTCAATTGATTATGCTGGCACTATCGAGGTTTAGTTTTAAGCGGGAAAATTTATTAATATCCAAGCCTACCATTTCTTATTTCTTATGAAATTAAGGGCACGCTACGGAACTGGTTAAATATATTTATTCATACAAAGTTTCTGGTTCCGCTAAGTTATTCAACTTGTCAGCAGAAACTAATACTCAATATAAACAGTTTTACTGTCTTAATAAATGTATATACATTTATATCTAAAGTAATGGGGTAATCAGGCCCATCTTCGAGCGTGTGTTAGGAATTATGAGAAAGACTTGGCACAACGTTATTCTGCACGGACACTTTTGAGTCTAAAAGTGATGTTGCGTTTCGTAATGATGAGAAAATTTATGGTAATGGTACTGAATTCCTCCTAATACAGTTTATCACTACACTACTTCCTTTGGCGCTGCATGAACATCTCTTTTAAATTCTTAAGTCAAGTGAGGTTTGCCTGTAATGACACCATTACTGCGAGGGCTACTGAATTCCTAAGGCAGGTTGATAGTTACGCCATGCAACGTTATAGGGACTGGCACAAATTTCCTCTAAATCCTTGTTATAATATAGTAAAATTCATAACGATAGTAATTCAATAAATCATATTAAAATAAAAATAAATTTTTTGCCAAGGTTGAGTGTAATATAATTTATTGTTAGATATATATCCATGGAAACATGGAACAAGGAAATTATTTAATCTTTATTATTTTAGTTTTTAGTTAAGTATGTTTTACAATTTCCTCTGTAAGAAACGGGAATTTCAGTTTTTCCTTGTTTTACTTACCCCAAATGTAAGGTTTTACATTGCATACTAGAGATGTACACAAATCTCCAGGGTCTACTATTGACATCAAGATAATCTTTATAGATATGACTAAGTAAATGACCTTGTAAATGATGGGAATGTGGTGTTAGGTTGTAGCAGCAAGACTTCACTCACATCGCATCACTAGAAGAGCTGTTGTGCATTCCGGTGGACACTTTTTAGGTAAGGCAAATGAACTTTAAAAAAATACTAATTACTAGTTGAATCATTAAAGGTAGTTTTCTTGTAAAGTTTACACAACTAATACACGATTAAAATATTTGGTAGAGTCGCAATGCCATTCCTGAATGAAAATTGGAAACTTTGGGGCTTGATTAAATAACGATTTTAATATTATGTACACAAAGGAAGTCCAATTTCTTAATTTATTACGGTATCGTAAATAATATAAATTTTGCCACCCTTAAATTTTCTTCGACCCTATATACTGTATTTAAAAAGTTAAATGCATTCCTAGATATTCGCTATGGGCCAATAGAATTAATGTTCTGACAGTATAAATGGCGGGATGGTATAAATTCACAAGATCATATTTAGTATACTACTTTGTTGTAAAATTATTTATATATTTGTATACTACAACGACTAATACCTTGATTTTATACATTCAAACATGTTGGGAAACAGTTTCCTGTTTGACTTGTATTTCTTGATGATTTATTGTTTTATAGTCACTATTAAGGATCTTAAAAGATATTTAAGTTTAATATAACAATTGTCTGAAAGTAAATTAAGGTATAGGTTTAACAAAACTTTACCGATTTTATATTGATAAACTTCAGGCCCATTCAGTCCACCTGTCTGCTTATGGAAAATCTTTATTTATATTTAATTCAAATTTTGTTATTGTAGCTTGTACTAGTATATAAATTAATAAATTATTCCTTAATAAAATGTACATTATAAGGCCACTTACAAAACTTAGGAATTAAATTCTGGTCAAGTTTACAAGTATAATCCTGGCCCTGTCCAACTGACAAAACACAAGTGCTGACCTCCGAGGCGTCTTAAACATAGGATAATTTAGCCATTATATTAATGACAACATAATGCAATCATACTGTAATATATTCATAAGTAAAACACATAACTTGACAAAGTTTATATAAAACAGGTGAGAAATGAAAATCACTATAAAAAAGATAAAAAAAGTATTTTCATACTTTAAATTAGTTTATATTAAAAGACCAAAAACAATATTTTACAATCTATCAATTTCGGTTTGAGTATACAGCCAATTGAGGTTCAATTCTAAAATAATTTAAATATATAACAGGGGTTTATTTCACAGGGTAATAAATTAAAACGTGTTAGATCTACGTATTGACATGATTGCTTAAAACAAGATTTGCTCATTTGGAATGTGAAAAATATTGTTCTGAGTAATTTTGGAGTTGTAAAACAGTTTTCTGTGCCTTGATTGCCACTTCAAGGATATAATAAGTTTAGAACTATATATACGTCATAAAGGTGCTGTATTGGTAGAAACTTCAAGTGTGTGAAGAGTGCTAATGAGTGTGTGTGTGTTCTGGTTTGTTTAAGGACAATTCTTAAAAACTAGTATATTTTCAGGCGGTTTATACAAGTTTTGAAAGTTCCTCCCCAGCAGGCAATGCCATATTGTATGCCCCAGCAGTCAATGCCATATTGTATGCGTGGTTTAACTGAGGTAGAAAAAAACTTTTAAATAATTTCTCACTAAAAAAATTTCGCAAATAGTAAAATGTTATAATGAAATATTTATTTTTTTTGTACAGTTCTAAGGTATGTTTTTTCCCGGTTTAGTTTTTGATAAAAAAAATACGCTTAAGATACTTAAAACTGCTGACTTTCTTAAATTATTATACGAGCAGTTATTTATACGGCTTAAAGAGTGAAACTTAAAAGCAGTTTTTTTAAATTGACATGTTTGAGTCCAAATATATGTATTGGGTGTTTTTATATTTACTTTATTTCTCTTCTTTTCGCACCATAATCTTACCTTGGCAATATGTTGATCTATGTTATCACTTAAAGAGTCAGTAGTTTCATTTGAATAGAATAATGGAATATCGTCAACAAAAGCACTTAGTTGGCCATTAAAAGTTATACCTAAACTAAGTGATTGATAAAGATTAAAACAAGTGTGACGGACATAACTGAGCTCTGAGGCAAGCCCATGGTAACATATAGTGGTGCGCTCAACCGATCATTCACCTTAACCTGCCAGTAAGAAATCTAAACCAGGAGAGCGTCACACCCCTTATACCCGTGATTTCCAGTTTCATCAATAATATATCAAAACAAAAAATAATATATCAATAATATAAACGTGATCAAAACTCTTTCTAAAGTCAATAAACAGACCTGTTGTGGTTTTATTGTTATTTAGATGGTTTTAGATTCGTGTATCAACGCATCTTTGGTTGACGTTCCTGTCATGAAGCCAAATTTTTTTCATCAAGCACAACCTGATTCATCCAAGAATTTAACAATCTGTTGTTCAAAGCTCGTTCTATAATTCCTTAGAATATAGTTAAGAGGATGATTGGTCTTAGCTTGTTCAAGTGTACGGAATTCTCTTTTTTACGAATATAAACTACTATACTATAATTAAGTTTATCAGGAAAAATTATGGTATTAAAATTTAGATTGATTCAATTAGTTATGATGAGTGCAATCTCTAACCAATATTCTTAATTTAAAATGTGAAAGTTATCAAAAGTCAGATAATTTTTTTAACTTGTTAGTTATTGTCTTAACTTCGTCCTCAGTAACAGGAAGTATAAAGGAAAACGGGCTATGATGAGCCAACAGCGGGTGTATGTTTGTGAGCGAGGGACCAGCTGATGAGATAATTGTTGATATGGCCTGCAACTGACCTCGTCTCGGTCACCGTTTTTTATCACAAACAATCTACAACATTTAGGAGACAAGAGGCAGGGACAACTACTGAACTGGGAGAAACAGGACGGTACACATGAGCGTTTGCCTTCTCAGGCAGTTTGTCCACACATTTGACAAAGTGCCGCAATGCCTAAGGCATTTAAAACTCGTCTGAAAACCGCATTGATCTCAGAAGCTTTTTACAGTACCGACGAGTTCATGGCACATGCTTAGGTGGCCACATGATTGGCTGAATGACGCTGTTGCTAGAGTGGGAAACTCGAATTATAAGTCATGTACGAACCCAAAATTTTAGCCTATTTTCTTGCTTGACATTTGCTATAACATGTATATATTCGAAAGCAATAAAATTAATATTATTAGGTCTCCCTGTCTTCCAGCGTTATCCCGCCTACAACCTGATTCTTCTTCCTCCAGATTAGCTCATTAAATACACCCCATTATACTACGCTACGACGTTATTGCAGTTTCTTAATTTATGACATATAGTTATTATTTTCTAAAGCTATTTAATTTTTTAATTTATTATAGTATCAGTGCTATTAATTTATGAAATCTACATTACAAGGTATTAATTTGTAGGTTTTGTACAAATCATTTATACTATTTATAGCAACGTATTGTTTACAACTCTTATTCTTTCTTTTGTTTTAAATTCTGAGATGATGGTCAGCAAATATTATGTGATTCCTTAACGAATTGAGTTTTTACATACATCACTTTAATTTCCTCCAAATGTAACAAAAATGTAGTAATCATTAAGATGAAACGAATCCTGGGAGTGGTAATCTCTATAAGACAGGTTGACTGCTACAACCTGCCGCGTTGGTCGGAGCGGCATAGTCATCTCTCAAACTCGAGTCATGTATAACATAGATATTTAGGTTTTCATCATGGCGAAACTGTCCATAGTCCCAATTGTAAATGTTAGGCCTAATCGTAAATATTAAAATGAGTTAGTGTCAATTAAATTAACCTAGTGCTACAATCTCTCCTGGATTGCATAAAGAATCTGAGAGAGTTGTGGAATCAACTTCATGATGATACTAATATTGTGATTGTGGTTCTTTTCCTATATAGGTTTATTATTTCTACTTGCATTAACTGAAAGGAGGAACATAGGTATTAATATGTTACAATTGTTGGATTAGAGTAGATTATCAACATGAAGTTAAATATCCTAGGAGTAGTAATTCAAGATAGGTTGACTGCTACACTATGCCGCGTTGGTCGGAGCGGCATAGGCATCTCTCCTGGATTGCATAATGAATCTGGGAGAGATGTGTGGAATTAACATCATGATGATACTGATATTGTGATTGTAGTGGTTTTTCCAATACAAGTTTATTGTTTCTAATTGCATTATTTGAAGAAGCAAATGTTTATGAATATTATTACAATAGGTGATTGAGAGTAGAATATCATCATGAAGTTAAATATCCTAGGAGTGGTAATTCTAGATAGGTTGACTGCTACACTATGCCGCGTTGGTCGGAGCGGCATAGGCATCTCTCCTGGATTGCATAATGAATCTGGGAGAGATGTGGAATTAACTTCATGATGATACTGATATTGTGATTGTAGGTTTTTTCCTATACAGGGTAATTGTTTTTCTTCGCCTAATTAATTGGAAGGATGAGCATAGGTATTAATTATCTTACAATTGTTGGGTGAGAGAGTAGATTATTATCATGAAGTTAAATATCCTAGGAGTGGTAATTGAAGATAGGTTGACTGCTACACTATGCCGCGTTGGTCGGAGCGGCATAGGCATCTCTAATGGATTGCATAATGAATCTGGGAGAGATGTGGAATTAACTTCATGATGATATTGATATTGTGATTGTGGTTTTTTTCCCATACAGGTTTAATTGTTTTTTACTTGCATAATAAAAGGAGGAAGCATAGATATTACTATGTTACAATTGTTGGATGAGAGTAGATTATCATCATGAAGTTAAACATCCTAGGAGTGGTAATTCAAGATAGGTTGACTGCTACACTATGCCGCGTTGGTCGGAGCGGCATAGGCATCTCTCCTGGATTGCATAATGAATCTGGGAGAGATGTGGAATTAACTTCATGATGATATTGATATTGTGATTGTGGTTTTTTTTCCTATACAGGGTTATATTTTTTACTTGCCTAATTAAAAGGATGAGCATAGGTATTAATATCTTACAATTGTTGGATGAGAGTATCTAATCATCATGAAGTTAAACATCCTAGGAGTGGTAATCGAAGATAGGTTGACTGCTACACTATGCCGCGTTGGTCGGAGCGGCATAGGCATCTCGGATTGCATAATGAATCTGGGAGAGATGTGGAATTAACTTCATGATGATATTGATATTGTGATTGTGGTTTTTTTCCTATACAGTTTTATTGTTTCTACTTGCATAATTCAAAGGATCAGCATGTTTATTAACATATTACAATAGTTGGTGAGAGTAGAAGAACATCATGAAGTTAAACATCCTAGGAGTGGTAATTCAAGATAGGTTGACTGCTACACTATGCCGCGTTGGTCGGAGCGGCATAGGCATCTCTCCTGGATTGCATAATGAATCTGGGAGAGAGATGTGGAATTAACTTCATGATGATACTTATATTGTCATTGTGGTTATTTGCAATACAAGTTTATTGTTTCTAATTGCATTTTTTAAAGAAGCAGCATGGTTATGAATATTATTACAATAGGTGATTGAGAGTAGAATATCATCATGAAGTTAAATATCCTAGGAGTGGTAATTCAAGATAGGTTGACTGCTACACTATGCCGCGTTGGGCGGAGCGGCATAGGCATCTCTCTTGGATTGCATAATGAATCTGGGAGAGATGTGGAATTAACTTCATGATGATACCGATATTGTGATTGTGGTTTTTTTCCTATACAGGTTTTATTGTTTCTACTTGCATTAATTAATTGATCAGCAAGTATTATTAACATATTACAATTGTTGGGTGAGAGTAGATTATCATCATGAAGTTAAATATCCTAGGAAGTAATTCAAGATAGGTTGACTGCTACACTATGCCTTGTTGGTCGGAGCGGCATAGGCATCTCTAATGGATTGCATAATGAATCTGGGAGAGATGTGGAATTAACTTCATGATGATATTGATATTGTGATTGTGGTTTTTTCCTATACAGGTTTATTGTTTCTACTTGCCTAATTAACTGAAGGAGGAGCATAGGTATTAATATGTTACAATTGTTGGATGAGAGTAGATTATCATCATGAAGTTAAAT
The DNA here is from genome assembly GCF_021130785.1 of Homalodisca vitripennis. NCBI lineage: Eukaryota > Metazoa > Arthropoda > Insecta > Hemiptera > Cicadellidae > Homalodisca > Homalodisca vitripennis. The sequence continues at coordinate 94,207,483 of NC_060209.1, read as the reverse complement.
ATCCTAGGAGTGGTAATTCAAGATAGGTTGACTGCTACACTATGCCGCGTTGGTCGGAGCGGCATAGGCATCTCTCCTGGATTGCATAATGAATCTGGGAGAGGATGTGGAATTAACTTCATGATGATATTGATATTGTGATTATGGTTTTTTTCTAATACAGGTTTGTTTTTTCAATTGCATTAATTGGAGCAGCATAGATTATTAATATTACAATTGTTGGGTGAGAGTAGATTATCATCATGAAGTTAAATATCCTAGGAGTAGTAATTCAAGATAGGTTGACTGCTACACTATGCCGCGTTGGTCGGAGCGGCATAGGCATCTCTCCTAAAGGATTGCATAATGAATCTGGGAGAGATGTGGAATTAACTTCATGATGATACTTATATTGTGATTGTGGTTGTTTTCCAATACAGGTTAATTGTTTTTTAATTGCATTAATTGAAGGATGAGCATAGATATTACTATGTTACAATTGTTGGATGAGAGTAGAATATCATCATGAAGTTAAATATCCTAGGAGTGGTAATTCAAGATAGGTTGACTGCTACACTATGCCGCGTTGGTCGGAGCGGCATAGGCATCTCTCCTGGATTGCATAATGAATCTGGGAGAGAGATGTGGAATTAACTTCATGGTGATACCGATATTGGTATGGTTTTTTTTCTATACATGTTATAGTTTTCTCCTCGCCTAATTAATTGGAGCAGCATAGGTATTATTAATCTTACAATTGTTCGGTAAGAGTAGATTATCATCATGAAGTTAAATATCCTAGGAGTAGTAATTCAAGATAGGTTGACTGCTACACTATGCCGCGTTGGTCGGAGCGGCATAGGCATCTCTCCTGGATTGCATAATGAATCTGGGAGAGATGTGGAATTAACTTCATAATGATACTGATATTGTGATTGTGGTTTGTTCCTATACAGGGTATTTTTCTTCTTGCCTAATTTAATCCAGCAACATAGGTATAATTATCTTACAATTTTTGTGTGAGAGTAGATAATCATCATGAAGTTAAATATCCTAGGAGTGGTAATCGAAGAAGATAGGTTGACTGCTACACTATGCCGCGTTGGTCGGAGCGGCATAGGCATCTCTAATGGATTGCATAATGAATCTGGAAGAGATGTGGAATTAACTTCATGATGATATTGATATTGTGATTGTGGTTTTTTCCTATACAGGTTTATTGTTTCTACTTGCATTATTTAAAGGATCAGCATGTTTATTAACATATTACAATAGTTGAGTGAGAGTAGAAGAACATCATGAAGTTAAATATCCTAGGAGTGGTAATTCAAGATAGGTTGACTGCTACACTATGCCGCGTTGGTCGGAGCGGCATAGGCATCTCTAATGGATTGCATAATGAATCTGGGAGAGATGTGGAATTAACTTCATGATGATATTGATATTGTGATTGTGGTTTTTTCCTATACAGGTTTATTGTTTCTACTTGCATAAATAAATGGAGGAAGGAAGTTAGATAAAAATTATCCTACAATAATTTTTGGTTGAGAGTAGATTATCATCATGAAGTTAAATATCCTAGGAGTGGTAATTCAAGATAGGTTGACTGCTACACTATGCCGCGTTGGTCGGAGCGGCATAGGCATCTCTCCTGGATTGCAAAATCTGGGAGGGATGTGGATTTAACTTCATGATGATATTGATATTTTGATTGTAGGTTTTTCCTATACAGTGAAACTTTTCCTCTTGCCTAATTTAATCCAGCAACATAGGTATAAATTATTTTACAATATTTAGGTGAGAGTAGATAAACATCATGAAGTTAAATATCCTAGGAGTGGTAATCGAAGATAGGTTGACTGCTACACTATGCCGCGTTGGTCGGAGCGGCATAGGCATCTCTAATGGATTGCATAATGAATCTGGGAGAGATGTGGAATTAACTTCATGATGATATTGATATTGTGATTATGGTTTTTTCCTATACAGGTTTATTGTTTCTACTTGCATAATTAAAAGGATCAGCATGTTTATTAACATATTACAATTGTTGAGTGAGAGTAGAAGAACATCATGAAGTTAAACATCCTAGGAGTGGTAATTCAAGATAGGTTGACTGCTACACTATGCCGCGTTGGTCGGAGCGGCATAGGCATCTCTAATGGATTGCATAATGAATCTGGGAGAGATGTGGAATTAACTTCATGATGATATTGATATTGTGATTATGGTTTTTTCCTATACAGGTTTATTGTTTCTACTTGCATAATTTAAAGGATCAGCATGTTTATTAACATATTACAATTGTTGAGTGAGAGTAAAAGAACATCATGAAGTTAAATATCCTAGGAGTGGTAATTCAAGATAGGTTGACTGCTTACACACTATGCCGCGTTGGTCGGAGCGGCATAGGCATCTCCCCTGGATTGCATAATGAATCTGGGAGAGATGTGGAATTAACTTCATGATGATATTGATATTATGATTGTGGTTTTTTCTATACAGTGATATTTTTTCTTCTTGCCTAATTTAATCCAGCAACATAGGTATAATTATCTTACAATTGTTGGGTGAGAGTAGATAAACATCATGAAGTTAAATATCCTAGGAGTGGTAATCGAAGATAGGTTGACTGCTACACTATGCCGCGTTGGTCGGAGCGGCATAGGCATCTCTAATGGATTGCATAATGAATCTGGAAGAGATGTGGAATTAACTTCATGATGATATTGATATTGTGATTGTGGTTTTTTCCTATACAGGTTTATTTTTTTCTACTTGCATTAACTGAAGGAGGAACATGGTATTAATATGTTACAATTGTTGGATTAGAGTAGATTATCAACATGAAGTTCAGCATCCTAGGAGTGGTAATTCAAGATAGGTTGACTGCTACACTATGCCGCGTTGGTCGGAGCGGCATGATATTGTTATTGTAGTCTTTTTCCTATACAGTTTTATTGTTTCTACTTGCATAATGAAACGGAGGAGCATATATATTAATTATCCTACAATGTGAGTGAGAGTAGATTATTATCATGAAGTTAAATATCCTAGGAGTGGTAATTCAAGATAGGTTGACTGCTACACTATGCCGCGTTGGTCGGAGCGGCATAGGCATCTCTAGGATTGCATAATGAATCTGGGAGAGATGTGGAATTAACTTCATGATGATACTTATATTGTGATTGTAGGTTGTTTTCAATACAGGTTTATTGTTTTTTAATTGCATTATTTGAAGGATGAGCATAGATATTACTATATGTTACAATTGTTGGATTGAGAGTAGATTATCATCATGAAGTTAAATATCCTAGGAGTGGTAATTGAAGATAGGTTGACTGCTACACTATGCCGCGTTGGGCGGAGCGGCATAGGCATCTCTCCTGGATTGCATAATAAATCTGGGAGAGATGTGGAATTAACTTCATGGTGATACTGATATTGTTATTATGGTTTTTTTCTATACATGTTTATAGTTTCTCCTCGCCTAATTGTTTGGAGCAGCATAGGTATTAATAATCTTACAATTGTTGGGTAAGAGTAGATTATCATCATGAAGTTAAATATCCTAGGAGTGGTAATTCAAGATAGGTTGACTGCTACACTATGCCGCGTTGGTCGGAGCGGCATAGGCATCTCTAATGGATTGCATAATGAATCCGGAGAGATGTGGAATTAACTTCATGATGATATTAATATTGTGATTGTGGTTGTTTTCTAATACAGGTTTATTTTTTCTACTTGCATTAACTGAAGGGAGAACAAGGTATTAATATGTTACAATTGTTGGATGAGAGTAGATTATTATCATGAAGTTAAGCATCCTAGGAGTGGTAATTCAAGATAGGTTGACTGCTACACTATGCCGCGTTGGTCGGAGCGGCATAGGCATCTCTCTCTAGGATTGCATAATGAATCTGGGAGAGATGTGGAATTAACTTCATGATGATACTTATATTGTGATTGTAGTTGTTTTCTAATACAGGGTAATTGTTTCTACTTGCATAAATAAATGGAGGAAAGTTAGATATAAAATTATCCTACAATAATTTTTGGTTGAGAGTAGAATATCATCATGAAGTTAAATATCCTAGGAGTGGTAATTCAAGATAGGTTGACTGCTACACTATGCCGCGTTGGTCGGAGCGGCATAGGCATCTCCCCTGGATTGCATAATGAATCTGGGAGAGATGTGGAATTAACTTCATGGTGATATTGATATTGTGATTATGGTTTTTTCCTATACAGGTTTTATTGTTTCTACTTGCATAATTAAAAGGATCAGCATAGTTTATTAACATATTACAATTGTTGAGTGAGAGTAGAAGAACATCATGAAGTTAAATATCCTAGGAGTGGTAATCGAAGATAGGTTGACTGCTACACTATGCCGCGTTGGTCGGAGCGGCATAGGCATCTCTAATGGATTGCATAATGAATCTGGGAGAGATGTGGAATTAACTTCATGATGATATTGATATTGTGATTGTGGTTTTTTTCCTATACAGGTTTATTTTTTTCTACTTGCATTAACTGAAGGAGGAACATGGTATTAATATGTTACAATTGTTGGATGAGAGTAGATTATCATCATGAAGTTCAGCATCCTAGGAGTGGTAATTCAAGATAGGTTGACTGCTACACTATGCCGCGTTGGTCGGAGCGGCATAGGCATCTCTGGATTGCATAATAAATCTGAGAGTGATGTGGAAATAACATAATGATACTATATTGTTTGTTGGTTTTTTCAATACAGTTTATTGTTTCTAATTGCATAATTGAAACGGAGGAGCATAGATATTAATATGTCCTACAATTGTTGGATGAGAGTAGATTATTATCATGAAGTTAAATATCCTAGGGAGTGGTAATTCAAGATAGGTTGACTGCTACACTATGCCGCGTTGGTCGGAGCGGCATAGGCATCTCTCCTGGATTGCATCACTCAATCTAGAGAGATGTGGAATTAACTTCATGATGATACTTATATTGTGATTGTAGTTATTTTCTAATACAAGTTTAATTGTTTCTAATTGCAATATTTGAAGGAAGCAGCAATGGTTATTAATATTATTACAATTGGTGATGAGAGTAGAATATCATCATGAAGTTAAATATCCTAGGAGTGGTAATCGAAGATAGGTTGACTGCTACACTATGCCGCGTTGAGCGGAGCGGCATAGGCATCTCTCCTGGATTGCATAATGAATCTGGGAGAGATGTGGAATTAACTTCATGGTGATACTGATATTGTTATTATGGTTTTTTTCTATACATGTTATAGTTTCTCCTCGCCTAATTGATTGGAGCAGCATAGGTATTAATAATCTTACAATTGTTGGGTAAGAGTAGATTATCATCATGAAGTTAAATATCCTAGGAGTGGTAATCGAAGATAGGTTGACTGCTACACTATGCCGCGTTGGTCGGAGCGGCATAGGCATCTCTAATGGATTGCATAATGAATCTGGAAGAGAGATGTGGAATTAACTTCATGATGATATTAATATTGTGATTGTGGTTGTTTTCCTATACAGGTTTATTTTTTTCTACTTGCATTAACTGAAGGAGAAACATAGGTATTATTATGTTACAATTGATGTTGGATGAGAGTAGATTATCAACATGAAGTTCAGCATCCTAGGAGTGGTAATTCAAGATAGGTTGACTGCTACACTATGCCGCGTTGGTCGGAGCGGCATAGGCATCTCTCCTGGATTGCATAATGAATCTGGGAGAGATGTGGAATTAACTTCATGATGATACTTATATTGTGATTGTAGTAGTTTTCTAATACAGGGTAATTGTTTTTTAATTGCATAATAGAAGGATGAGCATAGATATTAATATGTTACAATTGTTGGATGAGAGTAGATTATTATCATGAAGTTAAATATCCTAGGAGTGGTAATTCAAGATAGGTTGACTGCTACACTATGCCGCGTTGGTCGGAGCGGCATAGGCATCTCCCCTGGATTGCATAATGAATCTGGGAGATGTGTGGAATTAACTTCATGATGATATTGATATTGTGATTGTGGTTGTTTTTCCTATACAGGTTTATTGTTTTTTCTAATTGCATTAATTTAAGAAGGATGAGCATAGGTATAATATATTACAATTGTTGGATGAGAGTAGAAGAACATCATGAAGTTAAATATCCTAGGAGTGGTAATCGAAGATAGGTTGACTGCTACACTATGCCGCGTTGGTCGGAGCGGCATAGGCATCTCTAATGGATTGCATAATGAATCTGGAAGAGATGTGGAATTAACTTCATGATGATATTGATATTGTGATTGTGGTTTTTTCCTATACAGGTTTATTTTTTCTACTTGCAGTAACTGAAGGAGGAACATGGTATTAATATGTTACAATTGTTGGATTAGAGTAGATTATCATCATGAAGTTAAATATCCTAGGAGTGGTAATTTAAGATAGGTTGACTGCTACACTATGCCGCGTTGGTCGGAGCGGCATAGGCATCTCAATTGCATAATGAATCTGGGAGAGATGTGGAAATAACATATGACTGATATTTATTGTTTTTTTCCAATACAGGTTTATTGTTTCTAATTGCATAATTGAGGGAGGATTAATTAATTATCCTACAATTGTGAGTGAGAGTACATTATTATCATGAAGTTAAATATCCTAGGAGTGGTAATTCAAGATAGGTTGACTGCTACACTATGCCGCGTTGGTCGGAGCGGCATAGGCATCGGATTGCATAATGAATCTGGGAGAGATGTGGAATTAACTTCATGATGATACTTATATTGTGAAGTAGTTTTTTCAATACAGTTTATTTTTAATTGCATTATTGAAAAGAGCATAGATATTATATGTTACAATTGTTGGATGAGAGTAGATTATCATCATGAAGTTAAATATCCTAGGAGTGGTAATCGAAGATAGGTTGACTGCTACACTATGCCGCGTTGGTCGGAGCGGCATAGGCATCTCTAATGGATTGCATAATGAATCTGGGAGAGATGTGGAATTAACTTCATGATGATATTGATATTGTGATTGTGGTTTTTTCCTATACAGGTTTATTTTTTCTACTTGCAGTAACTGAAGGAGGAACATGGTATTAATATGTTACAATTGATGGATTAGAGTAGATTATCAACATGAAGTTCAGCATCCTAGGAGTGGTAATTCAACATAGGTTGACTGCTACACTATGCCGCGTTGGTCGGAGCGGCATAGGCATCTCTCTCCTGGATTGCATAATGAATCTGGGAGAGATGTGGAATTAACTTCATGATGATACTTGATATTGTGATTGTGGTTGTTTTCTAATACAGGTTTTGTTTTTTAATTGCATAATTGAAGGATGAGCATAGATATTAATATGTTACAATTGTTGGATGAGAGTAGATTATTATCGTGAAGTTAAATATCCTAGGAGTAGTGATTCAAGATAGGTTGACTGCTACACTATGCCGCGTTGGTCGGAGCGGCATAGGCATCTCTCCTGGATTGCATAATGAAATCTGGGAGAGATGTGGAATTAACTTCATGATGATACTTATATTGTGATTGTAGTGGTTGTTTTCTAATACAGGTAATTGTTTTTTAATTGCAGTAATTGAAGGATGAGCATAGATATTACTATGTTACAATTGTTGGATGAGAGTAGAATATCATCATGAAGTTAAATATCCTAGGAGTGGTAATTCAAGATAGGTTGACTGCTACACTATGCCGCGTTGGTCGGAGCGGCATAGGCATCTCCCCTGGATTGCATAATGAATCTGGGAGATGTGTGGAATTAACTTCATGATGATATTGATATTGTGATTGTGGTTTTTTCCTATACAGGTTTATTGTTTTTACTTGCATAATTTAAAGGATCAGCATGTTTATTAACATATTACAATAGTTGAGTGAGAGTAGAAGAACATCATGAAGTTAAATATCCTAGGAGTGGTAATTCAAGATAGGTTGACTGCTACACTATGCCGCGTTGGTCGGAGCGGCATAGGCATCTCCCCTGGATTGCATAATGAATCTGGGAGAGATGTGGAATTAACTTCATGATGATATTGATATTGTGATTGTGGTTTTTTCCTATACAGTGATATTTCTTCTTCTTGCCTAATTTAATCCAGCAACATAGGTATAAATTATCTTACAATTGTTTGGGTGAGAGTAGATAAACATCATGAAGTTAAATATCCTAGGAGTGGTAATCGAAGATAGGTTGACTGCTACACTATGCCGCGTTGGTCGGAGCGGCATAGGCATCTCTAATGGATTGCATAATGAATCTGGGAGAGATGTGGAATTAACTTCATGGTGATATTGATATTGTGATTATGGTTTTTTTCCTATACAGGTTTATTGTTTCAACTTGCATAATTTAAAGGATCAGCATGTTTATTAACATATTACAATTGTTGAGTGAGAGTAGAAGAACATCATGAAGTTAAATATCCTAGGAGTGGTAATCGAAGATAGGTTGACTGCTACACTATGCCGCGTTGGTCGGAGCGGCATAGGCATCTCTAATGGATTGCATAATGAATCTGGGAGAGATGTGGAATTAACTTCATGATGATATTGATATTGTGATTGTGGTTTTTTTCCTATACAGGTTTATTTTTTTCTACTTGCAGTAACTGAAGGAGGAACATGGTATTAATATGTTACAATTGATGGATTAGAGTAGATTATCAACATGAAGTTCAGCATCCTAGGAGTGGTAATTCAAGATAGGTTGACTGCTACACTATGCCGCGTTGGTCGGAGCGGCATAGGCATCTCTCCTGGATTGCATAATGAATCTGGGAGAGATGTGGAATTAACTTCATGGTGATACTATATTGTGATTATGGTTTTTTTTTTTCTAATACATGTTATAGTTTTTTAATTGCCTAATTGAAGGAGCAGCATAGGTATTAATAATCTTACAATTGTTGGGTAAGAGTAGATTATTATCATGAAGTTAAATATCCTAGGAATAGTAATTCAAGATAGGTTGACTGCTACACTACGCCGAGTTGGTCGGAGCGGCATAGGCATCTCTAAAGGATTGCATAATAAATCTGGGAGAGTGATGTGGAAATAACATAATGATGATACTAATATTGTCATTGTGGTTATTTGCAATACAAGTTTATTGTTTCTAATTGCATTATTTGAAGAAGCAGAATGGTTATTAATATTATTACAATTGTTGATTGAGAGTAGATTATCATCATGAAGTTAAATATCCTAGGAGTGGTAATTCAAGATAGGTTGACTGCTACACTATGCCGCGTTGGTCGGAGCGGCATAGGCATCTCTCCTGGATTGCATAATGAATCTGGGAGATGTGTGGAATTAACTTCATGATGATATTGATATTGTGATTGTGGTTTTTTCCTATACAGGTTTATTGTTTTTACTTGCATAATTTAAAGGATCAGCATGTTTATTAACATATTACAATTGTTGAGTGAGAGAGTAGATTAACATCATGAAGTTAAATATCCTAGGAGTGGTAATTCAAGATAGGTTGACTGCTACACTATGCCGCGTTGGTCGGAGCGGCATAGGCATCTCTCCTGGATTGCATAATGAATCTGGGAGAGATGTGGAATTAACTTCATGATGATATTGATATTGTGATTGTGGTTTTTTCCTATACATGTTTATTGTTTCTTCTTGCCTAATTTAATCCAGCAACATAGGTATAAATTATTTTACAATTGTTGGGTGATGAGAGTAGATTATCATCATGAAGTTAAATATCCTAGGAGTGGTAATCGAAGATAGGTTGACTGCTACACTATGCCGCGTTGGTCGGAGCGGCATAGGCATCTCTAATGGATTGCATAATGAATCTGGGAGAGATGTGGAATTAACTTCATGATGATATTGATATTGTGATTGTGGTTGTTTTCCTAATACAGGTTAATTGTTTTTTAATTGCATTAATTGAAGGATCAGCATAGATATTACTATGTTACAATTGTTGGATGAGAGTAGATTAACATCATGAAGTTAAATATCCTAGGAGTGGTAATTCAAGATAGGTTGACTGCTACACTATGCCGCGTTGGTCGGAGCGGCATAGGCATCTCTCCTGGATTGCATAATGAATCTGGGAGAGATGTGGAATTAACTTCATGATGATATTGATATTGTGATTGTGGTTTTTTCCTATACAGGGTTATTGTTTCTTCTTGCCTAATTTAATCCAGCAGCATAGGTATAATTATCTTACAATTGTTGGATGAGAGTAGATTAACATCATGAAGTTAAATATCCTAGGAGTGGTAATCGAAGATAGGTTGACTGCTACACTATGCCGCGTTGGTCGGAGCGGCATAGGCATCTCTAATGGATTGCATAATGAATCTGGGAGAGATGTGGAATTAACTTCATGATGATATTGATATTGTGATTGTGGTTTTTTCCTATACAGGTTTATTTTTTCTACTTGCATTAATTGAAGGAGGAGCATAGGTATTAATATGTTACAATTGTTGGATGAGAGTAGATTATCATCATGAAGTTAAATATCCTAGGAGTGGTAATTCAAGATAGGTTGACTGCTACACTATGCCGCGTTGGTCGGAGCGGCATAGGCATCTCTCCTGGATTGCATAATGAATCTGGGAGAGATGTGGAATTAACTTCATGATGATACTTATATTGTGATTGTAGTAGTTTTTCCTATACAGGGTTAAATTGTTTTTTAATTGCAGTTAATTGAAGGATGAGCATAGATATTACTATGTTACAATTGTTGGATGAGAGTAGATTATTATCATGAAGTTAAATATCCTAGGAGTGGTAATTCAAGATAGGTTGACTGCTACACTATGCCGCGTTGGTCGGAGCGGCATAGGCATCTCTCCTGGATTGCATAATGAATCTGGGAGAGATGTGGAAATAACTTCATGATGATACTGATATTGTGATTGTGGTTATTTGCAATACAAGTTTATTGTTTCTAATTGCATTATTTGAAGAAGCAGCATGGTTATTAATATTATTACAATTGTTGATTGAGAGTAGAATATTATCATGAAGTTAAATATCCTAGGAGTGGTAATTGAAGATAGGTTGACTGCTACACTATGCCGCGTTGGTCGGAGCGGCATAGGCATCTCTCCTGGATTGCATAATGAATCTGGGAGAGATGTGGAATTAACTTCATGGTGATACCGATATTGTTATTATGGTTTTTTTCTATACATGTTATAGTTTCTCCTCGCCTAATTGATTGGAGCAGCATAGGTATTAATAATCTTACAATTGTTGGGTAAGAGTAGATTATCATCATGAAGTTAAATATCCTAGGAGTGGTAATTCAAGATAGGTTGACTGCTACACTATGCCGCGTTGGTCGGAGCGGCATAGGCATCTCTCCTGGATTGCATAATGAATCTGGGAGAGATGTGGAATTAACTTCATGATGATACTGATATTGTGATTGTGGTTTTTTCCTATACAGGTTTATTGTTTTTTCTTGCCTAATTAAAGCAGCATAGATATTACTATGTTACAATTGTTGGATGAGAGTAGATTATTATCATGAAGTTAAATATCCTAGGAGTGGTAATTGAAGATAGGTTGACTGCTACACTATGCCGCGTTGGTCGGAGCGGCATAGGCATCTCTAATGGATTGCATAATGAATCTGGGAGAGATGTGGAATTAACTTCATGATGATATTGATATTGTGATTGTGGTTTTTTCCTATACAGGTTTATTTTTTCTACTTGCATTAATTGAAGGAGCAGCATAGGTATTAATATGTTACAATTGTTGGATGAGAGTAGATTATCATCATGAAGTTAAATATCCTAGGAGTGGTAATTCAAGATAGGTTGACTGCTACACTATGCCGCGTTGGTCGGAGCGGCATAGGCATCTCTCCTGGATTGCATAATGAATCTGGGAGAGATGTGGAATTAACTTCATGATGATACTTATATTGTGATTGTAGGTTGTTTTCTAATACAGGGTAATTGTTTTTTAATTGCAATAATAGAAGGATGAGCATAGATATTAATATGTTACAATTGTTGGATGAGAGTAGATTATTATCATGAAGTTAAATATCCTAGGAGTGGTAATTCAAGATAGGTTGACTGCTACACTATGCCGCGTTGGTCGGAGCGGCATAGGCATCTCTCCTGGGATTGCATAATGAATCTGGGAGAGATGTGGAATTAACTTCATGATGATACCGATATTGTGATTGTGGTTTTTTGCAATACAGGTTTATTGTTTCTAATTGCATTATTTGAAGAAGCAGCATGGTTATTAATATTATTACAATTGTTGATTGAGAGTAGATTATCATCATGAAGTTAAATATCCTAGGAGTGGTAATTCAAGATAGGTTGACTGCTACACTATGCCGCGTTGGTCGGAGCGGCATAGGCATCTCTCCTGGATTGCATAATGAATCTGGGAGAGATGTGGAATTAACTTCATGATGATATTGATATTGTGATTGTGGTTTTTTCCTATACAGGTTTATTGTTTTTACTTGCATAATTTAAAGGATCAGCATGTTTATTAACATATTACAATTGTTGAGTGAGAGTAGATTAACATCATGAAGTTAAATATCCTAGGAGTGGTAATTCAAGATAGGTTGACTGCTACACTATGCCGCGTTGGTCGGAGCGGCATAGGCATCTCTCCTGGATTGCATAATGAATCTGGGAGAGATGTGGAATTAACTTCATGATGATATTGATATTGTGATTGTGGTTTTTTCCTATACAGTTATATTTTTTCTTCTTGCCTAATTTAATGGAGCAGCATAGGTATAATTATCTTACAATTGTTGGATGAGAGTAGATTATCATCATGAAGTTAAATATCCTAGGAGTGGTAATTGAAGATAGGTTGACTGCTACACTATGCCGCGTTGGTCGGAGCGGCATAGGCATCTCTCCTGGATTGCATAATGAATCTGGGAGAGATGTGGAATTAACTTCATGATGATATTGATATTGTGATTGTGGTTTTTTTCTAATACAGGGTAATTGTTTTTTAATTGCATTAATTAAAGGATGAGCATAGATATTACTATGTTACAATTGTTGGATGAGAGTAGATTATTATCATGAAGTTAAATATCCTAGGAGTGGTAATTCAAGATAGGTTGACTGCTACACTATGCCGCGTTGGTCGGAGCGGCATAGGCATCTCTCCTGGATTGCATAATGAATCTGGGAGAGATGTGGAATTAACTTCATGATGATACCGATATTGTGATTATGGTTTTTTTCTATACAGTTTATTGTTTCTCCTTGCCTAATTGATTGGAGCAGCATAGGTATTAATAATCTTACAATTGTTGGATGAGAGTAGATTATCATCATGAAGTTAAATATCCTAGGAGTGGTAATTCAAGATAGGTTGACTGCTACACTATGCCGCGTTGGTCGGAGCGGCATAGGCATCTCTAAAGGATTGCATAATGAATCTGGGAGAGATGTGGAAATTAACTTCATGATGATACTTATATTGTGATTGTGGTTTTTCCAATACAGGTTTATTGTTTTTAATTGCATTATTTGAAGGAGCAGCATAGATATTAATATTATTACAATTGTTGGATGAGAGTAGATTATTATCATGAAGTTAAATATCCTAGGAGTGGTAATTGAAGATAGGTTGACTGCTACACTATGCCGCGTTGGTCGGAGCGGCATAGGCATCTCTCCTGGATTGCATAATGAATCTGGGAGAGATGTGGAATTAACTTCATGGTGATACCGATATTGTTATTATGGTTTTTTTCTATACATGTTATAGTTTCTCCTCGCCTAATTGATTGGAGCAGCATAGGTATTAATAATCTTACAATTGTTGGGTGAGAGTAGATTATCATCATGAAGTTAAATATCCTAGGAGTGGTAATTCAAGATAGGTTGACTGCTACACTATGCCGCGTTGGTCGGAGCGGCATAGGCATCTCTAATGGATTGCATAATGAATCTGGGAGAGATGTGGAATTAACTTCATGATGATATTGATATTGTGATTGTGGTTTTTTCCTATACAGGTTATATTTTTTTTAATTGCAGTAATTTAAGGAGCAGCATAGATATTACTATGTTACAATTGTTGGATGAGAGTAGATTATTATCATGAAGTTAAATATCCTAGGAGTGGTAATTGAAGATAGGTTGACTGCTACACTATGCCGCGTTGGTCGGAGCGGCATAGGCATCTCTCTCTGGATTGCATAATGAATCTGGGAGAGATGTGGAATTAACTTCATGATGATACTTGATATTGTGATTGTGGTTTTTTTCTAATACAGGGTAATTGTTTTTTAATTGCATTAATAGAAGGATGAGCATAGATATTACTATGTTACAATTGTTGGATGAGAGTAGATTATTATCATGAAGTTAAATATCCTGGGAGTGGTAATTGAAGATAGGTTGACTGCTACACTATGCCGCGTTGGTCGGAGCGGCATAGGCATCTCTCCTGGATTGCATAATGAATCTGGGAGAGATGTGGAATTAACTTCATGATGATATTGATATTGTGATTATGGTTTTTTTTTTCTATACAGGTTTATTGTTTCTACTTGCAGTAATTGAAGGAGCAGCATGGTATTAATATGTTACAATTGTTGGATGAGAGTAGATTATCATCATGAAGTTAAATATCCTAGGAGTGGTAATTCAAGATAGGTTGACTGCTACACTATGCCGCGTTGGTCGGAGCGGCATAGGCATCTCTCCTGGATTGCATAATGAATCTGGGAGAGATGTGGAATTAACTTCATGATGATACTGATATTGTGATTGTAGTTGTTTTCTCTATACAGGGTAATTGTTTTTTAATTGCAGTAATTAAGGAGGATGAGCATAGATATTACTATGTTACAATTGTTGGATGAGAGTAGATTATTATCATGAAGTTAAATATCCTAGGGAGTGGTAATTGAAGATAGGTTGACTGCTACACTATGCCGCGTTGGTCGGAGCGGCATAGGCATCTCTCCTGGATTGCATAATGAATCTGGGAGAGATGTGGAATTAACTTCATGATGATACTGATATTGTGATTGTGGTTGTTTTCTAATACAGGTTTAATTGTTTCTAATTGCATTAATTGAAGGATGAGCATAGATATTACTATGTTACAATTGTTGGATGAGAGTAGATTATTATCATGAAGTTAAATATCCTAGGAGTGGTAATTGAAGATAGGTTGACTGCTACACTATGCCGCGTTGGTCGGAGCGGCATAGGCATCTCTCCTGGATTGCATAATGAATCTGGGAGAGATGTGGAATTAACTTCATGGTGATACCGATATTGTTATTATGGTTTTTTTCTATACATGTTATAGTTTCTCCTCGCCTAATTAATTGGAGCAGCATAGGTATTAATAATCTTACAATTGTTGGGTAAGAGTAGATTATCATCATGAAGTTAAATATCCTAGGAGTGGTAATTCAAGATAGGTTGACTGCTACACTATGCCGCGTTGGTCGGAGCGGCATAGGCATCTCTCCTGGATTGCATAATGAATCTGGGAGAGATGTGGAATTAACTTCATGATGATACTGATATTGTGATTGTGGTTTTTTTTCCTAATACAGGTTTATTGTTTTTAATTGCAGTTAATTGAAGGAGGAGCATAGATATTACTATGTTACAATTGTTGGATGAGAGTAGATTATTATCATGAAGTTAAATATCCTAGGAGTGGTAATTGAAGATAGGTTGACTGCTACACTATGCCGCGTTGGTCGGAGCGGCATAGGCATCTCTCCTGGATTGCATAATGAATCTGGGAGAGATGTGGAATTAACTTCATGATGATACTTGATATTGTGATTGTAGTTTTTTTCCTAATACAGGGTAATTGTTTTTTAATTGCATTAATGAAAGGATGAGCATAGATATTAATATGTTACAATTGTTGGATGAGAGTAGATTATTATCATGAAGTTAAATATCCTAGGAGTGGTAATTGAAGATAGGTTGACTGCTACACTATGCCGCGTTGGTCGGAGCGGCATAGGCATCTCTCCTGGATTGCATAATGAATCTGGGAGAGATGTGGAATTAACTTCATGGTGATACCGATATTGTGATTATGGTTTTTTTCTATACATGTTATAGTTTTTCTAATTGCCTAATTGATTGGAGCAGCATAGGTATTAATATCTTACAATTGTTGGGTATGAGAGTAGATTATCATCATGAAGTTAAATATCCTAGGAGTGGTAATTCAAGATAGGTTGACTGCTACACTATGCCGCGTTGGTCGGAGCGGCATAGGCATCTCTAATGGATTGCATAATGAATCTGGGAGAGATGTGGAATTAACTTCATGATGATATTGATATTGTGATTGTGGTTTTTTCCTATACAGGTTTATTGTTTTTAATTGCATAATTTAAAGGATCAGCATGTTTATTAATATATTACAATTGTTGGATGAGAGTAGATTATTATCATGAAGTTAAATATCCTAGGAGTGGTAATTGAAGATAGGTTGACTGCTACACTATGCCGCGTTGGTCGGAGCGGCATAGGCATCTCTCCTGGATTGCATAATGAATCTGGGAGAGATGTGGAATTAACTTCATGATGATATTGATATTGTGATTGTGGTTTTTTCCTATACAGTTAATTGTTTCTACTTGCCTAATTTAATGTAGCATAGATATAATTATCTTACAATTGTTGGATGAGAGTAGATTAACATCATGAAGTTAAATATCCTAGGAGTGGTAATTGAAGATAGGTTGACTGCTACACTATGCCGCGTTGGTCGGAGCGGCATAGGCATCTCTCCTGGATTGCATAATGAATCTGGGAGAGATGTGGAATTAACTTCATGATGATATTGATATTGTGATTATGGTTTTTTCCTATACAGGTTAATTGTTTCTACTTGCATAATTTAAAGGATCAGCATGTTTATTAATATATTACAATTGTTGAGTGAGAGTAGATTAACATCATGAAGTTAAATATCCTAGGAGTGGTAATTCAAGATAGGTTGACTGCTACACTATGCCGCGTTGGTCGGAGCGGCATAGGCATCTCTCCTGGATTGCATAATGAATCTGGGAGAGATGTGGAATTAACTTCATGATGATATTGATATTGTGATTGTGGTTTTTTCCTATACAGGTTTATTGTTTTTAATTGCAATAATTTAAAGGAGCAGCATAGATATTAATATATTACAATTGTTGGATGAGAGTAGATTATTATCATGAAGTTAAATATCCTAGGAGTGGTAATTGAAGATAGGTTGACTGCTACACTATGCCGCGTTGGTCGGAGCGGCATAGGCATCTCTAATGGATTGCATAATGAATCTGGGAGAGATGTGGAATTAACTTCATGATGATATTGATATTGTGATTGTGGTTTTTTCCTATACAGGTTTATTTTTTCTACTTGCATTAATTGAAGGAGGAGCATAGGTATTAATATGTTACAATTGTTGGATTAGAGTAGATTATCATCATGAAGTTAAATATCCTAGGAGTGGTAATTCAAGATAGGTTGACTGCTACACTATGCCGCGTTGGTCGGAGCGGCATAGGCATCTCTCCTGGATTGCATAATGAATCTGGGAGAGATGTGGAATTAACTTCATGATGATGATATATTGTGATTGTGATTGTTTTTCTAATACAGGGTAATTTTTTTTTAATTGCATAATAGAAGGATGAGCATAGATATTACTATGTTACAATTGTTGGATGAGAGTAGATTATTATCATGAAGTTAAATATCCTAGGGAGTGGTAATTGAAGATAGGTTTGACTGCTACACTATGCCGCGTTGGTCGGAGCGGCATAGGCATCTCTCTCTAGGATTGCATAATGAATCTGGGAGAGATGTGGAAATAACTTCATGACAATACTGATATTGTGATTGTGGTTATTTGCAATACAAGTTTATTGTTTCTAATTGCATTATTTGAAGAAGCAGAATGGTTATGAATATTATTACAATTGTTGATTGAGAGTAGATTATCATCATGAAGTTAAATATCCTAGGAGTGGTAATTGAAGATAGGTTGACTGCTACACTATGCCGCGTTGGGCGGAGCGGCATAGGCATCTCTCCTGGATTGCATAATGAATCTGGGAGAGATGTGGAATTAACTTCATGGTGATACCGATATTGTTATTATGGTTTTTTTCTATACATGTTATAGTTTCTCCTCGCCTAATTGATTGGAGCAGCATAGGTATTAATAATCTTACAATTGTTGGGTAAGAGTAGATTATCATCATGAAGTTAAATATCCTAGGAGTGGTAATTCAAGATAGGTTGACTGCTACACTATGCCGCGTTGGTCGGAGCGGCATAGGCATCTCTAATGGATTGCATAATGAATCTGGGAGAGATGTGGAATTAACTTCATGATGATATTGATATTGTGATTGTGGTTTTTTTCCTATACAGGTTTATTGTTTTTAATTGCATAATTTAAAGGATCAGCATGTTTATTACTATATTACAATTGTTGAGTGAGAGTAGATTAACATCATGAAGTTAAATATCCTAGGAGTGGTAATTCAAGATAGGTTGACTGCTACACTATGCCGCGTTGGTCGGAGCGGCATAGGCATCTCTCCTGGATTGCATAATGAATCTGGGAGAGATGTGGAATTAACTTCATGATGATATTGATATTGTGATTGTGGTTTTTTCCTATACAGGGTTATTGTTTCTTCTTGCCTAATTTAATCCAGCAGCATAGGTATTAATTATCTTACAATTGTTGGGTGAGAGTAGATTAACATCATGAAGTTAAATATCCTAGGAGTGGTAATTGAAGATAGGTTGACTGCTACACTATGCCGCGTTGGTCGGAGCGGCATAGGCATCTCTAATGGATTGCATAATGAATCTGGGAGAGATGTGGAATTAACTTCATGATGATATTGATATTGTGATTGTGGTTTTTTCCTATACAGGTTTATTTTTTCTACTTGCATTAATTGAAGGAGGAGCATAGGTATTAATATGTTACAATTGTTGGATGAGAGTAGATTATCATCATGAAGTTAAATATCCTAGGAGTGGTAATTCAAGATAGGTTGACTGCTACACTATGCCGCGTTGGTCGGAGCGGCATAGGCATCTCTAAAGGATTGCATAATGAATCTGGGAGAGATGTGGAATTAACTTCATGATGATACTTATATTGTGATTGTAGGTTTTTTCTAATACAGGGTAATTGTTTTTTACTTGCATAATAGAAGGATGAGCATAGATATTACTATGTTACAATTGTTGGATGAGAGTAGATTATTATCATGAAGTTAAATATCCTAGGAGTGGTAATTGAAGATAGGTTGACTGCTACACTATGCCGCGTTGGTCGGAGCGGCATAGGCATCTCTCCTGGATTGCATAATGAATCTGGGAGAGATGTGGAATTAACTTCATGATGATACTTATATTGTGATTGTGGTTTTTTGCAATACAGGTTTATTGTTTCTAATTGCATTATTTGAAGGAGCAGCATGGTTATTAATATTATTACAATTGTTGGATGAGAGTAGATTATCATCATGAAGTTAAATATCCTAGGAGTGGTAATTGAAGATAGGTTGACTGCTACACTATGCCGCGTTGGTCGGAGCGGCATAGGCATCTCTCCTGGATTGCATAATGAATCTGGGAGAGATGTGGAATTAACTTCATGGTGATACCGATATTGTTATTATGGTTTTTTTCTATACATGTTATAGTTTCTCCTCGCCTAATTGATTGGAGCAGCATAGGTATTAATAATCTTACAATTGTTGGGTAAGAGTAGATTATCATCATGAAGTTAAATATCCTAGGAGTGGTAATTCAAGATAGGTTGACTGCTACACTATGCCGCGTTGGTCGGAGCGGCATAGGCATCTCTAATGGATTGCATAATGAATCTGAGAGAGATGTGGAATTAACTTCATGATGATATTGATATTGTGATTGTGGTTTTTTTCAATACAGGTTTATTTTTTCTAATTGCATTAATTGAAGGAGGAGCATAGATATTACTATGTTACAATTGTTGGATGAGAGTAGATTATTATCATGAAGTTAAATATCCTAGGAGTGGTAATTGAAGATAGGTTGACTGCTACACTATGCCGCGTTGGTCGGAGCGGCATAGGCATCTCTCCTGGATTGCATAATGAATCTGGGAGAGATGTGGAATTAACTTCATGATGATACTTGATATTGTGATTGTGGTTTTTTCCTATACAGGTTAATTGTTTCTACTTGCAGTAATTTAAGGATGAGCATAGATATTAATATGTTACAATTGTTGGATGAGAGTAGATTATCATCATGAAGTTAAATATCCTAGGAGTGGTAATTCAAGATAGGTTGACTGCTACACTATGCCGCGTTGGTCGGAGCGGCATAGGCATCTCTCCTGGATTGCATAATGAATCTGGGAGAGATGTGGAATTAACTTCATGATGATACTTGATATTGTGATTGTGGTTTTTTGCAATACAGGTTTATTGTTTCTAATTGCATTATTTGAAGAAGCAGCATGGTTATTAATATTATTACAATTGTTGATTGAGAGTAGATTATCATCATGAAGTTAAATATCCTAGGAGTGGTAATTCAAGATAGGTTGACTGCTACACTATGCCGCGTTGGTCGGAGCGGCATAGGCATCTCTCCTGGATTGCATAATGAATCTGGGAGAGATGTGGAATTAACTTCATGATGATATTGATATTGTTATTGTGGTTTTTTTCTATACATGTTATAGTTTCTCCTTGCCTAATTAATTGGAGCAGCATAGGTATTAATAATCTTACAATTGTTGGGTAAGAGTAGATTATCATCATGAAGTTAAATATCCTAGGAGTGGTAATTCAAGATAGGTTGACTGCTACACTATGCCGCGTTGGTCGGAGCGGCATAGGCATCTCTCCTGGATTGCATAATGAATCTGGGAGAGATGTGGAATTAACTTCATGATGATATTGATATTGTGATTGTGGTTTTTTTCCTATACAGGTTTATTGTTTCTAATTGCATTATTTAAAGGATCAGCATAGTTTATTAATATATTACAATTGTTGAGTGAGAGTAGATTAACATCATGAAGTTAAATATCCTAGGAGTGGTAATTGAAGATAGGTTGACTGCTACACTATGCCGCGTTGGTCGGAGCGGCATAGGCATCTCTCCTGGATTGCATAATGAATCTGGGAGAGATGTGGAATTAACTTCATGATGATATTGATATTGTGATTGTGGTTTTTCCTATACAGGTTTATTGTTTCTACTTGCATTATTTAAAGGATCAGCATGTTATTAATATATTACAATTGTTGGATGAGAGTAGATTAACATCATGAAGTTAAATATCCTAGGAGTGGTAATTCAAGATAGGTTGACTGCTACACTATGCCGCGTTGGTCGGAGCGGCATAGGCATCTCTAATGGATTGCATAATGAATCTGGGAGAGATGTGGAATTAACTTCATGATGATATTGATATTGTGATTGTGGTTTTTTCCTATACAGGTTTATTGTTTCTTACTTGCATAATTAAAGGAGGAGCATAGATATTAATATGTTACAATTGTTGGATGAGAGTAGATTAACATCATGAAGTTAAATATCCTAGGAGTGGTAATTGAAGATAGGTTGACTGCTACACTATGCCGCGTTGGTCGGAGCGGCATAGGCATCTCTCCTGGATTGCATAATGAATCTGGGAGAGATGTGGAATTAACTTCATGATGATATTGATATTGTGATTGTGGTTTTTTTCTAATACAGGTTTATTGTTTCTACTTGCATAAATAAATGGAGCAGCATAGATATTAATTATCTTACAATTGTTGGGTGAGAGTAGATTATCATCATGAAGTTAAATATCCTAGGAGTGGTAATTCAAGATAGGTTGACTGCTACACTATGCCGCGTTGGTCGGAGCGGCATAGGCATCTCCCCTGGATTGCATAATGAATCTGGGAGAGATGTGGAATTAACTTCATGATGATATTGATATTGTGATTGTGGTTTTTTTCCTATACAGTTATATTTTTTCTTCTTGCCTAATTTAAACCAGCAACATAGGTATAATTATCTTACAATTGTTGGGTGAGAGTAGATTAACATCATGAAGTTAAATATCCTAGGAGTGGTAATTCAAGATAGGTTGACTGCTACACTATGCCGCGTTGGTCGGAGCGGCATAGGCATCTCTCCTGGATTGCATAATGAATCTGGGAGAGATGTGGAATTAACTTCATGATGATATTGATATTGTGATTGTGGTTTTTTTCCTATACATGTTATATTTTTTCTTCTTGCCTAATTTAAAGGAGCAGCATAGGTATAATTATCTTACAATTGTTGGGTGAGAGTAGATTATCATCATGAAGTTAAATATCCTAGGAGTGGTAATTCAAGATAGGTTGACTGCTACACTATGCCGCGTTGGTCGGAGCGGCATAGGCATCTCTCCTGGATTGCATAATGAATCTGGGAGAGATGTGGAATTAACTTCATGATGATATTGATATTGTGATTGTGGTTTTTTTCTATACAGGTTTATTGTTTCTACTTGCATTATTTAAAGGATCAGCATGTTTATTAATATATTACAATTGTTGAGTGAGAGTAGATTAACATCATGAAGTTAAATATCCTAGGAGTGGTAATTCAAGATAGGTTGACTGCTACACTATGCCGCGTTGGTCGGAGCGGCATAGGCATCTCTCCTGGATTGCATAATGAATCTGGGAGAGATGTGGAATTAACTTCATGATGATATTGATATTGTGATTGTGGTTTTTTCCTATACAGTTATATTTTTTCTTCTTGCCTAATTTAATCCAGCAGCATAGGTATAATTATCTTACAATTTTTGGGTGAGAGTAGATAAACATCATGAAGTTAAATATCCTAGGAGTGGTAATCGAAGATAGGTTGACTGCTACACTATGCCGCGTTGGTCGGAGCGGCATAGGCATCTCTAATGGATTGCATAATGAATCTGGGAGAGATGTGGAATTAACTTCATGATGATATTGATATTGTGATTGTGGTTTTTTCATATACAGGTTTATTGTTTCTACTTGGATTATTTGAAGGATCAGCATATTTATTAACATATTACAATAGTTAAGTGAGAGTAGAAGAACATAGGCTTCTCCCCTGGATTGCATAATAAATCTGGGAGGGATGAGGAATTAACTTCTTGATGATATTTATATTTTGATTGTGGTTTTTTTCCTATACAGTTATATTTTTTCTTCTTGCCTAATTTTAACCTTAGACATAAGAGTAAGTATCTTACAATTTTTGGGTAAGAGTAGATAAACATCATGAAGTTAAATATCCTAGGAGTGGTAATTGAAGATAGGTTGACTGCTACACTATGCCGCGTTGGTCGGAGCGGCATAGGCATCTCTCCTGGATTGCATAATGAATCTGGGAGAGATGTGGAATTAACTTCATGA
Organism: Homalodisca vitripennis; assembly: GCF_021130785.1. Lineage (NCBI taxonomy): Eukaryota > Metazoa > Arthropoda > Insecta > Hemiptera > Cicadellidae > Homalodisca > Homalodisca vitripennis. The sequence goes on along the minus strand of NC_060209.1, from coordinate 94,184,037 downwards.
TGATATTGATATTGTGATTGTGGTTTTTTCCTATACAGGTTTATTGTTTCTACTTGCATTATTTAAAGGATCAGCATGTTTATTAATATATTACAATTGTTGAGTGAGAGTAGATTAACATCATGAAGTTAAATATCCTAGGAGTGGTAATTCAAGATAGGTTGACTGCTACACTATGCCGCGTTGGTCGGAGCGGCATAGGCATCTCTCCTGGATTGCATAATGAATCTGGGAGAGATGTGGAATTAACTTCATGATGATATTGATATTGTGATTGTGGTTTTTTCCTATACAGGTTTATTGTTTCTACTTGCATTATTTAAAGGATCAGCATGTTTATTACTATATTACAATTGTTTAGTGAGAGTAGATTAACATCATGAAGTTAAATATCCTAGGAGTGGTAATTCAAGATAGGTTGACTGCTACACTATGCCGCGTTGGTCGGAGCGGCATAGGCATCTCTCCTGGATTGCATAATGAATCTGGGAGAGATGTGGAATTAACTTCATGATGATATTGATATTGTGATTGTGGTTTTTTCCTATACAGTGTTTTTTTCTTCTTGCCTAATTTAAGAGCAGCATAGGTATAATTATCTTACAATTGTTGGGTGAGAGTAGATAAACATCATGAAGTTAAATATCCTAGGAGTGGTAATTCAAGATAGGTTGACTGCTACACTATGCCGCGTTGGTCGGAGCGGCATAGGCATCTCCCCTGGATTGCATAATGAATCTGGGAGAGATGTGGAATTAACTTCATGATGATATTGATATTGTGATTGTGGTTTTTTCCTATACAGTTTTATTTTTTCTTCTTGCCTTATTTAAACCAGCAACATAGGTGTAATTATCTTACAATTTTTGGGTGAGAGTAGATAAACATCATGAAGTTAAATATCCTAGGAGTGGTAATTCAAGATAGGTTGACTGCTACACTATGCCGCGTTGGTCGGAGCGGCATAGGCATCTCTAATGGATTGCATAATGAATCTGAGAGAGATGTGGAATTAACATCATGATGATACTGATATTGTTATTGTGGTTGTTTCTCTATACAGGTTAATTGTTTTTTAATTGCATAATTTGATGGAACAGCATAGGTATTAATTATTTTACAATTGTTGGGTGAGAGTAGAATTTCATCATGAAGTTAAATAATCCTAGGAGTGGTAATTAAAGATAGGTTGACTGCTACACTATGCCGCGTTGGTCGGAGCGGCATAGGCATCTCTCCTGGATTGCATAATGAATCTGGAGAGATGTGGAATTAACTTCATAATGATACTTATATTGTGATTGTATTGTTTTCTAATACAGGTTTATTGTTTCTAATTGCATTATTTAAAGGAGCAGCACGGTTAATTATATGTTACAATTGTTGGAAGAATGTAGATTATCATCATGAAAATAAATATCCTAGGAGTGGTAATTCAAAATATGTTGACTGCTACACTATGCCGCGAAGATCTGAGCGGCATAGGCATCTCTTCTGTATTGCATAATGAATATGGCAGAGATTTGGTATTAACAACAATAAGTATCTTCCGAATGAGCTTCATTGATGTCGTTTGAGGGTTTGAACACTGTAATTTTTATGATAGATGTAAGGAAAGACTAAAATAGTGAGAAATTTAAACTTTCTGGTATTTAAAGACGTAGTTTATATATACTCAGTGAATGATTATCAGTAAACCTACAGCAGTTTAAGTATTAGATTACTGGCTCACAACACCGTATTATAAAATGTGTGTGTTTGTTCTACTTTAGATAGGTTATGGTTAGTTAAATTCAGGTATGTACTTACTAATGGATATTTGCTTAATAAAATTTAGCTACTTACTCGGATTTATGACTTTTAGTTTTGAAATTTATTTTGTGTTTGTATTATTTCCTGTGTCTTCAGCTTGACTTTGCTGCAGTCGTAAGTGTTATATCATTGTAATAATAAGACGTTTAATATGAGTCCTTGTTCTGATCTGAATGGATAACAGAATGCTGATAAAATGACGGGTTGTAAAGCTTACATATGTCTCATTATAATGGCAGGAAATTAGATTGAAAATAAACTGCAAGGCTTCACAATTTATTCACAATGTTTCTGTCGTTTAATTTACATGATTACTTTCAGGTTATGTTAGGTAACTATAGCAGGGCCTTTAAACTAACCCCAAACTCGGATTAACTGTTATATGTGGTACAATTCTTTTAATATAAAGAGCAAAGTACTAACATTTTTAATATAAATTTTCGTAATGTTTTATGACAGAATATAATATGTAATGACTCCCATACTTGTAAAATGGTATCACGAGTTATATGTTTTTAATTTTTAATATAGTGGAATAAATCAAAAGTTTCAAATTTTCAACTAATGGAACAAGTCTCCTTAAAGAATTAAAGAATTACAAGTGAAGTTTGGTTGACGGACGGGATATGATGGTGAGGTGCCAGTTCCTATTAAAACATATAAAACGTTGGAAAAAGTCAAATACATTTCATTATGCAGATGGGAGTGGCGGATGATATTCATGAGGTCCTTCAGATCTGGGTCATGAATGACATGACGTGAATTGCAGAAACGTGAACGTTTCTCTTTATACTCCACCGATTCCAGAATTATATATGAATAGTGTTAATTTGTACAAGTTTCCTTAATAAGGGAGCCGTTAGCCTTATAGTTTGGGTTGTCGAAGTTAGGGTCTGAGTTAAGAGACGGCTGTAATGCTAGCCATCTTGATTGTGGTTCCATAAAAACAATGTTAAATGTCGTGCATATTTATTAATATATAATTTGAAGTGGTATAATGGTTGAAGATTGCTAATTTTTATGTATGTATATAACTAATACATATCTAGATTATTTTAAGTTTTTTTAGTATACACGTACTTATAACCTATAGGTTATTCAGGTAACAAAATCTCCTTTGTACACCTTGTAAAAAACCAACGTGCGTATCGATTGGCTGTGCATTAAACATATATTTCATATGAACTGTTTTCCATAACTCAACAGTTAAAAACAGAACAGGAAAGACTATAATTACTCCTCGCATTGTTATTATTGTGTAAAACTCATGGTCATATCACTACAACCGGGTTTTAATCTCACGATACACTATTCGACTTGGTTTGTCGTTTATTCCAGTTTGATTGGGTGCCAGAAATGGTAAGGATAAGGCTTTATAGTGTGTGGTAACGAACCGTACTGAATTCCAAAACCAATGGTTTACCATCTCAGCCGTAAACTGCTCAAGCTACGTACATGTTTTGTGCAGCTAACCGGGTTCGATAGTAAATGCAGAATCACATACCCAACATTTGTACGTCTTAACTTTATGAAACCCTGGTATGGCATTGTACATCGGACGGTGTATGGTTAAAGTGGACTCATACGAGTATACTTAACAAAGCATAAAGAATATAAGAATTTGCATATGTTCATAACACACACACACACACACACACACACACACACACACACACACACACACACACACACACACACACACACACACACACACACACACACACACACACACACACACACACACACACACACACACACACACACACACACACACACACACACACACACACACACACACACACACACACACACACACACACACACACACACACACACACACACACACACACACACACACACACACACACACACACACACACACACACACACACACACACACACACACACACACACACACACACACACACACACACACACACACACACACACACACACACACACACACACACACACACACACACACACACACACACACACACACACACACACACATATATATATATATATATAGACCTTTTTGAAAACGACATAAAAGTCGAAATATTAAAGGATTTATATGATGTATTTTTCTTCTATTGTTTAAAGAAGCCTCTGAGCATTTATTTTCTGCATATATATATATATATATATATATATATATATATACATATATATATTATATATATACATACATATATATATATATATATATATATATATATATATATCAATATTAAAATGTTGTGTAATTTAGTATTCCGTGTAATTTTCTGTTGTGTGTAATAAAATATTATGTTTTGGCTTTAGAAGCAGACTTCCAATCACTCTGTCTAAAAGGAAAATAAAGAAATGAAAAGCTAGCTACAGTAATGTAAACCGTTATGTGAGTTGGTATTTTAAAGCGTAGTAAAGTGGAAACAACAAGAAGAAATAAACTTTAGACTCTGGACAACACAGGTTTGTAGCTCTCGTGAGTGTCTTTCTTGTGATTACGCCTTTTATTGTATCCATTGCAAGGAAAATTATCGTAGTGGGACGTTTTACAGTATAATATGTTTTACGAATATCATATTTCTTCTGAAACACATTAATGTAGAATATGCTGATTTATGGTTAACTTGTACAATTAAGTAATCTAGCTTAGGATACAATTGTACTCTTACAATACTGTAATGTCTGAAACCTTTTACCTGCTAGACATAGTTATTCTACTAAGGAAATGATATCATGTTGATATACAGGGTGTAACTGAAATACACCGACAAACTTCAGGAGGTTGTTCCTGAGGTCAAAACGAACCAAAAAGTTCCTATAAATGTATGTCCTAAAATGCATCGTTTTCCGTCTGTCCGTCTGTTTGTGTTTATTACATGAAATTTTTTTTCTAAACAACCATTAAAGGTACAAAGTTAAACTTTTCAACGTATGCTAATCTAGTAAAGATTTGTCAATTTTTAACCCAAAATATCGTTTTATTTTTATACTGCCTATATACTTACATTAACTTTTGAAACAAGAAAAAAAACTTGTAAATGTGATATGTTACTAGGTTAAGAAAAATGCCATAACTTTTTTATTTCTTGAGCGATTTCAAAAAATGAGGTACCGTTCGTTTTATAAATAAGTTTATATTTTTTTTATATTCTAGTAAATTTTTTATACAGGAAGTAGTTTTTGAGAAATTCACCATCAAAGATTTTAACTAGACGCCATTTTAAATTTTGTTGAGTAAAAATTTTCAATTTTTTTTAAAATTGACAATCTTTACTAGATTAGCATATGTTGAAAAGTAGTTTAACTTTGTACCTTTAATGGTTGTTTAGAAGAAAAAATTAATGTAATAAACACAAACAGACGGACAGACGGAAAACGATGCATTTTAGGACATACATTTATAGGAACTTTTTGGTTCGTTTTGACCTCAGGAACAACCTCCTGAAGTTTGTCGGTGTATTTCAGTTACACCCTGTATAAAACATATTTGAGTGATGTATTACATTAAAGATAAATCTATTTATTGCTTTGTCTTATTCCTTTATAAAATCAGGTGGGGTATTTGAATAAACGTTTTCTAGTAAGTAAAGTTAAAGTAAGATCATTCCTCCCAGTTGACATAAATTCACAAGTATAATTAAATAGATATGTAATGAAAAAGAGGATTTTAGATTTTAAACATTTATCTAAGGAATACAGCTAGACCGTAGAAACGTAAGGGTAACGTGTTGAAATGTATCGATGCCTACTTTAGTATGAGGCCAGAAGAATTTTTAAAATATTATTTTTATAGAACGTATTACCAATGTATATAAATGTAATATTGATTTAATATAGATTACTATTCCTATAGTCTGATGGTTTGTTATACTGGGTTATAAAATAACTAATAATCTATTATCTGTCCATTTCTAAGTTTATAATGTTACTATGCATACGTTAGTTTTTTTATAACCTATAGCTTATACACTCCTTTAAATCCAAAACAAGCAATTTTTGGTTAAGGATTTACAACTGAGTCCACGTTGTTAAGAAACCAACGGTTCAAAATAGGACATATAAAATATTCGCAGGTTTTCCTTTTGATAATTTCACCCCAACAAGTGTACAAGAGGAATAGGGTCCAAGTTGGGTTAAATGCAGGATGGCTTATACCTGCGAATAGAATCTATAGCGGGAAAAAATCAACGTGTCACTAAACTGTGGGCAATATGATGTATGTACTTGAGAGGCAGGTGAGTCCTTAATAACATAACTTGTATAAGGAAGTAGTAATCGCAATGGTAGGTGCATTACTGCAGTACTAGGTACTTACAGTAATTTAACCAAGTAAGAAATTATTAACCCTTATGCTGCACACATTTTCTTCAACTATTTCATTAACAGATCGCATAACCTGGGTCCTTTTACTAGACCAATATGAAATATATACTAGTTCTTGGATTAGGGAGGTCATTTGAGAACGTCGTATCTAAATTGTATATCACAATAGCAGTATATCTGTGGAATGACGTACGTTTGGCTAAGTTAATTAAAGTAGACAGTTGTGATGAAAAAGTCAAAAGTTCATTGGGGAGACAATAACAAGACAACTCCGTCAGTCAGGTCGTTCGGTAATTATTGAGTTTAATGAACTTCGTCCACCTTGTTGTACATACTTATGTCTTAAGGTTCGACTTCAATTACATGTAACTTTAATCCCGGTAAGCTATTAAAAAACTAAGAGTGTGTTTGAAAATATTATTTAATGAACATTATAATTACGTTATAAAACTTTATGTTAAATTGAATGTTAGCTCATTTCATTTTTTCGGTTTGTGTGCTACATTTATTAGTTTGTCACAAAATAAATGTTACATCAAATGTAGCATTAAGTACTTTATATAAAATTGTTATCACTATATTTCTAACGGAATTAGTTTTAAACTTTACACAATTTTTACAATTACAAAATAGTATAGGCATACAGTAACCTAAAAACCAGGGAGAAAAAAGAGAAAAGTGCTTCATTTACAAGGTAAACAAAAACCAAATACTACACTCATTAAAATTAATAGGAAATTAATTTTCATCCAATTAAAACTAAATATTTTTCATTTATTCCAGAGTAAGGAAGATTATACTAAGAACTAAATGCAATGCTCATTTCAACCTGGTACTTCTGAAAACATCTTATAATAATTTTAACGATTTAAACAAACATAAAATATTACATCAAATTTTAATAAATGTTACATAATACACACACATAATTTTTATCTAGACATTAAATTGAATTGATTTAATTAAACTAAATTTCATTGGAGTTTTCACACATCACTGATATATTTTCCAAACTGGAGCCAATCCTTTCCATAATTTTTTTAAAACTTCTCCTAATATGGTAATACGATACGCACATAACAATATCTAAGAATCGTTGCCAGTATTGGTATCGATTGAAAATATTGATGTTCAATCCTATTGTAACAAAATGTCGTTTAGTGTTGTCTTCAAGCTCTTAGCTGCATTAGATAAATACTTTAATGATAAATACTTCAACGCTTGTTATGTCTTTCCTTATTGGGTGGACAAACGCTGGTAGCATGTTCAAGTGAAAACAAACATAGTTGTGCTCTCCTGTAATGATTTTTTTCCAGCGAAGGATTACTAATACAGTTGTAATATAATATTACAATAAGATGGAACTATGATTATGCTTACATAAAGTAGTACTTAGTTGCATTATCCAGAAGAGTCTGGAGACCAAGGTTAATAACTAGATTTTCTTAACTTTATATTTACTCTTATTCTTATCCATTCAGTGTCATAATGTTAAACATTTTACTAACCCCTTAACCCTTTAAGTGGCAAGAAAACCGAGGTTCATAAAATGTTATATTTTTAAGTGGAATATTAATATGATACCTTACGTTACCACTAATACATTACAGTTTTAAAAATATTTTTACGTTTTTTTTGGGATTCTTTAGGGTGGGAAATTATTATCCCAATGTATCTCTGGGCAATGAGTATTTTTTTGTTTGTCTTACCTTGTATTCACTGGGATAATATATTCCCACTTCAAAGGGTTTGTAAATAAACACACATAAATGTAAAAGGATCATAGTGAATGTTTATTACATACAGTATAAATACTATGGAAAATATAAGTATTCCTAGAATAGCATAGTTGGGATAACAATTCTTGTCAAATCAATATGAAACAACATTGTAGATACTGACCTAATCTAATACAACTGAAAACAATAACACTCACTTTACTTATTCACATGAAACAAAACTTACAAAACACTCAGTTTTACATGTATGTTGTTGCAAAATGGTCAAAGGTTACATGGTCTTGTGGAATAATGAAAAAGCAGCCCTTGCATATTGCGACTCTACAGCCACTATAAATCATATTGTTTCGCTTTTCTTTGGTTTTGGTTAGAGCAGTGCGCATATCTTCTGTATGTGTCTACATTTTGTGGAAGGTGATCTTCAAACATTAGTAAGGCGTAGACCTGTTTTCCACAGTTTGGTTTTCTAAACGGGACTGTTTCGTTTCCTGGCTCTAGACTTTCCGGAAGTGTAATCCAACTTTTTTTTCTTGATGTAAAAGTGCCTATCAACTGATTGACCAACTTTGACCTAAAAGTCAAACGCGACATTGGTTGTGATGCAGCGTCCTTACAATCTTTACTGTACAATATGAAACTATTGACAATAGCTGATTCAAAAAGAAATAAAAAAGCTTCATCCATCAGCGTGTAGACTTTTGTGCTAGATTGTAGCTAGACATGTGTGTTGATCAATGCGATCTACTCCACCCATGTACTTGTTGTACTCGGCTACTGCTTCTGGGCAAGTGACTTCTCGATCTCCTTTACCATTTGACTGCATGACTGTAACTTTTTTGAGGAATTTTACATTGCGGATATTACTGACACACACTTTTTTCCCTATCCGCCCATTTCACAACACTTATATCACCACTCTGAGTGATATTGTTTATTATATCTTTATTGTTTTATTATATATCACTTCCTGATGTATAACCTTTCTGTGTCATAATATTTTCAATTATGCCTTATTCGTGTTGAATAACACAATAGCTCAAACAGTAACCTAACTTTTACAAGACTGCCAGAGTAACATCCAAATAAACTGCTTTGCCAGAACATGGACAAAAATAGTTTATTCCTAATAAAAAAAGAGTAAGTTTTTGTTGTTATTTACAAATATAAATCTCTCAAGCAAATATAAAATTTATATTTTTTTATATTTTTTGAAAAACGCATTACATTTTCAGCTTGTAGTTCACAATGCTACATTTTCATGAATAGAAATTTTTACATTGCAAAAATACAAGTAAAATATTATATAAAAATGATTACAGATAACTAAGGAATATAACTACTTATCTTTTAAATTATTTCTTGGTGTATATTAGTGAAATTATCTTGATCCTAAGTCTGAGGTATGGGACAAGAACAAAAAAACATTGATATCTCTGAGTGACAGTGGGATAATATATTCCCACTTTCAGACTATCAGCTGGATAGAAATCAAGCTGGTGCTGCCAACTGCTGAAAACTAAATTTATGTTTTACAGTAAGTCTTCATGGTATGTATTGTGCATGTGGGAAATTATTATCCCAAAGAATCTCAAGCGTAGTAACATAAATAAAAGTAAAAAACGTGGTGGGAAATTATTCACCCAATATCCTATAAAGGGTTAAACAGCAACTATTACTGCACTATGATAATTTTTGTAAATTTCTATGTATTTAGTGCAAGAATAAAATGATATTATAATATTATATTAACAAATCTACGATTTTAAGATTACGATATTTCAAAAACAAAATGTTCTAAACAAAGCCTGTACCTAAAAAGTCAAAGAATAGATTCAGATTTTCAAATAAATGTCTTTTAATGTGGTATTATTCTTCATGAGTAAAAATGGACATTTAAAATAGCTGTAACTGTAAATTAATGTACTATTTATTTTACGTAGGCTGTGCATATGCGAAGTTTCTTTCCTTGCCTAACGATAATTTTAGGTAAGCTTTAAATATGCACTATTATATTTATTCACGCAAGATGACGTGTTTTGTTAAATTTAGGTCAAAGGAAGGTCATGGTGTTCTTGGCTAGAAATTATTCCCTTTTAATGTGAAAATAATTAACTTCAAAGTAAAATGTTTAGTATTGATTGTTCCCATATTTAAAGTTTCAGTTAGTAACATTACATGTATATATGTTGAATTAAGTGTCACTATGGTTATAGCGTAGATCTGGCCACTAACTCCAACCCTACAAGTCAATGACAATCAATTATTCAATCTATTTTATTGTAAAAAGTAGTTTCACTTTGGGTCTGTTAGAAAGAAGGAAGCATTTGGTAAGTTAAACTAAATTATAACAAGTAAATTATAACTTTCGTGACATGTCAATTTTTTTAATGAAATGCACTGAAACAGGTTACTTATATATAATACATCACAACCTGACTTTGAAGACAATCACCACAATCTTGTATTCTTTCTTTGATTGTTCTTATTTGTGTTTGTTGAAAATGGACTTTTACAATTTGAGTGATAATATGAGTTACCTAAATTGTAACCTACTCACTGTTTACCTCTGAAACTAATAATCTAAACTTATATTTACATACAATTAGAAATGTAGTTTTCTCTATTCAATGAGAAATTACATATATACAATGATTATATTATACATATTTGTTCATAAAAATATATAATCAATGTGTTTAAAATCGACTATGAATATATCAACTAGACATCAGAAGCCTAGTAATAAAAGATCAGCGAGAAACACGTTATAACAAAAGGAGATCATTCTTTCTCATACTTACGCGGTCATTGTCATGACTTTCATCATCCACTTTTTCCATTTTAAATGGAGTCAAAACATTTGTAGGCAACACATTGCTTTGACGTATGGACGGGAAAAAAATAAACGATTAAAAAAGAGAATTAGAAAAAATTTGCATTACTGGTATCTAGGGGATATTAACGTTATATATGACAAACTGGTAGTTTTTGAGCTTTGTTCAATATCACAGGATTTTTCATTTTTGACAAAACGAACCGCAACTTTATAACATATTATAATTATTGTACTGAACATAGTTTAAAACAATTGGAAACTGTTTACTTCTGTCGTTAATCTATCACGGTCAAGAAACTAGAACTGCAACTGCTTAAGGCAGAGTTATGTAAATACTTAAACAACTTATAACAATTTATAATAATTTCTGTTACGTAAGGAAGTATAAACATTAATAAATTATTATTTAATTTTTGAAGGTACAACAAAATTAATGATACGTCTCAAGGTCAATGCTATATTTTATTGCAAACCATTTCAATAACTGCATTTCCAATTTGATTAATTACATTAATTTTAAAGCTAGCCCTCTATTATGTAGATGAAATAAAATATTAAAGTTTATCATGTTTAATGAGGGTTTAGATAATTAAGTCATTAGTGTTAAATGTTTATATTTAGTTAATTATATAACTTTTCAAAAAAGGTTGATTTAGTTAAAAAAGTGCTATATAGCTAATGCTATATGCTAGATTATCGTTATTCGTGAATTATCCCCAACTTCAATAAATTTAGACCTCTGCTTACACAATTCAGGAGACGTTTGCGCGCGGCATTATTGGCCCCTAGAAAGCAATTTGCATAATAGTTGCCAGTTATGCAAATCTGGCAGGACATTCATCGTTGTAAGGGGCGCAAAATCATGAATTTAAATTTTAAAAGTATATTATGTTGTTATAACGAATTCTATTTACTTAGTATTCCTTGAGGTTTTGACAAGACTAATTACTTTTGGTGTTATTTATGATTTGGTGTTTATCAGATATAGAAATAATTTCTGGGAAACAACATTTGAAGTTTTATTTTAACTTGATATATATATATATATATATATATATATATATATATATATATATATTGTATATATATACAGATATTAAAACAATTTAATACTATTTTTAATTTGTTCAACTATCTAGTTTTAAGTAAATTTGATTTAGTAAATTTATACTAAACTTATCCGTTCATTACTACCTATTAAAATTAAATTATATATATATATATATATGTGTGTATATATGTGTATATATATATATATATATATATATATATATATATATATATATATATATATATATATATATATTTACTTCGGGTGTATAAATGCAGAATTTCTCAATAATAACAATTATTTGACTTCTTTGTAAATACTTTTAATTTATTTATGTAAATTTTGTTTGCTGTGTTACTTTTTATTGTACCTTTTTGAAAACGGTAAATGCCGAAATATTAAAGGAAATTATATACTAAGGACTCAAATAATTGTTATATTATATATATGCTGTATAGAGTGCAATTATCTCCAATGAATTTATATGTTGCTTATGTATGCAAATTAATGATACCATTTTTGTTGTGTAATTTAATTTTATGCATGAATTACAAATCATCCTCATCAATCAAACTTTCAGGAAATAAACTTACTCAGAGTTAAGAAACCTGTCACTTTAGGGACTGGAAAAATTTAATTTCTGCCTGTCTGTCCGTCTATCTGCATGTCTGCTTGTCCGCACACTACCTCCAAAAACAAAATGACCTATACACTTGGAATTTCTGTGACGGTGCGTGTAATTTTATAGTGTTTTGCTGAACAGTAGTGAATATTGTTATGTTGGTCTTAGTAGTAACCATGATAGCAGTGAAAATTTTAACTTTAATTTAGTATATCGTTGTATAAAAACCTTTATTATTACTATTTTATGAAAATTTAAGTAGCAGTTTCACTCGAAGAAGTTTTCAAAAACTGATTAAAATTTCATGGATACATTCTAACAAGTAAATAACTTTAATCAAATAATATTTGTTAAAAATATAGCGTAGCAAAAATTGTTACATTATAAACAAATTTACTAAGTTAGTAACTAGTAAATATAACTTAGTAAAATTAATATGATATTAATGATTGTTAATCATTTCCTGAAATCATTTAATTGTTAAAAAGCTATTTTGTCAATAAGACTTACTTAAAATTATATTCCTATATAATAATGAATACTCAAAGTAAAGTTTTTTTTAAGACATCCGTATCTAAGGAGGTACGCTTACAGAAGGTATATCAATTTAAATAAAGTATTAAATTAAATACTTTAATTCTGAATAAAAAGCGCCTGTGCTTTTAAATTAAATAAGTGACGTTTTATTTTTTCATAGTACTGAAATAATGAAATGAAATGAAATAATGAAATGAAATGGTGAAATCATTTGTTTATTCCTCTACAAAAATCCAGTTTAACAACAATCTAAATTCTAGGAATATACACTGCCACTTCATCCAATAGTGTGGTAGCGCAATAATAGAAAAAATAATGTTTATTAGCGAGAGTCCAAACTCTTCTTTATAGACTGGTCACTCCGTGCCGTCTGCCAATCACTTTACTTAATCTTATCAATAAAAATTGCCTTATTTGACTAATGTACTTTCGGTTAATTAGATATTAAAACTTTGTCTTGTTACTATATTAAGGAAACGAACATTAAACATTTAACAGCAACAAATATAAAAATAAATATAATACACATATACAAATAAATAATATAATAATGAGGTAATAAATAAATACACATACTATCTAGAGTTTAACAAAATAAATATAACGACGAGAAACCAATAAATAAGCTGACAAACAATAAATAGTTATACAAGAATATTGTTTAAGAAACTGATATCACTATTTTTAAATAACCATTTTTTCAACTTAATACTAAAAAGTTTTAACGGGCTACAGTCTTTAATTTCAGAAAGCATTTGATTAAAGTATTTCGGCCCAACATATTTAAAAGAATGTCTAAAGAACGATTTCTTTACTTTAGGCGTTCTAAAAAAGTTTTGTACTAAGTTTCTAGTTATGTATATTAAATGTATTGTGCCTATATTCCTACTTCTTAAATAGAAGAGCCTTAGCACCTTAAACACTAAAAGATGTTGTAAAGGTAATATTCTTAGCTAACAGTATAGGGGAAAATAACTTTGACGCTTCCGTTTTTGTAAAATTATTCTTAAAAAAATTGTGCAAAATATGTGGACTAATATTATTCTACTATGATTTTGGAGGTAGGCGTGGATTTAAGGTTTTGTTGGGAAAGTGCAATGTTCATGGGTGCAAAGGAAAGTAAAATCTCTCTATATAAAAGGCAAAATCCTCACTGACTCCTCGTATGCAACTTACCGATATTCAAGAAAGGTGAAATTTAGTACCCGCATGCTGTAAAACGTTAATAGTTTAACAATACAATTGTGGGAATTAATCAATACATTAAAACACATGGTATATGTTATTCCTAATTATATCTGTGTAATAAATATTACTAAATCTCAAATGTCTGGAGCGGTCAATTTAAATATATAGGTAAGGAGCTATAATTATAACAAAATATAAATGCATGTGGTCTGGAAACGCCCCTTAATAGTATTATAAACGAGTACAAAGTCTCAATAAATATTAAAAGATAGTGTCTTATTTTAAAGATATTTTATAAACGACTAAGGATGATGAATAAGATTAGAGTTTGTTTTAGCCACCTAATTAACACGTGAGATATCTTATTAATTTCGTGGATGCGAGAGATCGTGCGAAGGCATTTGGTTGAAGTAAAATTTTTAATATTAACGATTTTCCTTTAATAGGAAATATTGCCTAAAATTTATTTATTACTTTAAATAACTATTTATCTACCAGAATATACCAATTTTTATTATCTGCACATAAACACTTGTTAAAAAAGCGTATTACATAATATGTACTATATGATGTAATTTTCCACTAAAAAGGATCATAAATTATTATATATCAAAGGAAATACTAAGGATCTAATAAAAGAACAATGTGCAAAATCGAACGTGATTTTAATATAGGTACGTAATTGTATTCATATTTTTGCGAGAGCATTGTCAAGCAGGCCTAGGTGATAAAGGGGTTTTTTAATATTAAAAAAACAAAATAATCAAACGTCAATTAGATACAGAGGCCTTGTGAAGAAATATTTTTAATTACATAAGTCAAGCACCAAAACTTCTAATATCATTAATATAAAATATTATCTGAATCCAAAATTTATGGCAAACTGCAACGTGTGCAATCTTTTGCCTGTTTAATAAATTTCATTTTAGCAGGCAAGGTTAAGAAATAATTAGATTTATGTTTGGAATGTTGTTAAATACCTGATAAAAAATATCTTTTATTGCATAAATAATCATACATCTGTATAGTTTGTGAAAATAATACTAACTAAAGTACCAAAACTAGTGCTTTGGATATTGCTTGTAATATCAGAAAAGAAGATTTTAATTAGACATCAATTATATTATTCAGGTATTTACTTCCCAGCGACCCATAATGAACTCTTCAACGGAGTAAAACGCCTTTGACACCAGGAAGTGTATTAATCGAGATTTGAATCGTTTAGGATTATTTGTATATTAAATGCTCCCAGAGAGCTTATTTATTATTCTCACGGCAGTTTTAAATGGCTAGTGTTTAAGCGCTGCCGTCCTGTATTGTTTATTATTAAAGTTAAATAAATGAAGAAACGTGAAAATCTATTTGTAAAGTTATATGATATATTAAACTATATTATTTTATTTTGATATATTAAACTACTCATAGAACACTCTAAAAAATAGTTAGATGGTAGCAGTTGAATGTTAATGTTTCCTCTACACCTCGCGCCTAAAATCGTTGCTAGTTTACTTATAGGCAAAAGTAATGATCTATCTCAACATGAGATAGCTAAAAGGTCGTCAGATACGATATGGCAACACTACATGAAATTTCAACGGTGTATTTTAGTGTGTGTTGCTTTAACCTATAAGTTGTAACAGCATTATAATTTAATGATGTTTAAAAATCAATAAAGTGCTACTTTAGTTTCTACGTACAACAGTTTATTTGAAACTATCGATTATATTTATAAATTACAAAACCATATTTGTAACGAGAATGACTGACCTAATTTTGAACTGTTAATTAAAGACTATTGGAATAAGTTTATAGAATTAAACATTAACATTATATACGTGTGACTTTTGTTTCTGATATTTATTTTACTGCATTTTAAAATTTAATTGTTTCACAAATAATATTAAAACGTCCAAAACCTTTATCATGAGTGTTGGGCTTTATAAAAACACAGGTACATACTATTGTAAGTATTCTAATTATGTGCCTACCATTGGTTTATAAACTGTTTATACATTACCAGTTTTGCTAGTGAAACTAATACTAACAATTTAAATAATAATAATTGCAATTGTACACTATAATATGTTATTACTAGGTGGCGTAGTTTGCATTAATTTTAATCATTGATTATATATATATATATATAAATAAATAGTATTATAACTTTAAGAGACAATTATTACAAAATGCCCTTTTTGGACAAAGACAGCTTCTAAGCTATCTTCAACGTGCTATTCATAACATAATTGTAAGAAATTATAATGGTCTTAGATTCTGTCACACAACCATACGATTAACAAAGTTTCCTCCTCACTGGCCTCGTCCACATATTTTCCATTCCAATTTCAAATTCCGCTGACATTGAAATGCTGAACGACATTTTAATCAACACTGTAACACATGGGTTTAAACTCTTTTCATTTCATTGGGACGGTTGTAACAAATACCATATCTTTGTGTGAAATCTTTAATTTTGCTCATTAAGTGGTAACTAAATTTAATTGGAAAAAAAAAATTATCGAGCATACCTCTAGGGCGAAAATAACTAAGCACACTGTACACAAATGCTACAAACGTGATTTTTGCTTGCTAAAATTTAATATAATAATAATTAGTACCTGTATTACAATTATTTTACCCTAGTTGGTTCCTCAGCATGAGAAGACTTCATACTAGTATTATTAGTCACATGAGTAAAGAATCAGGGTCAAAACGGTCTTTGATATTCCAGAAACAAGAGCAAAATAAATAGACCAAAATATAAGCCCTAAATAATCGATCTAGAGGAGAAATTTGTATTTTTAAACAATCCAAATATCAATTTCTTAGTAATAACATAAGTTGCTTGTACTACACGAAACTAACGTAGAGGATCTGGAAAACTGTACAATTTGCAAAATGTATGGCTATAAATTTGAAAGGGAATTATACTACTTAGATTATAGCGAAGTTTCGTACATCAGACAGGATAATGTGTATTCAGGAAAACTGAATAGTCGTATATTTATACTGGTAATATAACTGAGTGAATCCTCATTTAAGATGATAACAAGCACAATACCCACTGCAGTATCATCATGTGTTAAATGACCCTTCACTTCTACAGCCAGTGAGGATTATCCACGATAATAGATGCGGCACATTTATAGTTAGGTGGATATAAATATTTACCATAATTTGGTCATAATTTGCAGCATTTTTACGTCATATATTTTTCATTTTTATAGAAACTAGAGTATGTACTGATGAACTGGTTGACGTATTGTTCTCTTATGACTCTAAACACATTATGTCAGCTGTCTTTCAGATTTGTACACAAGATTATATGGAAATAAACCCGATACACAACGTAAATCACGTAGTAAATAGGTTCAGTGGTTGAATGGATCAAGATAAAAAAAGTTTATTGAGCAATAATCCCATGATCTATAATTCAGAAAATTGAAATCTCGAAGATAATTAGTTTTACATTCCATATGTCATATTTGAGACATAATAAAACTGCTAATATGACATTATGCAATACGGATAAACATTAAAGCATATATTGAATGTGTAGAGTAGGTCAGACCACTAATTTTGGAATCTTAAAATTATAGATATATTTCTTAGATGACGCAAGATCGTAGGTTGTATAAAAGTTTTAATATATTAGATCCATAGGTAAAATTCAAAGAGTTTATTCTGTAAAATACAAGTTAATTTCCACTGCTCAGAAAATATTAAGGGCCTGAAAAAGAATGTACTAAACTGTTGAAATTTTAATCCACAACAAGGATTCTCGATAGATATGTGGTATTTGAGATGAGTAATAGGCTTAAATATAGGTGATAAATTCAATCTGGATTTATACAGAAAATTTTATAATGCATTATATACTCAATGTTAATACATTAAATTAATTGTTTTACTATACAATGAGTAGTCTCGTTGTGTATTGATAGTGAACCTACTTGGCTTATATTTAATTAAAAGGATGAAAAACAAATCATTAAGGAGATAAAAGGCAACGACAGAATTCCATACATCAGATTTTCGGAGAGAACTATAAGGAAACGATCATATCGTATGCTTTTTCGAAGCACTTGATTCATAAACAATTAACTATGGAAATAATTTAAAAGCTAATAAATGCAAGATCAATACATTTAAAATTAACTCAAAATTATAAAAAATTAATGGAATAATTGTATTTATCTTATCAACAAAAGAAAACCTTTTCTTTCCAACACAATGAGAAGGTTAGATTTCGTGTCAGACTGCAACTTTGGAGCATAGAATTGAAGATTATCAGTGTGTTTTATGGCTAATTAAAAGCACTAATAGCGTTACGGATCTACTGGTTGACATGTAAGTGTAAAACTTACAAATGTTTATGGTGATGGTCGTAAATCTCAATAATTAAATACTTAATTTCTCGTGACACTGCGCTATCTTATAACTTACATATATTACTTTCTCAATGTTTCTAAAAAAATGAATTATTAATATATGACATAAAAATATAAAGATAGGGATTTAAAAAAAACATATAATTTTGAAATTCTTTACTGATACTGACTTTAAAAACTCACTTATGAATCTAACTTTTGTAACGTATGTGAAAATAAAGTTCGCCCTACTTTATTATTTAGATAGTAGCTGTTCCCGCGGCTTTACAGACAATTTTAGAAATTAAATCCTTATAATGCTTATTAAAATAATTTATGATGTAGTTTAATGGAGTCCTTTAAAAGTTTTAAACGTAAGTAGGGATTTAGTATTATACTTAACACTTTGACTACTGTGGATGCACCTCAATACTGCTCGTACTGTAATAATGCCGGTACATGACCCTTGTCGCGGTCAAGATCATTATCCAGTATATTAAATAAGTGATGTTTTGCACGCATTTCTGGTTAGAATAATTATATTTTCATCAGTACAGATGTCTCTGCATTGTTGCCCCGATCTGAGACACCAATTCATAGGTCTCGGAAACCTACTTGTGTTTAGAAAGCGATTCCTTTAATCCTTTAACTTCTCGTCGAAGATATGTCCAGTGCCATAGAAAGGTTTGCCTCATTGCCCCGATCCAAAAAAATATTGACATATGTTTCTCAGAAATGTACCTCGGCCAAAATGTGACTATTACCGGCTATTATAATCTACTTTTATTAAGGTATTTCCAGTGCTACAGGTGAGTTTCCATTCTTTTATCGATGAAGAGAACCTACAATAAATAAGTAGGGCTGAGAAGCCTATTACTGTCTAGGGATATATGCTACCTACTTCCTCTCTACTTCCGGTTAAGGAGGACATTTTGGTTAAGTTCATGCTAATCTCCAAAAGAATCGTTTGTATGGTTTTGCGTTTTAAAGTCTTGCTGTTATTTTTCGGATTGAAGTTTGGGAAAGAATAAATCGTTAAGACATGTTAGTGTTCATTTATACATTTTTGCTTAATACACTGTTAAAATTGCATATTAAAATGAAAAGAAAGTCCACCAATTTGGAGTATCGTATGTGAAAACATTCACAGCTTTGTAAATTAAGTGTGGTTTAATACCAGTGTTGATATAGTAATTTTCACAACACAGTGGATTTTTTAAAATTCGTAACTAGCGCAATCTAAAATTAAAGTTAAGATATTAAGTTTTGATTTTATATGTGCAGTGTCACTGATTAAAACGCTTGAGAGTTAATATTTTATAACATGTAAATGTAAACGGATTTTTCAGCCTATTTTTCGGACTTTATCTGAAAATATCAACAGCTGTTTAGTGTTAGTTTAATTAGGATTATGAAACATAAATACTGAAATTTGTCGAAACTTCAAAATATTCCAGGTATATTTTTAAGCTTTAGCTATTATAAATCTTTCTTGGTTTAAATGAATATTTTACAAAAATAATTAGCCGATTACATTCAGACATCCTTGAATCAACGTTATGCAACACATTTTACTATTCATTTTTATTTACATGATGTATGTGTAACGTGTTCACTCGTACCCGCTACTACTGTCTTGATTAGTGTAAATTTGTTACCGTATTTATTTATATATTTATTTTATGCTATATTTTATTGTTATTGTTCCATTATCTTTATTGTTACTGTTACCTGTTGTGTTACTGTTTTGATATATATATATATATATATATATATCATAGTATATATGTACTAGAGTTGTACTAGACTTTGTCTTTTGATCTGAACTTTACTCATTGCTGTCACTAGTCCTGCTGTTTAAATTATTTCATTATTTATAACTTTTTGTTCGTATTATTTTATTATACTGTTCCGTGAACTTTTTTACTCACCGTCCACAAGTCTATTTTTTCATTACGTATTTATTGTTAGGTTAAGTTGTTTGTAAGTTCTCTATTTTTATAATCCTTTGATATGAAATGGAGATGTATGTGCGTTGGAAAAATAAATAAATAACCCATAACTTGTATTCTTATTACAAACCTTGAACAGCCACCATTCTGAATCCTGTGTGTGTGTGTGTGTGTGTGTGTGTGTGTGTGTGTGTGTGTGTGTGTGTTTTACTTTGGAATATTTAAACGCGTATGTGACAGATACGGCCAAATACAAAATAATTGAACCGTATAAAGTAAGGGCTCTGTGGTGTAATGGTAGCACATTCAGCCGGCAAGTGAGAGATCCGAGTTCGAGTCCCGGCGGAGCAAGTACTTTTTTATCATTCAATGTTTATTGGTATGTTTTTAATTCAGTGTGGTTCTGATGAAGGGTTCTGTGAACTCGGAAATTAAACATGAGCACTGAATATTCTGGGTTTATGTAAACTTAAAGTACTTAGAAAAGTATATATATATATAATATAAAATACAACATAATAAAGTATCAAAACAAAAGGTGGCTATATATGGATAATGTTAAAAAAACAATCTATCCTTAGTATATGTTGCAGCGTTTTTGGGACGATAGAAAGGTAAATTTACACTATGCCTAGTATGGAGGATGAAAAGTATAAATACTTCCAGAAGAAATTGAACACTACATATACAGTTGGCTGTTGAATTATGAGAAATAAATTGTATATAATGTGCAGAAAGTTATCTTATTGTCACGTACGTAAG
This sequence comes from Homalodisca vitripennis, assembly GCF_021130785.1. Classification (NCBI taxonomy): domain Eukaryota; kingdom Metazoa; phylum Arthropoda; class Insecta; order Hemiptera; family Cicadellidae; genus Homalodisca; species Homalodisca vitripennis. The sequence continues at coordinate 94,162,851 of NC_060209.1, read as the reverse complement.
CGTATAATACCGTTATCCACCGATACAGTTCATTGAAATGGGTATGCTTACAACTGAATAGTAGAAAATATCGTTAAAAAAATTTATTTAAACATGTGTTTTTAAATGAATCACTAGAGGTTTATTTTTACAATTTACTAAACACTTATTTTTCCTTGCGTAGTAAATAATGCAAAAATAATGACAAAACATTTAAACAATGCCTTGAAATATTATATAAAAAATGGAACACACATTAATACATATAGTTATTACATATTAAGGTAATACATTTAGTGCTTATTATAAAATTATGAAAAGCTGTGTTTAGTTAGCACAAGTATAAGTTGACACATTTACAATTATGAGAGATCTGTTCAACGAAGAGATATAGAAAGGACAGAGAACACTTTTTTATTTGTATACACTAATTTCTTTAAATATTAGCTTTAGTGCAATTTTTATATACGGAATTCATGTCAAATAGTGCAGTATATCGTAAATCATTGTATTACAAAATATTTTAAATTTTTAATATAAAACAAATAAAAAATATTTATTTTAATAAGACCATTTGTAATGTAAAAGTTGTGAGTTTGCATGTTGGTTTGGGAAAAAATGTTGCTGTATTTGACATAAAAATAGTTAGTTGTATTATTTTACGAGTATGCTCAATTAGGTACTAATGTACAAATAAACAATTCATTTACTATATTTCATTAACTCAGATTACCCAAAGAGAGTTTATTGCTTCCCATGATTAGTTGATGTTCCTCAAATGAATAAAATATATAATTACTTTAATGTTGAACTCAAAATAAATCTAATGTTTTATTTCTTTCTAAAATTTACATTTAAAAATAAAATACTAAGTAATATAGCACTGTTATAATTTAGAAAGAGCGTATTATTTTCATTTATCAAAATGTTTATAATATAATGCTTAACATGTTTTAAGCTGTTTGTGTAACCTCACAAAAGTGGCAGCGGCGAGAAGCTAAATAAAAAGTTTTTTTCACTTTTAAGAACTTTTCTTTAATTAATCTACATTCAACAGCACCAACTAATTAACCTTTTATTAATTTTACTCGAACTTTTTTCTGCTGCTTTTTTGTTTAATTACGGTAATGTTTATTACTGGAACGTAAAGTAAGCTTTATTATTTTTGTAATTATGATATGATGTAATGATTATACTCGGTTTTTATTAAGAGCTAAACATTGAGGGGTGTCAATGCATATAATCCGTGTCAACGCATACTTGCTTACTCGTATTACATTCTCTGATCTTGGCTGCAACCGTTTCATAATTTCTCATAATAAGTCGATTTTTTCCGTATATTAGATAAAACGACAGCCAAACGGAAAAAATACATCACTCAGCAAACGCAAGAGCCCACTGCGTAATAGACTTCAACGACGATCAGCCTTATTCATTAATTGGACATGAACATTTATATAATTTGTGTTATCTATGTTGAAATGAAGGTTCATGGAAACTTCAAATCTACAGATAAACTTATTTTAGATATCTTGCCACATGACGGATTCACATTTGTACTTATTAAATTGAGTTTCATATTAGTATATAAATAATAAGAGTCTACACATAAAATCACCATAAAATGTTTTATGTGTTTGATAGTAAGGCTACATGTATTAATATATTACACTTTAAAATCTTTTATCATTGTACTGACTCTTTTACACTTGTCAAGATCAGTTGTTTTTTACTCTTCTCCTTTTTTTATGAAATCATTATTACGCATAAAACTGATGTAGAAATATTCTCTAACGCTCAGTCAAATCCCATGGAACGACATGCTCCAATATCAAAATCAGTGTTGCTCAAATAGGAATGGATTGATTCACATTTTCTAGTCTATTGTTTGATTTTTCCTGGATATAGTGTGGACAGACATAAATTAACATATTCCAGATCCTTGAGTGATATACTTCGCTGTTGATCAGCCACATATTGTGTCAAAATATCACCCTTCTTTAGCACAAGATACTCAAGTGATGCAGGCGATTTGTAGGCCTAAGAATATCAGGGGTTGGCTTTCCCAATGTAAATGGCATGCCTGTTACTTGGATTTTGCTTTGCCTGAATTTGATTTTCCTTTTACTTTTTACACAAGCGTGCATGGAGTTTATTTTGCTTAAGGTTAAATATAAAAATAATAGCTAGATTAATCATATTCTAGTTTTTCCAATTATCAGAGGTAAATTAAGTTACAGGAGGCGATTGAGCTCGTAAGGTTTAATACTCAGTCAAATTTTCCCCATTTCAACCCAAATACCGTAAATAAAATGTAGATACATCTGATTAAATCAGATTTGCAGTAACATTATATATTTTAGCACATAGTCGATCTAGTGTATTTTTTACAGTACTAGCTAATCTAATACTTATGGCTCATATTTGAATATAAGAGTACTACATTACGGTTTATTACTAACTGTGTTCAAATGTCAACACTGGGCTGTTATGTGTAAATATTTATTAGTAGTATCTCTTAAGTTACACGAGCTACGTTGTAATTGGAATTCCACCTTTGATTTTTATATACATGAAAGTCAAAAAGCAGAGGTTATAATAAGTAATTTATGTGTTTTATATTTAGCAGGAGAGTGATTAGCGCTGTTACTATTTTTACAACGACGAGAAAAGCCTATAAATTGTACGATGCATGATTAGCAACAAATTCTCTGAAAACGTTTGCGCGAGCGCACCTGTTAGAGTGTATCAATAATATCCTGTATTTAAAGATTAGTTGTGACTGCGTCTATACGTTAATAAGAGCTTCATGAATAGCTTATTCTGTTCAGTCTTTCTTATTTATAAAACAATCGACTTTTGATTTTGATTTTTTACGTAAAAATTCTTTGTATTATATAAATTTTGGTCTTTCGTCGCTTAGCTTTTATTGCAGTTGGAATGGCACTTTTGGTAGTATAATTTCTGGTGTTATTAATCAAGTTTCAAATCTGGTGGAAGTCATAAGTTTACCTGAGTTTGAGAAATGTAGCCTACATGAGAAATATGCAATGGATACTTGTACAACGTTGTACCTAGATATGAGTGAGATGAAGGACCGCCAATTGATATATAAATGTTTGATTTCAAAAAGGATTAAAGTAAGTTGAAGATACTAATCAAATTATTGGTAAGTACTGTTTCTCATTTTTAATTAATATGTTTTATATATATATATATATATATATATATATATATATATATATATATATATATATATATAATTTCAATAAACATTGAATCGCAAAAAGTACTTACTCCGCCGGGAGTCGAACCCGGATCTCTTACTTGCCGGGTGAATGTGCTACCATTACACCACAGAGCGCTTACTTTTTCCGATTCAATTATTTTGTATTTGGCCGTATCTGTCACATATGCGTTTAAATAAGGAAACTAACATATGATCGGAAGACCAAATACCTGTCAAACGACTTTTATTTACATTAAATTGTATAAATGGCAGTTGCCGTATTTAATTTCAATAAACATTGAATCGCAAAAAGTACTTACTCCGCCGGGAGTCGAACCCGGATCTCTCACTTGCCGGGTGAATGTGCTACCATTACACCACAGAGCGCTTACTTTTTCCGATTCAATTATTTTGTATTTGGCCGTATCTGTCACATATGCGTTTAAATAAGGAAACTAACATATGATCGGAAGACCAAATACCTGTCTTCACGGCAAGTGAGAGATCCGGGTTCGACTCCCGGCGGAGTAAGTACTTTTTGCGATTCAATGTTTATTGAAATTAAATACGGCAACTGCCATTTATACAATTTAATGTAAATAAAAGTCGTTTGACAGGTATTTGGTCTTCCGATCATATGTTAGTTTCCTTATTTAAACGCATATGTGACAGATACGGCCAAATACAAAATAATTGAATCGGAAAAAGTAAGCGCTCTGTGGTGTAATGGTAGCACATTCACCCGGCAAGTGAGAGATCCGGGTTCGACTCCCGGCGGAGTAAGTACTTTTTGCGATTCAATGTTTATTGAAATTAAATACGGCAACTGCCATTTATACAATTTAATGTAAATAAAAGTCGTTTGACAGGTATTTGGTCTTCCGATCATATGTTAGTTTCCTTATTTAAACGCATATGTGACAAATACGGCCAAATACAAAATAATTGAATCGGAAAAAGTAAGCGCTCTGTGGTGTAATGGTAGCACATTCACTCGGCAAGTGAGAGATCCGGGTTCGACTCCCGGCGGAGTAAGTACTTTTTGCGATTCAATGTTTATTGAAATTAAATACGGCAACTGCCATTTATACAATTTAATGTAAATAAAAGTCGTTTGACAGGTATTTGGTCTTCCGATCATATGTTAGTTTCCTTATTTAAACGCATATGTGACAGATACGGCCAAATACAAAATAATTGAATCGGAAAAAAGTAAGCGCTCTGTGGTGTAATGGTAGCACATTCACCCGGCAAGTGAGAGATCCGGGTTCGACTCCCGGCGGAGTAAGTACTTTTTGCGATTCAATGTTTATTGAAATTAAATACGGCAACTGCTATTTATACAATTTAATGTATATATATATATATATATATATATATATATATATATATATATATATATATATATGACCTTTCTTCTAATATGAATTGAAACATTGTTTGTTGTGGAGATGACACAACTGCTCTGTCTTCTTGTCGTGATGTTCAAAACCTAGAAATGATCACGAATCAGTCTTATATTGGCTTCCGATCAGTCAGTCAAATGGTCTTCACACAAAGGAAGAGAAAACTAAAATAATGCGTTTCTCACCATATTTCCTTGATTCAGTGAGTTTCAACATAAAATGTATCATCCCATTAGGATATACTCCTCGTCTTAGACTTATTTTGGATCATAAACTCAACTGGTCGTAACATATTGATAACCTATGTACAAAGCTGTGCTCAATTAATTTCGCTTTTCGAGTATTAATACTTGTAGTAAATAGAGAATTATTCTTAAATTTTATTAGGCTTATGTATACTGTACCTTAAAATATACTATTCGATTTTTGTGGTGTCTAGTGAAATTTTAAGTACTTAGTACTTTTAATCCAAAAGATGATTATAAAAGGATCTGGTCATCGTGCTTACTTTTTGAGCAATTGGATCTCCTCACTCTTTCAAATATCTTTATACTTAAAGTATTAATTTTCTTTAAAAATAATCCCTTTAGAAACATTTTCGCAGAAAATACATTTAACCACCAGTGCAAAACCCGTCATAAAGGTAACATGGTCTACCCGAACTATAGACTGACACTTGTTTAAAAGGGCAAGCACTGCTCATACTCAGATCTGTGGCTGAAAAATGCTACTGCCCCGATACCTGCAAAACCTACCTAATTGAAAAAGTGTTCTAAAAAATGTGTAAATAATTTTTGGGAAGATATGTCTATATACTGTACAAGTGTTTCAGTCAGATTGTACCAATATGGAAATGAAATTAATGGATTAACCTTATTTTAATATTAATAATTTAGTATGTCTGTATTGCACATAACATTTTGTTAATACCAAAATAAATGATTCTGATTGTAATTGTAAACTGGGGCCATACTGCAAGAAATAAGTCTAAAAGCTAGACATCGACATCCAACATGGAGTTACACCAAATTATTTCGTAAATCGATTGCTTTATGGTGACGAATATTCAGGGTAGTCCGGTAGAAAGGGAAAATATTTTAACTTGGCGATTGTAGACCTAACAACAAAACGAAAAGTTAAAAAACATATGTCTGGAAATGCTTCGTTAGTGTGATAAGGCTACTGAAAGATTTTGCCCAGATTTACACTCCGAGGATTAAATGAAACCAAACTTAAACCATTACAACGGTAATTAAGACAAACATTTGACCGTTTTCATATGAATTATGACCTGCAAAATCGAATACACTAGATCTTAGAACTGTAAATCCCTTAGTTTGTATAACAAATTGCTTTAAAACTAAAGTTTTACATTAAAAACACGGTTTTAACGTTGTAAGTGTTAACTACATAACTCCATAAATAGCTAAGAAATGAAGAAAGTCCATGAAAAATAATTGTAGAGAATTTATTTCCGAGAATCTTTATGCAAATAAAGTCACTAGCAAACAAATTTTAAATTAATCACTTCAAATTTAACGGTAATTTATACAACCCTCTAAAAAATTAGCAATACCGTATTATCATAATAAAGGTTTAAAAAATCAAGCTAATGCAAATTAAATTAACACATTTTAAATAAAAAATAACTAATTTCACTACATTAAAAATAAGATTCCAACTTTGAATAAATAAATGAAATTTTCATTTTCCATATTTAATTACATGTAAAAAACTTATTATTCTTAATAAAATAATAAATTGGGTGTAGTAGAAATAAAACTGACCACTTCATCCAGTAGTGTGGCCTGTTCTACAGAGTAAATTAAAAATTACTAATTAAATTAAATATTACTTGTGGAAAAAAAAAACAAGTAATATTGAGTCCAGCATTAGTTTAAAAACTCAATAATCGTCTAACCATAAAATGTGAGGTTTTATTTTTACTGTAACATAAGTGAAAAGCGTGTATTTAATTGAGTTATAAATATTATAAATTCTATTTATATACTAAATAGCTTATTCAATAACTCGGTAATTAAAAGTTAGATTTTTGATCACATAGACGGAGGGCCTACTCACTGAAGTCCAAGGTAACAATGGAAGACACAGTGTTGGAAAGCTGCATATTGTAGGTAACTGTAGTCTATGATTAATTAGCTGTAATGACCTGCCAGGGTCAGGACTGTGCAGTCAATGGTTCTGTTACATCAATAATCAGTTGCTAGTTACCGGCACCGCTGTCACGTATTTATCAGGAGTCACTGATCTGAAAGTTTTATTTTCGTAATTAATATACAATTAATTAGAGGTTTGGACTTTTTAGGCAGATATATGTTATTTAAAAAATAATGGAGGAAGAAGCGAAAAGGTAAATGCCACAATGGGAATATTTTAAGAAGGCCAAGAAAGTTTAGAAAAAACCTCAAAGTTCTTTTTGAATTAGCTTAAAAATTCTAGAATTTTAATGAAAAAAAAACAGAAGATTAAAATAAAGCTATTTATGAATATCAGGAGTTTAAATTTATATTTAAATTACCTGGATCTTTTTATCACTCACTTATGAATTTTTGTTCTGGGGTTCATGTCTCTAAGCTATCAAGTGTCATGCTTTTGTGAGCTATATGAAATTTAGTATTTCTTCACCAATTTATGCTATTTCAACAGAAGTTAATGAGGGTCGTTTTTTAGGTCAATATACCGTGCTGCATCTCCTCTTACTCAATATCAAACTGATATGTTACGGCACGCGGACGTCTGTCTGATCGAGGCCGCAATTGTAGTTTAATTACAATCAGTAGATTGTATACTGTGAACTTTTGTTATCAAGTTTATTACTTGAATGTGTTTTTATAGCTCACTGATCTCATTATTACTTTTTATTTTCACACACTGTTTCATACTAATGTCCAGTGGAGCTTTTATTTTGAACAATCTGAAAAAAATCAGCGTTATGATATTACTTCCATTTAATACAATATTAAAATATTAGCATTGTCATTTTTTAATTCTTATTTAATATTCTACCTCAAGAAACTTGTTTACTCGATAGTGCTAAATTTTAAGTTCAGTATTAAAGAACACACTTACTGTTGTTCCTCTTCAATATAAACAAGTGGGTTTGTTATACTAATATTATCAAGGTAATATCATGCTGGTGGTGTCAAACAAAGGGACAAGCAAATACGAGCATATGAAACTTGACTTCAAAGGACCTTTCGCAAGGCATTCATTACATTCATTCTTCCGTTTTGCCATAGTTTTTCTCCATTACAAAAGCTCATTTATAGTTCTTGTTTTTCCAAGATCCCTTTGTAAAAAAAGTAAGCAAAACAGAAATTTTATTTTGTTGTAAAATATATGTTTTGAACATCGGTTAAGAAGTGGAAACTGTTATGATTTACATACATTATCATAATGTAAAATATTATTTTATAAAACCATTTGCTCACAATGTTCTGTAATAAAAGTCAAAATTTTTCTCTGAGAAACAAGCTCGGTGATAAAAAGCAAAACATTTATGATGCGGTAAGTAATTCAGTGACGTTACGCCATCCGTGGAAAGCAGGTTAATTCAATTATGCAGAATTCATCAAAACCAGAGTCTATAAAGCAGCATCCAACAGAGAATAAAGGAAAATCTGTGTCTGATTTTATAAACTGGGTTTAATCGTTTTTAAATTTAACTCTGCTGAGTTTGTTAGGGATATTTTCACCCTGCTATAAATATATCACATTAGATGCATTTTGTTCACATAGAGTTATGATAAACTTAGGAGGACTTAAAATACTATCAGCTCTACGACAATGATGTATTCTTTGACATTCAGTTTCAGACTCGTCTGTGATCTTAACAATACCAGGATGTGTATATTAGTAACACATAATTGCTGTTAACTCAGAAATAACCAAATTAATTTTCTTTACTCTTATTAAAACTTTCTTAAATGAAAACATTAACTCCATATGTTTTGTAAGGGGTTGCATTCCCTGGAAAACTTTTTAAATTTCCTAATAGCCTAGAACGATGAACTTTGAAAGACACGTGACTTAAGCCCTCAATTTCGTCACGAAGAACAAATATGCATTGGGCTGCAACACTATATTTTGTTTATAAACTTCCGGCTGTTCTAGAATTGTGAAACTCGACACAAGTTCCTAGTACTCCTAAGCTGTCAACGAACTTCTAGTACCAACAATAAGTAGGAGCCAAAGTAGATTACAGTTCCTTAATGTAACCACTTTTCAACTGAAGTAACCAATTGATGGTAAATAGTCGCTTTTGAGACTAAGGGAGGTAAATACATACTTTCTTAGTAAGGGCAACAATCCAAACGCCTTTATAACTCAAAAATACCTAAGATCACAAGTAGATTAATCTGACTGGAAGTTTTTTTGACCAAATAAGATTTTTCAGAATTACAAATTTTAGACCAGATAAAGATGCTTTGTGAGGAAAGAATAAGTTTCATATCTTGTATGAAAAATCATTCTAGGTCAAGGTAAAAATGCTACTAAAATCGGTAACATTTTACGTAAGTAAACTTCTAGCCATGTGTATGTATATATTTTCTTGATCAAGATTATACACCAAACGCTACTGCGCCACCGGAAATAACTTATAGTGTAAATAGTTTACTATATATAAAAGTAAACGCGTTTTGATCAAAATATACATTACAGTACAAACGCACGAACGTATATATTTTCTAAATCTGGGTAATAATGCAAACTTTACTAAAGAACCGGAATTAATATCAACCGGAATAAGAGTCCGAAAGTCGAAATTAGGCACTACAGTAGGATTCTCAGAAACAGTATTTATATTTTTTTTATGCTAACAAGGAATGTGAAATATTATTAATTCAAATAATAAATGCTTCCTCAACAACTGAATCTGAAATAAGAGCCAGTGTAAATATTTGGGTAGTTTGTGAATCATAACAATGAAAATTCAAGTAATGTGATCCTTAATCACATATTAATATTGTATATTATATATATATATATATATATATATATATATATATATATATATATATATATATATATATATATATATAAATAATTTATATATATATTTATTTATTTATTTACTTATTTATGTATATTTCTGATTCCATCATATTACAACAATACGCTAAGATAACTAAAGACATAATAATCCCCCAAACTGAGCTAAAATACTTAGTATTACCAAAACTGTTGGAGCTAATATAATGTTATAAAACACTTTTATTATACATTCTTCATATAAATTTAGATAATAAAATTTGTACAGAAATTTTTAGTAGCAATAAATGACTTTCAGTTTTAAATGGTATGATCCTATACAGTTTATAACTTGCATATACATTTTACACTTGTTCACATACTAACCATAACCTAAATATACATTTACGTTGTGAGGATTCAAGGAGTACTTTGAAAACTATGTTATAAAGGAATATTACAATCGAAGTGCCCATTTATGATGTATATATATTGGCAGTAACTTAATATGTTTTGTATGATATAGGCAAAATGAAATTCCTTGTATCAGTGTTTGACGGAAGTACAACATCAGAATTGTTAATATCACTATTATTAAACTATAATTGCATTTAAAGGTACAGTTGATAAAATATTAAAGGTTTTAATCAACTACCGCTTTTGTCAGATTGTGTCATTATCAGGTTCATTATTACTCTCTATGAAAGCTTTATGTAATGTAAACGAATGTATTTGTTTCCAACATGAAAGCGTCAAAACCTATTGGAGGATGTAATTTTTAGTTGTAAAATATTAATGAATTTTAGGCGATATTGTTAATTTTCCAAACCTAATGTATGATTATTGTTGCACATGATTGTTATTAGAAAGTAATTCAAAGGATTTCAGCGTATTCCATACGAGAACAATGACAAAATTTTTCTTTTCTAATGGAAATATAAGTTGTACAAAAATAATAACTTTCGACAATATTTAGAGTTTATTATACACAGTTTTATCAACGAAACACTATACATTTCCAATGTTGATATTTACCAATATTATAAATAAAAAAAATCCCAGTATGTTTTGTAGAGAACCCCCTTAAAATGACTCCTTCTAAAAAGACATTGACAAGTATTATGGTAGTACAACTAAGATGTAAGTGTGTGAAAGATTAATATATTAGCCACTAAATCAATAATTTTAAATCAGAGGTTAGGTTTTACTAAAAAAATGAAGTCCCTACACGCCACGGGTTGTCGAGGACTCAAAACGCCAAATGCAGCCGGCTCTTTATCATTACATTGTGACACGCCGAAAACTACGCGACAAACTTTTTATCAAGACCCAGTTTTTGTGTAAAAATATGGAGCCCACTTAGTATGGTTACTGAAGACTACAGTTAGTAATATTCTTTTTGTGACGTACACAAAATGTACGACAGTAACATATTTCCATGTAGTACTTACAAAGAAACTGTTATTGTTATTGTTTTATTTCGGGTATCATGAAAAGCATACTGTTCTCTACTGATCTATAATAAGGGAATAGAGAGATAAGTTTCAATTTCTTCCAATAGTTAGAGAGACGTGTACAAGTTTAAACAACTATTAATTTAAATGTGGGAGGCACAAATTCGTGCTCTCAAGTTATAACAAAAATCTTTGCTCATAGATAGTTACGTAAAACACATCTTCAATTTACGAGAAATCGAGTTTCTCTTACATTTTTGCTCGTCATTCAATACTGTATGTAAAATTTTAGAAATCGTCCTAATCATTAAAATTTTAAAATAACATTAATGTTGTGTTATACATCCTGCATCAAAATGCAATTTTAATGAGTGAATAAATAATACAACTATAGTAAAAAAATACTGTTTTATACTGATATATCTAAAATTTGGTTTATATTACCTTATACATTTTAAAGTATATAAAACATTCAAAATCCAAATACTGAGTCCAAAAATATGTATGAAAAGTACATTTGTTAATTTGGTTAAGTTTGAGCTATAATATTTGGCTGGACAAAAATGGAATCGTTATCTCGTTTTATCACAATATATTATTTAGCTTATACTAGTTGATACTATAGGTTTAGTAACTAAATATATGATCTAGTAGTTTTTATAGTGAGATGCATATATTTTTACATTAGAATCCTGTTTTTTTCATACAGTATATATTTTACGGTCGAAGCAAACATATTCTGTAGGCTCTTTTAGGTAGAAGTTTATATGAGATTACCAGCCTAGTATTTTAAATATAATATTCATTTTGTATACAGTAGAACGTCTATAATCCGGATTAATCGGGACCGGACCCCATCCCGATGATCAAATTACCTTACAAAAGGCCAGTATACACTATTTAAGTACACAAACATTTTAAAATTTTATATTTTCTCCTATACAGTAAAGGTAAGAGGTAAAATTAATGAAAAACATCTTTTATGTTCAAACACTGTATTTTAATTTGTTAGTAGCAACATGTGTACAGTAAAAACATCAAACACTATTTGAGATTTTAAAAAAAAAAATGTGTGATCGGTTATGAACTGTAGTAGCGGTTCGCTTTTTCGCAGCTAAGTCCTTAATTAATTTTAGAAGAATCAGCTGAGTGGGTGAGCTCTAGTTTTTTTTCTAGCCGTGATATCAGTGTATCCGTTGCTACAAACGCTTCAGAATGAGTTGGCCCTTTCTGGGTCGTCACTGCCAGATTCCATTGTTTCTGTTTCCTATGAAAGAAATTGCTTAAATAAATAACCAAAAATAAATTCTTTCTTTTCCTGCCTGTACACCATACTGTATGTATTTTACGTACAAAATATTAGCAATCAAAACGTTGGCAAAAAACTATAGGTACTGTACAGAAATGTAACATGTCTCCTCGCTACGCGTCTTTTTGCCATCGCCCGCTTGACGCTAAGGAACATAGTGCAAGGGCCGATGGTACGATGTTTTAATATTTGCTAGACACAAATCCGGATTATTGACGGTCCGGATTTTTGACGTCCGAATTATCGATTTTTACTGCATTATTTTTTAAAACATCTTCGATTACCTTAGTAGCAGATTATTATAACATAACTTGGTTGTCAAAACGTTGTAACATAGTATACATAGATCAGTAAAGAACATTTAAACAAGTTGTGTATAACCACTAACTCATCGTTTTAACTCAAAAACTTAAATAATAAAACTCTTTAGATCTCTTTGGATATTTTTAAATCGTGGAAGAAGGTTAAAAATATTCTTAGGCATGAAATTACCTAAGAGAGCTGTTTTGAAACAGAATGTCGCAAAAATGATACACTGCAAACCAAAATTCAAGTTTGTTTAATTTATTACTACTAAAATACTACGAATAGTGTATACCACTATTTTCTCTCTCATAACAGGGTTCGCTAGGATTGCATGAAAACTTTCAAGAATACAGATAATTCCGTTCTGGAGCTATCTTCTAGATAGATATAAAAACTAATATAGAAAACACATGATTACAATCCTGCCTGCAGACGAAAGATAGATTCTGCCAGTCCACTGACTTCAATGACGTTGAGCCAAATCCCTTGGAAATATGCACAATCGGAAATCTCGTTCTTGTCAATGTAGAAATGAATTTTCATCCATTAAATTTAAGAATTTATAAAAAAATTATTAGAAATTTCCTGGACCCTTCTTTTTGACATAAGCGCTAAGACTTGTGCTCCTTTATGATGTTAACTTTGTAATCAATATATTGATTGGAGCTAATAAGGACAGCACTAGTAGTAGTTTGTAGTATTTAGTAGAACAACTAAGTCTCTTTATCATAAATATAAATCAGAAATAAAAGTGGTAAGGTTTAGATAATCCATCTGTTAATTTACTATTACATAATCTTGTTGTGCGAAAAGTTTACTAGTATAATTATTATCTAGTTAAAATTCAACTTCAGGTTGGAACTTACAAGAGGTTAACCCCCTTCAGCTCCGAGGCCAGAATTGTGTGAAACATATTTCACTGCAGCTTCATTCCTCGCGTATAGGGTCTGACTGTACACGAATAGAGGCAGGAGCTCTTTACAAAGATGGCCTGATACATACCTGAGTAATATGTTGTTAGTAAGTACAGTGGCTGTAAATATGTCAATTAGTTCTATGCAAGATAAACCAGGATTTATAATATGCACAGATTTATAAAGAAGAAGCCAATGAAATATGAGATGGAAAGAATTAAATCTGAAGGCTATATATCAAGGTATACTCTCTCATAGCTTAATGAGAGTATATATATGTATGTATGAAGCACATGTTATGTGAGTATGCATGTGTGTGTGTGTATATATATATATATGTTTTTCACACTCGTTATTGTTAAAGATGGTAGTTTCTATTTGCAAAATGTTTGTTTATTTATTTGTTTTTGTTTTACTTTGTTGATGTTTATAGATCTTTATCACTTGTTATTTATTCTTAGTTTTTTTGCATTGCCACTTATTTAAGAATATTTTATTTACATTGCTGTTCATTTATATATTTCTTGTTTGTTCTTGTTATCCATTTATAGTTTTCTGCACTTTAACTTATTTACGGATAGTTTGTTTTTGCACTGTTATTTATTTCTAGGTTGCTTATCTGCTCAACAATTATTATTATCATTACTGTTATGTTGATTTAATTTATACATATTATGTCCATTGTCAATCATGTCTAGAAATATAAAGTCCAATCGCATGTTTGGCTTGTCCCTGTCATGTTTGAGCACTATGGTAATTGGCTATCTTGCACTATGTTTATGTTTATAAAGTGGTCTTTGACCGTTGAAAGGAAATAAAGAAATAAGGAATAAAGAAATAAAGAACGGTAAAGAAAATGCAAATAAATCAGAGACACAGTAAAAATTTTGATTATGCAAAGAGTTATAATAAAAATAGTTTTAAAATCAATAGTACATCAACATAATTTTTATACACATCTATCAATATGTATTTCACTATTCAGTAAAACTCAGATAGTCAACCTAAATTTTTAGAGGTTATTTTAAATCTCAAACATATCGATGAAGTACGGAATGTAAAGAGTTTTAATTCAAAAATCTTGCATCAATCAATCATTATGAATGTAAAAGTTTGCACCCCAGTCTTTCATTCAATGAGTTGCGGAATCTCGAAAACGTTGCGCCTTTGAATGACACAGCACCATCCTTAATTTTGTTCATAAATTAATTATCTTGCTCGAATTTAACTGAAACAATGTGGATTTATAACTTAAGTGCCTCTCACTATATACGTTAATGATATAATACACTGTATCAAAAACGTAATCTATATTACACAATCTTTTTGTTAATCCAGATAATTGATTTTGTTGTAAAATATACATTTAATTTATTTTACTTATTATTTATTATCTTATTTAATTAAATTTTATTTACTAAACACGTTTGACTCTCCATTACAAAAAGAAACAGTTATTCTAAAACACCGGTTGTAAACTGGGCAAGGCATTTGTACACGTACAGCTACACTCAAATAAAGTGGAACCTCTTTCATCTCAAACAGTTCTTGTAACAGAGCCATTTACTTAAGGATACGTTTAGTTCTTCAAATGTGTATGTATTCGGCATTGAATGAGCGTGTTCTAGTTTAACGTGTCATAACAGCTGCATCGATTTCCTTATAAAAGTCATTTAATAAAGATTCTTAAACATGTATTCGTATACGACTGTTCTGCTATAAATAGTTATAATTCTCAAAATACGGACACCAAGGTCTATAATTTTACATATTTTTATTACGAGTCACTAAGCACTCGCCATACAAAAGTTATTATCTTCCACTATAACAATGCTATGTTTATCTTAATGGTTGTACGACACATAGATCCCTATAAGATCTGGAGCTGTAATACTATATCCTGCAGAAGTTATATATCCAACAAGACTGATACCTTAGTAGTAATAGACCGATCAACGATACAATAATTCATGAAAAAAAAACATCAACCAATACGTAGGATATGTTAGATATAGAGTGAGAACAAAATAAAAAAAATATTGCTTTTTGAACATTTGTGTAAGTGATTGTTTTTATTGAAGTCTTAATACAATAATACGAGAGAGTGAGAGATGATCTATTTTTTTCGAAGAAAAAGTAAAAACCTAATATAAATATTGTATACCACGTTTTTATGTAAATACGCTTATATTTTAAGACGTAATGTCTTACGTTTCATATTTTCTTTAGTTGGCACAAATTACACTATACTACCAAACCAAAATTTCGATCAGATTAAATGTTTAAACTGCATTATGTCAAACTCGTATTCGCTTATTTCTTCTACCTAGATACATTGTTATGCATTTCCCTTAATTATGTGTGATGTTTGCCTTCATGTATGCAGTTAAATAGAAGTAGGGCAATCATCATTAATGTAGAATGAGCCAATCACAGAATCGTATAGACAATACGCATACTGTTCTGTAGTGTACATTTTGTATATACGTATGTTCTTTAGAACCTAAAATTAATATGTATTAATATTTTTATATTTATCTCTAATATTCTTGAAACTTGATTGATCATAGCCGTAAATCATTATTAAGTTCTAAACCTACTCAATGTATGTTTACTCAATACTTGAGACACCATCTTGTAGCAGATAGTTCTGTGAATTCTCCTCTTGACCCGCTCAGACACCCACACTTGTGTTGGACTGGAAGTGGTCCTTGACAAGTTCTTAGTTCCACACAAGTATATAATTAAACATTACATCGGTAACTTGAGACATGCAGATACGTTAAGGAATCTATAAAGATATCTGCACTTGTGAATCGGTCAATAGCCAAAAATTGACACAAAATATACTCAAAACTACTGATTATTAACCCAAATATCATTACTCGTACATAGTAGTAAATTTTTAACCATTAAAAATTGTAGAATAAGACTGCCTTTATTCATTGTCCTTTACATGAATGGAAACGACCAAACTAATATCTACTTATATGTAAATATGAGCCACCGATATGTACTAATGATAAAATGTAATTTCATTACTAACTTTAAATAACAAGAAAGATTACAGTTTATATGCAGTTAGCTAGTACTTAGCTACCAATGAAATAAATGATAGATACTCAATACCAGCTTATTGGCGATGTATGGCTAATGTTAACCTGTGCTTATAAACTTTCCAAGGTGGCTTTGTGCCTAATGCTATCTTTAGGAGAACTATGGAGATAGATTTTAATTAATCTAGTACATGCCCTGTACAAGTTTTAGTGTCAAAGAAGATTAAAGGGCTAAAAAGTGTTATATCCTATTGCCTTAAAACATTTATGAATGCAACGATTTATCTTATATTTTATATTCATTATGTTGAAAATTTAATGTAATTAAATATATGCGCTTTACGAAACGAAATAAACCTACATATCTACACCCACATATCTTGTTACAGTTCATCATACAATTACATAAAAAAATGAAATCATAATAAAAAACCCCAGGAAATGTTAGGTTTGCGTTTATTATTACACATTAAGCCACAAATATTTCAATGTAAATAACTGATGTAGAGGCCAAAAATAACTTGTACTAGATTGCGTGGGTAGTATGGAACAATTGTAGGTTAGTTTTTGTTTTAAAAGGTTTAAAGATAATAAAATACAGTATTTTTTACGTGCGAAACAAAAAAGAACCCGTTTTACTTACGTTTGGAGATATTAAAAATATGTGTAGAAAAGTTTAATGTATATCTTGCCTATCACTCTTGGGACTGGAAATTTTTCATTTGTGTCTGTCTTATCGATCTTCCTGTCTGTCTGTTTGTCGGTCCGCACGATATCTCTAAAGCAAACTCACCTATAGCTTTGAAATGAATATTGCTTGAAAGTTGGTATATATACGTCAGCGAATGTTTTCTCATTGGTCTTATGTTTAACCATGGCCACAATAATAAAACAGCAGTATAAATAAATTTGTAAATAACCAACGTAAAACCACATGATCTCTAATTAGGATTATATTTATAGTATAAATAGTTGAATGGAAGTAAATGTTAAATTTTAGTAATAAGATTTGATTTCAGCGCAATATAGCCTTGTAATGCCCTCCGTAACTCACACGGACTGTTAGTATTAAATCACTTCGTTATAAAACCTAACATAATGAACAAAAACATTAACGTATTATGTGGCAAGAAATCCTGAAAAAGTTTTATCAGCAGAAATTAAAATTAGGAGAAAACTTCATTCTAGGAGTTTGGCTGAACGCCATTTTAGTCCATCACATAGTGGGATGACACAATGTATTTTTAGTCTGCCGGGGATGTAGAGATTTCTGTTCTGTTTGATTTATGTCTGTTTTTCTGACTGCAAGACTTGAGAATGAAAAGATGTATAGATTTGAAATTTCGTATGCAACTTCAGCGAAGCCTGTCACGCGGCAAGTGGTGTGGCGTACTACTTACTATCTTGTAATTAGTTACCTCCAATTTACCTTCCTTTTATTACATCGTCTGGTATCTGAATTTTTGAAAAGAATGGTTATATCGGATCCTATGCAACGTATAGCCCAAAATTAAAAATAAAACTGTCTTAAAACTCTCAGGTCTTTTAACACCTACTCCTACGTATTTTTTCTTTTTTGTTGTTGATACATATAGTTTCCAGATAATGATCATACAAAGTTTTAACTAGTATACAAAATTGTGGGTATCATTGTGAACATACGAGTAACAGCTACCGCAAATGTTAACATACACAGTCTAAGCTTTGTGCAGGAGCAGTATTTCATATAATTTTTATGAGTTCGTTAGCCAGTCTTAACCTATTAACTTTTCAAGATATTGGTCATTATCATGTGGATTAAGTCAGAAGGTTTATTACATTAACAATTGTTGCAACACAGACATGTGTTTGACATAATTTTCATGGCACCCGGTTTACTAATATCTATGATTTCCTTATGTGTTATTACATGTTATGTTTAATGATTGGGTTTACTTGTTTAAGATATACATTTTGGAAAATTATTATTTAATTTTATTTCATATGCTGTTGCGCTGTCCTTGTAGTAGAAACGTACAAACGATCATCGCAACTCTATAAATATTAAAGTTCACACTGGGAAATAGTAATCAGTGATGTTTAATCTAAATGCATGAGTATATTTAGTACCACAAAACTACACATTCAGTAAGATTTTTAGCTTATAAAGTGTAAATTCTACATTCAGTATGCAGCAATAGATGTTTGTTTTTATTAACTCCAATTATCTAATATATCCTGAGTGATTGTTAATGTAATGGTGCTTTTCTAATGCTAAGTATTTCCTTAAATATATGTCTAGTCTTTACGGATTAGCTGTTGCGTGATTGTTTAATATATATATATATATATATATATTAAATATATATATATATATATAATCCGTCACATATGCGTTTAGATAAGCAAACTAACATATGATCGGATAAAAAAGTCGTTTGACAGGTATTTGGTCTTCCGATCATATTTCAGATCTTATTAAACGCATATGTGACAGATACGGCTAAATAGAAAATAAATGAATCGGTAAAAGTAAGGGCTCTGTGGTGTAATGGTAGCACATTCACCCGGCAAGTGAGAGATCCGGGTTCGACTCCCGGCGGAGTAAGTACTTGTTGTGATTCAACGTTTATTTAAATTAAATAAGGCTATTACCATTTATACAATTTAATGTAAACAAATATATATATATATATATATATATATGTATAAATAAACATATATATATATATATATATATATATATATATATATATATACCACATATATAATAAATAATATATATAATATATTTAATAGACACTCGTCCCTAAATATCTAACTTCCAAATATCACAGAAAATTGAAATTTCGCTAAGTCTGCTTTATGTAGCTAAAGCATTTTTATAAAGATCGAACATCCATAGGGGTGGAATTGGGTTACAATCCTTTGAGGAACTATACATTATAGATATCTAAATGAGTTTAAATTTGATACAAATTTATCTTATGCTATTAACAGAAAAATATAAAATTTTTCATGGAAATTAAATACGCGTTAATTATATCAAGTTTATTGATTGAAATATTACTTTTTACACTCTATTGCAAGAAACATTTATTTTCATCCAAATATGTTTGTCAAATTTATTAATCATGCTTTTAATGATTTACATGATTTGTTAAAATTTTATCTAAAATCACACATATTTCTCACACTGAAGATCCTCTGCAAGTCTAAGAAGTTTCGTAGAGTGGATAGTGTTTTAAATGCCCTAATATTAGAGCTTTCTTTCGCAATTTTTTTTTAATGAACTTTCAAATGGTGTTGTCGAATTTTGCATAAGAAAATTAAACCGGGTTTCCAAGGGTAACGTAGAGTTATTAAATAACTTACATATTTAAATATTTATCGGTTTTTAAAACTAATTATTGCTGAACTTGATTATCTTTTGAAATATTGAAATTTTTTGACAGAGTATTATAATGAAATAAATTGAGACATTGTAATTAATTATATAATTACTAACATTCTTCTTTAAAATTATAAATTTGTACACTATTTCAAGTGTATTCTTGGATTATTTCTTAGGTTATATATGAAAATATATCTCATGTTAAAATACAATATTCATGTACTCCTTTTAAAATGAATTTATTCATTCAGCCATTTCCTGGTTGTCATAATGGTTACTTATAATACCAAAGTAAAATCGTACACTAACGCTCAACCAAATCCCGTATTATAACATGGACCAACATCAGTCTCGATGTTGCTAAAATATATAAGCGGAACAAATTAAAAGTGTAACATTTCAAGCCTATAGGTCAGTTGTGTAGATATTTTACTGAATCAGAAATTAAACTTACCCAGCCTTCTCAAGTTATATGTTTTGCTAACGGTAAGCCAGCAACACATATAGTTATGCCATAGCCCTTTGAGCTTCATTTCTACAACTGTTAATAATTCTGATTCTGGATGATTCTCATATTCTTAGCATCAATAAATAAATGTATTTTTTCTCCACAATAAGTAATTGAAAACAATTTTGCACGGCACCATTTGTAATAAAATATATTTTGCCACACATTTTGACATTGCCTTACAGAGTAACCCTACCCACGGGTGCTATCAACTCTGTACCAAGTAGAGCGATATGTGCATCCGGTACTGACGTAGTTAAACATTAACTTAACTCTGTCTACATTAAAGTGTTTTGGAACAAATGTAATTTTTAAACGACCTTTTTTAATGGAGAAAAACTTAAGATTGAATGTAAAAGAATACTTTGTGAGAGAACCTTTTAAGTTTAGTTTCATATACTCTTATTTGTTTATCCCTTTGTTTTCCACCACGGCGATGATATTACTTGATATCTGAAGTATAATTAACACGCTGGAATATGAGAAAAGGTTGAATAGAGTATTTATTCTTCTATTTGATTTTGTATAATTAAACGTAATGTAATTAAATTTCTTAGTTACTTTACGTAATAAAGTTCTTCCACTATGAACCGAATGAACTGCTTATGTGGGATATTAAACAATAATTTTAAAATACAAAAGCTAATATGTTTTAATGTTGTCTAAAAATAAAATAATATCGATTCAATGACATCGATAAAAATTAAAGGACCGCTGGTAAAAAATTAAAGCTCAAAAAAGAAAAAAATATCGCAAAGTATAAATTTATTATAAAATCAGACAATTATATTAGAACTATATTAATAAACTCAAATATTGTAAGTTGTAACAAGAGTTCCAGTATGCAATCAACTGACTGTAATCAAGCTACAATTAATTGCGGTCTCTATCAGACAGACGTCCGCGTGCCGTAACTGATCAGCTTGATACTGAGGCGGAGGTGGTTGATCTAAATAACCATCCTAATTAACTTGTATTGGGATAGGATAAAATGATGAAGAAAGTTTACATTTCATATTATACGTTATTGGCTGAGCGTCAGTAAAGCATGTCACTGAATATTCTGGTAACATTATATTGTTGTCTGTAAGTCTGTCCGTATGATATCTTAAGAATTTATCGTTGTATTTTAAGTTTTAAATTAAGTTTCATTTCTATAAATGCAACATCGCGTTACATAATGGTGCATATCACTTTTTGGCTTAGAGATAGTGAAACGTTTATCATTAGTTTTTGATAGCTAAGAAAATTGGAGAATTTACGTCATATTTGTAAATAATCAAAGTATACTCATATGACATTGTCACACGTGTCATTGTAAACATTTGTAACTATAGACTTGAAATTATGCATGCAGTGTCAGCGAAGCCTATTACGTGAGGTCTGTTGTGGCATACTCCTGCCTTTTTTTTTCATCAAGTAATAAAAAGTCAACAGATAGTTTATGTCGTAAGTTTGTAGTCGATTTTAGTGTAGTTAAGGATAAGTTAAGAAATGCCAATTGGTGTGAGGTTCTTTCTGAGGAAGATGTTAACTTGTGTTTTAATAAATTTCAAGAAATATTAAACGATATTGTAGATAGTAGTAGTAAGATAGATTTAACTGACATTAAAATAAGAAAAGCTAAGATATTGAGCCCTTGGATAACTTCAAAGATTTTGAAAAAAATAGTTAAAAGAAAAAAGCTATATAAAATTTCAAGAAGGAGACCTTATGACTCAGCATTTATGAACTATTTCAACAATTTTTCTGACAACTTAAAATCTGAAATCGATTTTACAAAAAACGAGTTTTATTCGAAAAAGTTAGAAAACTGTAAAGGGGATGTTTCACAACAATGGAAGATTATTAATAATTTAACTGGTTGCAGCAAAGCTAATAATTGTATTGAGCGTATTGAATTGGATAATGGGACTGTGATAACAGAACCACGCGCTATCGCACAAGAAATCAACAACCATCTTATCTCGATACAGTCTGGTCAGCCAAGTACACTCACTGCCGAAATTCTCCGTCCCACACATGGTTACCTAAATTCCTTCTTCATAGCTCCTACCTCAGTAGATGAGATCAAAACAGTTGCTCTTAATTTGAAAAATAAAAGATCTACTCATTATGATAATTTTAACGTAAATTTATTAAAACATGTTATTGATGAAATTGCCCCGATATTAGAGTATATAATCAATATTAGTTTCAGTAATGGTATTTTTCCAGACAATTTTAAATTAAGTTTAGTTGTGCCCCTTTTGAAAAAGCCCAATTCATATAAATTAGACAACCTAAGACCGATAAGCCTGCTTTCTGTTTTTTCTAAATTATTTGAAAAAAATAATGATGATAAGATTAAATAACTTTTTAATGAGAACGAACTTTTTAAGCAGTAAACAATTTGGTTTTATTAAAGGGAGATCTACGGAAAGTGCATTAATTAAAGTAACAGGTTATATTTTCACCGGTTTAAACTCGCAACTTAAAACAGTTGGCCTCTTTATTGATTTTAAAAAAGCATTTGATATGGTGAATCATGAAATTCTTCTAACAAAATTAGAGCTAGCAGGAATTAGAGGTGTTGCTCTAGACTGGTTTAATAGTTTTATCAAAGAAAGGAGACAACAAGTAAAAATTAACAACACTTTTAGTGATTCAAAAATTGTCCAAACGGGTGTCCCTCAAGGTTCTGTGACCTCAGCCACCCTTTTTCTTATTTTTATTGATGATTTGTTGAACCTCAATTTTAATGGAAATATTATCGCTTTTGCAGACGATATTGCACTTTTTTATACTCACAAAGACCTTAATTCACTAGACATTTTAATCAACAATGATCTTTTAGTACTCAAAAATTGGTGTTCTGCAAATAAAATGCAGGTTAATGTAAATAAGACCAAGTTTATAACTTTTGATTTTTTTGGTTTTGATCTACCCTCCCCCTTGATATTTCACTCCACATCCTGTAATTTCCAATTATGTACCTGCCAGCCCTTAGAAAAAGTAAAAACTATTAAATATTTGGGAATTTTGCTCGACGAAAAATTGACTTTTGAACCTCATATATTAGATTTACACGCAAAACTAAGATCACAAATTAGAAAATTTTATTTTTTGAGAAATTTTTGTAACTTGACACTCTTGAGATCACTATATTTTGCCCTCATCAACTCAAGACTGCAATACGCTTTACCATGCTGGGGAGGAACATACAAAACATTAATAGATAAGTTAAGAACCACTCAAAATTATTTTTTACGTATAATTATTAAAAAAACCAAAAGAACAACTTCTTTTCCATTATTTCAACAATTAAAAATTTTACCCTTTCAGCATCTTTTCGTTTTTAAAGTTCTGAGATTGTTTTATATCAGAAGTGGGAATAGAGAAAACACAATGACAAACCATTTTCACAATACAAGAAGTCTTGTAAATAACTGTTTTAAATTACCCAAAGTCAACAAAGTTATTTTTCGTCACTCCTTTCAATATCTAGGTCCTAAATATTTCAATCAGTTGCCACTTCAAATCAAAATTATTAATAATTTCAAACACTTTTGCAAAGAAACAGTCACTTGGCTTTCTTCACAACAAGATGTGGAATATCTTAATTATGTCTTAGTATAATTAACTTAGTATAAATAATTGTTATTTTCTTGCTGGTAGTTTTCTAATATAAGATATAACTTTAACCCATTTATTAGGCATATTTATTACCTACTTAACTAATATATAGGATAACTATTTTCATATTAATTACAATTAATTTCATCTTTGCTTAACTTACACCATATTACTTATACATCCACTAATATTATTTTCTTCTTTCAAAATTATTGTAGTTGAACTCACAGATGTTACAGTTGGCGATTTTCTTTTATAAATATTCTAAATGCTAGACTATGATATACTATGTTAATGTATTGTATATAGTTTCAACTGGTCACGCTACTGGATAAAGTGGCCGGATTAATTTCTCGCTTTTTTCCAATACTGTATTACTGCCTTGTACTTATGGGAAATAAATTCATTTATTCATTTTGGTATTTAATAAGTTTTTATTAAAACATTTTAAACCAACACACAGATGCACGTACATCATGAATAACGATACATATGTCATACGAAAATATTTAAAACTTTTAAAACTGAATTTGTCATTACATTGCTTTGAAAATACACACAATCCGACATGAAAGTGACCCTTTAAAAGTAGACCTATACGATCGGCCCTCAGTAACGCTGACATTGTAATACATGTGAGATATACGTTTGAAACCAACTGTTTAGTTAGTTTTATCAGCAGTACTAGTTTAACACCATGTAAATACATGGCAAGCGTCAGTTTATTCACTTGAAGGAATGGGAAATGTTGATATCTGTATATCTGTCTCTCTATCTATCTATCCACATAATATCTCAAGAACGACTGACATAATGACAAAGTTTTGCATAAAGCTTAATTTCTGTATAGGAATTTACATTTCATAATTTCTCAGAGCTCTGAGTTCAATGATGGCGCATTCATAGGAGTTGGCTGAGCGTTTTCAAACATTTTTATATTTTTTTTTATGGGTAAATATGGTGGCAAGAAGAAAATAAGATAATGAAAATTCTCAATAGACCGAACCAAATCTAATTACATTTTAACATGCAATATTTATTGTATTGGTAAGTAGCAGTTTTGTTATATTCTATCAAGTACTTCGATACTACGTCCTATAAATGTATTTTTATATAGAAACGATATAGTTTGATGATAGTGCATGTCCCTACATGGGATTTAGCTGAGTGTCAGCAGCTGACAAAGCCTATAACTATATCTCTTGAACGAATATTGATTTGAAATTTTGTACAAACGCAATTTAATTCATATGCACGTAAACTTGCATGGTAATTTACAGTGAGCAGAAATGTTAAAATATTTCGTAATGATCATGGGTAAGGTTTATAATATTACAAAACTGTAAAATAAAAATGTGATTATTTTAAAATATTTTTATTTTATAATAGGTCGGTAAGAACGTGTTTTTGGACTCACTTTTATTAGGCGCTGAATACGTCTAACATTATTTACAAGGTATATATGAGGAGCTGTGTTTTTATTTATATAGTTTGTACTAAAATTTATTAAAGATTATTGTATGTCCTGCGGTCTCCCTCCCATGAATTAAAACAGGCAATTTCACGAAATTTGTTTAAATATGCTTCACTGCGCTACTTTTCACAACATTTGTGTAAATATGCTTCACTTACCTACTATTACCACATTTTAACTTCTAGCAAGTAACGAAATACTGTGGGCGATGGTAAATGTTTTAGCACATAAATGGTTGTTTTTATATACACAGTGATTCTAACAGAGTTACTAACCACAATTACTGTATTATTATTAGGGAACGAAATGCCCACCGTCTTATATTAACAACGACCACTGTTCCACTAGAAATTAAATATCGTGTCAGAATCAGAGTATTAAACATGGTTAGTTTGTTCTTTAGAACAGTCAATTGGTAGAATAGTCAATTGTTTGATTTTGTTAAACACATTCGTAATAAGCCTAAACTTTTATACCTACGATAGACCATCAATCGTCAACGTTAACCAGACAAGTAAATAATAAAGTAAAAAAGTATATAGTAAATTGACAACAACCTTTTTATAAATATGGCCAGAATTTTACTAAATAAAAATTGTTTTCAGAAACACAGAAAACTAGTTTTCATAACTGACCACAATCATAGGCCTGGAAATCGTTTATGAGAAGCATGCAGTTCTGAACAGTGAGGAAGGTTAGTGTATGACGTGTAAGGTGAAGTGCAGAAGCACATCGCTATTGTAATCTAAATCCTAATTTATAACCACAGTCATCGCACAGACCACAACCCTAGCACAAGAAAACGTTCATGACAAGCATGCAGTATTGAGCTGTGAGGAAGGTTAGGGTGTAACGTGGGAGAGGGTGAAGTGTACAAACACATCGCTGTTGTAATCTGAACCTTCATTGTTAACCACAGTCACGGCACAGACCACAACGGGTGTTTGTTCTGAACAATATACTGCGTTTGTATTGCTCGTTATCTACTTTTGTTACAATGCGTACTTTATAATGAAAATATTCTGATAATATAGTTTAGTTAGGTTTTTGGATTTAAAGTATCATATGTTTCTGTTCAGTTTCAAAAAAGTAGACTATTATCTAAAAATAATTTACAGTATTATTTAAGGTATTAATGTTTTTTTATCTCATCGTTGTCAGAGAGGCAAGTTTTTAAATTTAATTTTAATTGTAACAATTTATTTTCATAATTTTAACTTTATTGGTGGTTATTTTTAACTCAGTTTATAACAATGTATACCATAATTTTAAATCGGAATAATATGGAAGTTTTCTATTAATATGTGCATTGTTTAATTATACAATAAAATGCGCATTGATAAAATCTAACTTAGACTTTAACACTGAAAAGTTATTATTTAAGGTTAAAATTTAACTAAGAACGCCTTCGAAAAATGATCAATACAATTACATTGAGTTCCACTCGATCAGTCGACTAGTGCGGATGGCTTATCTTATCAGGAGTCTATTAGTGCGGTGCGTGTGTTGTGGCTTGACACAAGAACAATGGAGCCGAGTTCAGTCGCAGTTATCCACGGTCCAAACTGATGTGAAAAGAGGTAAAGGCTGAAGTGTCCTTGCTTAAAACCGCAACTAGATGAAACGACTGTAAAGACAGACCAAATGTGTTTAGTAATAAATAAGCTGGAAACCGAAAACAAGGAACTAAAAGTCCAATTAGCCGCCTAAACCTACAAATGTGCGATATCCAACAGCAATAGTCGTAAGAATAATATATTGATCACGGGTATACCGGTGACGCCTCGGGAGGACTGTTTGGCGATCTTGGACTCTACGGCACGAGCTCTGGACATACCGTTCCGCATCCCAGATATCTCTGTAGCGCATCGTCTATCCTCAAGGGAAGGCGACTCAAGACCGCCTGTCATAGTGGTCAGCTTCGTGTCACGGGCTGTCAAGGCTGTTTGGCTGGAGGCAAGAAGAAGAGTGAAGAAACTGTCTGCCAGGGACCTGCATCCATCGTTTCCTGACCACCAGGTATATGAACGACCATCTACACGTCTCACACCAGAGCCATATTTAATGGGGCGCGTGAACTCATAAAAGCAGGCAAGTTGTCATCAGTGTGGACCAGTGACGGACGAATTCTCGCGAAGAAACATGAAGGGGGGAAACCCTTTCGCATCCTACATCAACAACATCTGGATGAATTGGATAGCAGCATCCTACTCAGCAGCTGCCAAATCCGTACCGAAAACCCGATAACCCCCTACCAGTCTAATGTAAGACGAGCTTAACCTACTATACGCTAAGTGGCACTTATTAAAATTGTAGACCTCAATTGATCCATAGGAGTTACATTAATTTGGGGTGATTTTCTATAAGTAGAATTTTATTTATCTGTTTTTTACTGAAATTATACAATGAGTTTCTTTTAAACTTAAGTATAATCTATTGCCTATATATCCTTTCAATAAAAACTGTATGAGTTAATATTTGATTTTTGATTATTAGAAGTAAGTAACAATATAAGTAAAGTTCTATTTATAAGGTAATATTCTTCTGTTGCATTTTTCAATACGCATATAAAAGCGTACATATGCGTTTTGTTTATATTATTGAAGGGAGTAGCTCTCAAAAAGTATGCTTAAGTAAATACAGTTGCAAAGTCAGAAAAATGTTTTTTCTGTTTAAGCTTAATACAAGTCATGTAATTTATTTTGTTAGTATGTAGATACATATATTATATCGAATGTTTCATTATTTTGTGAAATAGGCGCGGTTGTGTCATTTTTATCTGGGACGTATTGTTGTGAAAATGTCCTAGAATTAAAATTTGTAGAAGCTCAGTTGGTTTTAGTTTTATTTCCATATCTCATGTGAGAGATTTTTTGTTTGTACAAAAGCATAGTAAAATAATTATAGTATGAGATAAAAAACAAGAAACATTAAAGAACTATTTCGTATTTATTGATCAGATATCGAGAGAAACCACTTTTTCTAATTTGGATAGGAATTGTAGTAAGTATTAATGTTAGAACAAGACAATTCAAACATAAAGATTGTTTTTATGGACTAATCAACTTAATTAGTTTTTAATAGTTTAATTGCCATTCATATGTGTGTGAGCGCCCGCGAGTGTGAATGAGAGTGTGTATGTGCATGTGTGCGTGTGCGTGTGGTGTGTGTGTGTGTGCATGTGCGTGTGTGATTGTGTGTGTGCAAGTGTGCGTGCGTGTGAGTGTGTGTCTACGCGAGCGCATGCATGTATACAATTCCAATCTCTGTGTAAAGTTCTGCAAGTCATACCTTCCTTTTTAATAATTTACTTGTCTTAATATATAGTTAAAAGTCAATTACTTATAAGGAATAATAAACTGAGATATGTACTGTTATTATCCTATCATTATACATTAAAAGTAAAATTGATTACCGATATTACATGTACTTAATCATCTATGTTGCTCTCAAAATTACAAATTATAAATTATATCCCACGATAGTATGTATGTATGTATGTAGGCATAGAATGATAATGATCTAAATTAGCCTGTTATTTATAATTATGTTGCTTATCATACGTCTGATAAACGGACTGAGATAGAATGGTATTTTTCATGATAATTTCCACATGTTTTGTCATTAAGTTCTCATATGTACTATTTGCTCCCTTTACTGGAATGTTTCTAGTTATATAATTAGTTTTACAAAGTGTATGTACTAGATGTAAAAAAAAAGACAATTGTTTAAATGCATCATTTAACCACGAACCGGAATTTCTAGGATCTAATCTAAATCCACAGAGTAATTATATATTAAAAAATAAAATTTTATACAAGCTTTTGTTCTTAGAGATGTGTTCAAACACAAGCTATACACCTAAAAATATAAATACCTATATGTGATTTCAGCCTACATGCCATTGTTTAGATACATAAATTTACAATTAATTAGAGATTTATATTTCAATCGCCAAATTATTATCTATAATATATTCCTAACACCGGACGGCGGCATCGAAATAACAGAATGATTCTAGAGGACGATCCCCTCGACGAGCCGATAATTAAAATTGAAACCTGTTCGGATATCAACAATTTTAAAAATTCGACATATTTCAAGCGGTCCACTAGTAACCGCGGAACCACATTCAATATATTACACCAAATATTCGAAGTTACAATAAAAATATAGGATGAATTTTTAATTTTATTGGATAGTTTAAAAATTAAATTCAACTGCATAGTCTTAACAGAAGCATGGCTTAATAACGAAAGTGAACTAATGCATTTGAATGGGTTCAAATTATTTAGATCCTACAACAACATTAATCGATCAGATGGGCTTGTTATCTATATAGATAGTGCGTTATCGGTGTCTTGCAGTGAGCTGAGACTTGGAGGGGTGGCCACCGCCTTATCTCTTGACTTCAATTGGGCCGGTCTCCCTTGTCAATTTTGGCTATTTACCGCAGTCCTAATTCAAACATTGTCCTCTTTAATGACGCCTTGGATGAGTACTATAATATCAACAGAAACAAACTTTGTTTCTTAGTAGGGGATATTAATTGTGATATTCTTAATATTAATTCGAAATTCCACAGGAAGAACGGTACATGGATATTCTGAGCGATGCAGGTTTCGTGGGGGTGTATAGATAGAGTAACGCGAACCGTCTAGTAAACACTTGTATCGATCACATTTTTGTAAAATTTCATAATTTTGAGTCAAATTAATTCTATAATTCTAGAAACTACAGTGACTGATCACTATCCAGTATTGGCCCAGCTATATTTACAAAAACATACACACTACTCAATGCCTGAACCGTTTTATAATACGTATGACTGGGTAATTATTGGCAAAGATCTTTTGGACACCTGTTTTAGAGAGCAATTGTGTTAATGCTTCTGTTGATACATTTATTGATATTCTGCGCTCGGTTATTAATCGTAATTCTAGAAAAGTAAAGATAAAAACGCAAAAAATAAAAAATTAAAAAACCATGGGATAACTATGGGTTTGTTAAAATCTATTCGATATAGGGATAAACTCAGTAGATCGTTAATAAAAGAGCCATTTAATACTCAACTGCGAAATAAATTTATTCGGTACCGTAACACGTTACACTCGACGATAAAGCGAGCTAAATTTTGTTTATTACAATAATAAAAATTGCTGAAACTGCAGGTAACATGAAAAAGTTCTGGTCCGTGGTTAATGAGGTGGCTGGTAGGACATCTGATAAGGAGCGATTTCCTGTTGAGGCATTCTGTGATCCGGAAAACTCTGATACATCGCCATCTGTGGAAAATGTCTGCGATTCATTTAATAACTTTTTTGCCTCTGTGGGACCGATGCTGGCGGGAGAGCTCTGCACCCCAGCGACCCTGCGGTGGTGGACGACGCGGACCACGCCGCGAGTGCTGTGTTTTGATTTCCGCCCGGTTACACGGCAGGAAATTTTTTAATATAGTGGCTGGCCTAAGAGGAAGCTCTTCACCAGGATGGGATAACATTCCTACAAAATTAATTAAAGATAATATTCAAGCACTCTCGGAACCCCTTTATAATATCATTAACTGTAGTATTAGAACAGGAGAATTCCCTAATGCGTTTAAAGTTGCCAAAGTTGTTCCCATTTATAAGTCAGGTGTTAAATCAGCAATGAATAATTTTAGGCCGATCTCTTTGCTTGCTGTTGTATCAAAGCTACTTGAAAAATGTATCAAAGTCCAATTGATGAATTATCTAGAGATGAATTTATTCCTTTCAAATAACCAATATGGCTTTAGGAGTGGTAAAAATACATCAGATGCTCTCTATGACATAACTAAATTCATATCGTCAGATAATTGGTTCTAAAAAAGCGAGTCCTGGTCACCTTTCTTGATCTTGCTAAAGCTTTTGACTCTTTAGATAGGCGGAAACTACTATCAAAATTAGAAATATGCTGGAGTAAAAAAACGTTAGCGCTTCAATTGGTTTGTCAGTTATTTTAATAATCGCCAGCAATTTGTTTCAATTAATGGAGTTAAGAGTAGCCAAACAAATGTGGATTACGGAGTGGTGCAGGGAAGCACCCTTGGGCCATTGTTGTTCTTAGTCTATATAAATAATTATAAACAAAAAATTGACATAAATAGTAAGTTGTTTCTGTTTGCTGATGACACAGCTGTGGTGTCATCTGGCAGTACGTGGGAGGAGGCATTTGAACAAGCTTCCTTAGATCTGTCAAAAAATAAAAAATTGGTGTGTGATCACAATACTCTGACTATTAACTTAACAAAAACAAAATATTTACCATTTGTTTCTAGAATAGATTTTAATCCGGGTCAGAGATGCCTCAAACTGCACTCCTGCGGTGATCCTTACTCCGAGTCCTGCGGTTGTGGTATCATTGGTCGTGTGGACCGATACAACTCTATTTGGGAGTAATTTTTGACACTAAATTGAATTGGGTACCTCAAATCCATTACGTGAAGAAAAAAGTTAGAAAGTTGTTATTTGCATTTAATCAGCTTAGCGCGGTATTGAGTGGGGATCGTATTAGGTCAGTTTATTTTGCCTACGTGCAGTCGGTTCTGCAGTATGGTATTCTCGCGTGGGGAGGAGTGTCGTCTGCTGTACTGGAACCACTTGCGGTCACACAAAGAAGTATATTAAGGATCATTTTGAGGAAAAGCCGCAGATATCCTTCTAATCTGTTATATAATGAGTTTCCTGTTTTAAGTGTAAGGCAATTATATATAAAATCTCTTTTACTGCATATACAAAAATACAAAGATTTTATTTTTATAGCGCTTTCACCACAAACTATACTACCAGAAATAGAATACAGTTTGGATATCAGATACCAAGACC
Organism: Homalodisca vitripennis; assembly: GCF_021130785.1. Taxonomy (NCBI): domain Eukaryota; kingdom Metazoa; phylum Arthropoda; class Insecta; order Hemiptera; family Cicadellidae; genus Homalodisca; species Homalodisca vitripennis. Next base: position 94,130,391 of record NC_060209.1, on the reverse strand, counting down.
AAATTGTTTGCATAGAAAAATTTAACTCTTTTTACATAGCTCATGTGCTTTATAAAAATCTACCAGAGCACATATTGGAGGCAGAGGGTGGAAGTGTAGTCGAGTACAAGCGTAGGGTGGGTCGGTGGTTGCTCAGCCCTGGGTGATGCTGCTGCAGAGGCACTGATTCGTTCCAGTTACCAATAAATTACGAAGAAGCCTGTTAATAGCAAATTATTTGGGAATTTTGTGTAAGTAGGAATTATTATTGTGGGATGTGGTTTGGTGGTGCTGTTGGATTGTTTCCATCCATCTAATAGTAATATGGTGGTTAAGCGGTGCCTAAACTGTATAGAGATGGGTGTGTGTGTGTGTGTGTGTGTGTGTGTGTGTTTGTGTGTGTGTGGTGTGTGTGTATGCGTATCATGTATGTAAGTATATGTATATACAATTTTTACAACAATGTATTTTGTACTACTTAAAAGATCTTTGGTAAATCTTTAGGTTAAAGTATGGTACACAATTACAATTACGATTACAATTAAGAACAATTAAGTACAATTAAGAAAAGACTGATTGATGGACTCTTCCCCTTACACAGACCTATAGTCTATATGGGGAATTATTCATTTAAATTATGGAAATGTATATTTTATTGTTTTATGTGTATGAATAAAAAGATTTTGATTTTGATTTGATTTGACATAGTCAGAACGAAATTTCTCGTTATAAATATACGTCAAAACGTCAGGAAACAAATTGATTTGAGTTAAAGGGTTAAAAAAGCTTTTTCTTTTCATGATTAACGGAAAAATAAATATAAATTTAAATAAGACTATTAAAAAAATATGGATTATTTTGATAGTGACACTGAATTATATATATTTATATATACATAGTTTAGGTTCAGTATGAAAGGAATTTTACCAGTTGAAGAGACTATCATATAATGATGTCCTCTTGTCTACCTCTCGCGAAAATCACATTTGTACTTCAATGTGCTCCGAATTCTCTCAAATCCGACAGATGGTGCTTTATGTGTATATTTCGTATTATATATAAATTATTACTCTTTGTACACATTAAGTGAACTATGTTACATTTTTAAAATCAATATATACAGTACTAGTAATATCAATGTACGTCTAAGGTAAGAAGATATTTACAATAAATATCATAAGTTTCAAGAGCTGTTCTGCAGGTAATGTTAGACTAATTAAAGTAAACAAATCCATTTTTAGGTATTCCTATAGTTACCTTGCACCTAAATATTTTAATCAAGTCCCTTATTATATAAGACAGAGCATTAGACTTAGGGAATTTTTTTCACTGTTGAAAAGTTGGCTAATGACTAAACAAGATGTAGAATTTTTGAACCATATAATTAGTTAATATAGTTTAATTATTTCCATAGCATACAATATATTCATAAATTAATGTTAACGCACATTTGAAAAACCTTTTCACAGTTATAATTATTGAATAGTTATTACAATATTTAAGTAGTCTAGTTTAAAGTTTGAAATCATAAACATTGCAGAGAGTGTCTTTCTTGAATATTTAAACTTTATGTGCTAGACTGAAAAAACATATTATTGTATTTTTATCTATGCCTTATAAAAACTGGCCACACTACTGGCTACGTGGCCAGTCAATTTCCAGGTTTTGTATTTGCAATTTCTGTTGTATGATGCTGATTGAAATAAATCATTTATTCATTTATTCATTCATATTTTTAGACTGAAATTTGTATTGTACTCAAGCCCTTAAATTTGAGTTTTTTCTTAAAAGTTTTCAAAATATATTGATATATCGCAGTCAATCTAAAGCAATATGGCATCAACTTAACATTAGTTTTAAAAATATAGACCAGTCTGACCTCTATTACTATTTACCTATCCAGCCATTAAACGTTTTATAACTTGAAATACAATGTCTAGTACAACGTATAGTCCACGACACTTTCAATAAGTTTTGGCCCAGATATCTTGATGTATTAATGTCAAATCTAATACGCTTAAGTTTCCATTTTTAAATAAACTTCAAAATGTAATTTATAATAATAAAACTAATGAAGTCCCAGCTAAGTAAACTAATACTATAAATCATATTATGTTGTAACTGACAAAGATAATATAGAGTGTTTGTAAGGCTGACTAGCATATACTATAAACTGTACAAAATATAGATTAACGTCTGATTTTATACTAACCAATACATAAATGATTTACGTAATCTAAAACTGTTACAAAACGCAACATTATACAAGATTATTTGTAGACTTCATAATTTGCACCTACAGAAGAAATTTTCTAATAAAGAAGAAATAATCTTATGATGGTGCATGCCACCCTTGGAAACTGACTGGTTCATTATATATTTTTCTTGTCAAAATATCTTTTTTGTATGATTTTCTGTGTATATAAACATAATCTCAAGAATGATAGAGCTACAATTTTGCATGCAACCTCGGCGAAACCTGTTACGTGACCAGAAGTGTTGCGTACTACTCTTGTTTTGTATTTACTGGTAACGCTTCTAAAATAGAACTTTGTTACAAATTAACTAAAAGTATCAGGAAAGGATAGGATTTACAGAGAAAGGCTTGCAATTTGATTTGAATTTTAAGAAAAGTTGAAAAGCTCAGAGGGAGCGTACATTCACGAAAAGTTTATTCTATTTCGGTAACTTGAAGATTACATTTAAGATTATGACACTCGCTTACGGTGATAACAGTGAGAAACGAAAGTTCTTTTAAAATGCATTGTGTGAGATTATCTGTTCTGTTTCATCCTTCGAAAAAAATCGAATCGTTGTTTTGATTTACTGTTCTACGTATTCAATTTCTTGATTTATTTTTCAAAATATTTATTCTATTTATTATTTTATTTTCTAAGTTAAAGGAAATGCACTGACATGAATTTTAAAGTGATATTCTTCATTATAACGTATTATAGGCACCATTTAAAGAGAACTAGTTGAATCTATTGCGAAACTAAATGCTATGGTTACCAATACCACATATTTGTATATATGCAAATACAGAGACTTTTCATTGATATTTAGAAAACCTGTAAAATGTTTACTCATTACAACCATAGGCCCTAGTCACTCATTATAAATGTTTGTTAAAGCCCAGCCGAACTCTATAGAATGACATGCAACATCGTCATACTTGGCGTTGCGTTAAATTGTTCTTGCGAAATTGACATAAATATTATCTTGACTTTTTTATTTTTCCCTTGGGGCGGCCTACTGCCACGCACTTAACCATCAACGGCGTTTTGCGTACTACGGTACTCCTCACTTCTCTTACGAACATATTACCCAAATGCGTTATTTATATTGATTTAGTTAATATTCTACAAGGTATATATTATTTAAAGCAAAATACAATAACTGTGTAATTGCTTCTTCAAATGAGATAACTTTTAACATGAAACAAGTTTCAGCCAAATAAGTTTTATAAAATGTATATAATGTTTGTAAAACTTTCCATATAAAACAAGGAGCTATATAATCACTATAATCAGCTATTGTATTCTAATAGATTGCTTTACATTACAGTCGTATTCTGAATAGATAGTATAAATCACGGGTATACTTGCCTTATTCATCTGGCTTTTATAAATCCAATCAGTTTTGGTATGCTGAAATCAATAATAATTTAACAATTCAAAGCAGTATTTCAATTTGAAAATAACATTCCCAAAATAAAAATGAATATAAACCTAATTTAAACTCTTGAAATAGTTAGACAACAAATTAAAATATTTTACTGTAATCAAGGTATTCTCATTTTGATTTTTTTTAAGTATTATAGAAAAGAATTATTTTGTAGTGATTAATTTACATCTTGGATCCTAAAACTATTGAACAAATGAATATGTGTAATATTTTTATGTATTTTCTTGGGACTCAGGAGAAGATTAAATACACAGGTAACTATGTTACAGTGAAGTTTATAACTAAATACTCACTATAAACAGTTTATCTACAACATGTATTTGTCTGCCTCTAAAGAAAGTTGTGATATTTTAATCCAGTAAATAAATCATGAACATCGGTAATCTTATCGATTAACATTCCTACAATACATTTAACTGAAGAGATTAAATTTAAGATTAACTAAGACTGAAAGTACGATTTAACTTATAAGACATTATAATTCGTATTTAATAGGTATTTAATTCCTGCAAACTCGCGACATAAGATAAAGCTTTATATCAAGGCAAAAGGTAAAACTGAAATGAAACTGTGTAGACCGGACGGACCCCTGGAGCAACATTTATCATCCTTGGCACTAGATAAGATATTCAGTGGTGACAAGGCATAAAAGAGGTTTTGCTTGTTGGAAGTTTCATTGTTAGGGAGATAAAAAACTAACTGTTTTCAATGTATATAGTTTTGATAAAGGATTGAGACTGCCTTGAAATATTATGCGCTTTAAATTATAATGAACCTTACACCATAAACATTTAGCGTATTGATATATATATATATATATATATATATATATATATATATATATATATACACCCGTATATATATTTTTTTCTTAAATAAAAGAATAAAGAATTAAAGTAAAGAAATTAAAACTAGTTACCTATTATTAATTTTTAGCAAATGGGCATTATTTAGCTTTTAATATAGCGTAACAGAGTACATATTCAGAATAAATGGCTAAAGGAAGATTATTGAATTACAAAACCTGTAATTGTTTTACAACTAACTATTGTTTTTTTTAATTGTGTTGTATTGTTTTGCTTATAAATGGAAAGAAACAATATATAATATTATTAAAAAAACAATAGTTAGTTGTAAAACAATTACAGGTTTTGTAATTCAATAATCTTCCTATATATATATATATATTTATATACAATTTTATTATTATAACATTCCTCCAACATTTTATTTATGCCCCTGAATAGCACCACCATTATGTGATATGACATTTTTTTAATAGTTCTATATTTTCTAGTGTTATCACTTATCACATGATTGTTGGTATGTCTTTTAGAAAGGACATATTCATGGTATCCCAGGAGTTCAGCAGGACATGGCGCGTAAGGACGTAGTTAACTGTTTGTATTTATATAATGGTCCTATTATTTCAGATTGATACCTACTTATATTTAGATGTTTTTCTCCTATATAGCATGTTTCTCAGCAGGTGTTATACTGTTGTGTATTCTGCAACATTATACAACAGTTCCACTGGTTCCCGTATTTACTACCAGCATTACTTATCACCTTACCATTGAAATTAGTCCTGATTCAAGCTGTCACGTCTCTTCCTGCTGCATGAGACCAGTTACATCGTTCGTTAGTTCACCATAATGAGCCAACTAATTTTAAATTCATATCTGTACAAAGTGGGAGAACGCCACAGTACTAGTAACGTATCATGCTTCACTAAACTGCAATACAAAATTTAAAGTACCTATATAGCTCATTTCATTATAGACAGATAGAGGTGTCCCCTGGCATGAGCAGCTTATGTACAATTATAAAGAAAAGATATTTTTTTACATACTCCGAGGAAGGAAATATGAGTTTCCTTTTTGTCGCAATCTTGTTTCTGCAGTGACGATCGCCGTTTGTTATTGGCCTCTGGACAGTATCAGATGGTTGATCGGCGAATGCAGACATATTGTTACCTGTATTCTGTAGTCCAGTTTTAATAATTATAGTGTTGTGTTTAGTTTTTTTTATTAAGTGCATGTTTTAGAGTTAGTGAAGTTGAGACGTTAAACGTGGTGGGTGTCATTCCTGACTTACGCTTATCAAACGTTGTGGTATGATTTGTTTATATTTTAACCTTGTTTGTAATTATGTGTTAGTTTAGTTATTTACCAAAAGAAGAGATCAGATTGAAGATCTCGAAATGTAGTATTACTGATATTTGTATCACTGAACGATGGCAAATATCCGGAAAATCCTGCCTCGCATTTATATAAATATAGTTTTGCTTGTGTTGTCACGTGCTTGGAACAAAACTACTGTTATAGTCGTACAAGACAGACGGTGGGTTGGTGATTGCAACTGTACCATCCACAGACATGTCAGAACCTGACCACACAGCCACAACACATTCTATTTATAACCAAGTCTGGAAAATTGTATGAATATAAAATTTTCGCTTTTTTCTGCCAATACTGATTTTATATTATATCTTAACCGACATGGGATATTTTTTTACGTAACAGCAATTTAAATGTGTTTATTATTTTAAATTGTATAAAAACTAGTATAATATACTAAGTATTTATTTATTTATCAACGGACAACCATTTTGTATAAAAATAATATAAATTAATTTAATTCAAGACAGACAGCATAATCGAAGAAATTTACAATAAAAACATGGTGTGCAGCAGTGCAATTTTAGAAACAATTATTAATTCATTAAAAAAGTACAAAACAAATAAGTTCAATTTACAACGAAGCTATTAGAAAGAAAAAAAATTAATTTAAATATTATGATTAAAAATATATACATGGTGTCCTACAATTACTTTACGAAACTTTACCATTCGTGTTATAAAGTAGGTAAAAAAATGTTGTATAAAGTATAGTCCTATACTAATTAGCTTACCATGTATATGTCTGTGCTTTTAAGGAAAAGTATATATTTAAATTAAATAAATGAATAAAATCCAAACTTAGAAATATGTTTGGACTAACAAAGCCTCGTTTTGAATAAAAATCTGAATAAATATTATTTAAGGCTTCAAAATAGTGGTAATATAAAACGTTTAACTTTGATATCTCAAAAACTAAAGATTTTACGAAAAGTCTATAAGAACAGTGAGATGCAGATTACTGTTATTTGGATATATTTATACCGATTTTATTTGGCTGCTACAAATAAGAACTTTAATAAGTTGTAAAGGTTTCGCTGGGCTCCATCCCTCAATATTTTAACATAATGAGGCAAATACAAAATATATTGTGTTTTCATTTTGTTAAAATATCTCTTACTAAATTTTCAAACTTATACACATTTATCAAAGGATGCGTAGCTCTGATATTTAAATATAAATGTAATGCGTATTCATTAATTTAATATAGTATGAGTATGCCGAGCATGAACTGAGATAAACAAACATTTTTACCCTGATAGAACCCAGAAACTTTAACAGTACACCGTGCTTAGTTTTGGTACTCTGTGAATATTTATTTTCGTGCATAACAAACCATTTAATTCGTAATTGGCCTTGCTTATTTTTACAAATACTAATACGCAATAAAAATGTAATAGAAGAAAATGTTTCTCTTTAATTATACATAAAGATAAAAATGTATGTAACTATGTGCGGGATAAAAAAAGTGCATTGCTGCCTGGTTTTATAACAATTATTTTTTTTCTTAACTATGCATATATATAATATAGAAATAAATAACATATATATATATATAAAACTATATGAAACTTTTTAAGGTTTATATAATGAATTCTACCTAGATTTTGAACTTGACTGTATAATCGTTAAGATAAATTAATAAAAATAAACATCAATTAATTACTCTTTGCGATATATATGTTTGAAAATTACTCTACAGCATAAATAAAAAACGTTCAAAAACTTAATTAGGTTTAGTTTTTCTACATATTTTCACCAGGAAAATACGTTTTATATCATAATAACCATAAAAACCCTTCTTTTTCACGAAATATCCCTTAAACGGACATAAAACACAAAACAGTAGCACTACCAAACATGACAGTTACTTGTTACAACATAAAACCGTAGTTTCCTATCCAAGAAACCGTAACGTTTTATGTATAAATCTAATGGTAAAAATTTATAAAAATAAATTTTTACTCTCTATACAGGTAATTTTTAATAAACAACTTCTATTATAATAGTGTTCGCAACAGTTCAATCTAAGTCGTCTCCTTGGAGTTAGAAGTTGGTAAATCTGTGTCCGAACTTTGTATGCAAGTTTCGAGCCTGTTTACTTCCAGCGACACGTCTTAATCACGGTTTCCGTGACGTAACCATGCAGCAGGATAGTACATGTGGTTCAACTCATTCAGTAAAAATAATACATAATTCACGAGTAACAATTACAATAAGAATTAATATATGATACCAATATTATCAAAATTAGTAGGAAGTAATAGAATTGTAATTATTTTAACTAACTGACACATTCATCATTAAAATTATAAATGTTATTATTTTTTTAATTTGAGAGAATATTTCATACATTAAAAATTAACACATAAAATAAGTAATTTGTTTTAACAAACAGTACTTACATTTTTTAATATTATTTGTGTATGTCCTTCAAATTTAACGTTTAGTTGTATGCTTTAATGTAGCAATTTCTCTTTATTTTATTTTAACCATTACACTTCAAACATAAATCGGAGCTAGTTACATTAATATTTAATACTACTGTACATTCACGCGACGATGAAAAACACACTATAATGTTAATTATATTATGACTATAATGATATGTAGAAAAATAAATACCTAATATGGTTTGGGGAATAAATTATAAAGGAATCTTCCCTCCCGGAATGCCAGGGCTAGGTTCAGAAAACATGATGATCATTCAGAAAAATGTTAATATTTCAAACCTGTAAATCACCAATAAATTTTGATAATGTTTTGGAATAAAACACGATAAACACATATATATAGATGCACACAACGTAAGTTTTGTTCTCTAACAGAAACTTTAACGAGGAAGTCTAGTTTTGATTTAGATAACTTTCTCAACATCCGTGGAATACATATGGTAGTAGGAGGAATTCTGTGCAAGACATTTTGTATGTCTTTAACCGGAGAGTCAAAAACACCAAACATTGCTATCCAATCATAACAATTGAGTTAGGGTCATATTTATCACAGGCACATCATGGTAAATTACCTGCAATTTTCACCCTAGTATTTTTATAACTCTTTAACACGAGTTTCTGCCTATACCAATCCCGTTAAACTCTATAGACAAATAAAAACTCCTGAGAATACAAAATATTTTCTAAAAACAATAATTAAGACTTGTTTTGTTACTAGAGGACATCTAAGGTTAGTATTTTTGTTCTCTTAATTTCTGCAAATTTTCAGTAAAAAACGAATAGAGAGAGCTGTACAGGAGTAACTGAAGATCTGTGTACATAAGGTGATTCAGCTAAGATAACCTAGACTTATTACAAGAAGGAAAACAGTTAGATCTATAACATACAAACAAAATGCCAGCCTTATAAATAATATACATGGGAATCCGTTTAAAATAATGTAATTGAATGAACAATATGTACCGAAACTGAAAATCGCGGGTTCTAATCTCAACATATTCCAATTTAATATCATGACCTATAATACATTTTCAAAGCGGTATTAGACAGAAACAATATGGTAAAATTTGTTTTCCAAAGGATTTCTACTGGTTTAAAATGTCAAAATAAAGAAAAATTAATGAATTAAATAGAACCCTGTTTTTATCAAAACAGTGATGCACAAAATGAAACATTGAAGCCAACAAACCCCGAATCTACATAAAGAAACGCTTTAAAATATCTTTTGAGTTTAAATGCGTACAACTCTAAACATTTAAATGGTAGATTGCATCATGTTATAGATATTGAAGTAATTTTAATTTGAAGATTTATCAAATTAAAAAAATATGACTGTTTTTGACCTTTTTGAGTGAGTACTAATAATATTTTTAATGTGGAAATCTTAAACGTATCCAGTATTATTACTGTTGATTGTAAGTATTTCGCATTGTTTATAGTAAATCTATGCAACATTATACGTAGGCTTAAGAGTATATAACAATTTTGGTGTAATTTATTCAATCAATATTAAAGTATTTCAAAAGTTTCAGGACTAAAAATATTCCCTACTTTTGTTTTGAAGTGTAAATAGAGTATAAAATCTAGCAAAGCGTTTGTTTGAGTTACAGCATGTGATATACGTTTTTTAATGCTAGGTGATTTTTTTAAAGATATTTATGTGTTATGTGATATATATAAGAAATTTAAGAAATTCATATGTTGAAAAAATTATTGACATCAATCATCTAATTCGTTTAAAGCTTGTTATTGAAAATGGAAGGATGGACAGGATACCACAAAGTTTCGAGAACTGGAATCTATCCTCTTCGTCAGATGGGGAATTATTAGTATAGCATATTAGATAGCAATCTCTGGTTTTCACCACTATTTAAGTTTTTTCATGCTCTTTAAAATGAGGGGTCACTTGATAGGGGTTTACATTTGATATTTTTGGGTTGCCCCCAAAATTTCGCATTTTTGGGGGACACAAAAAATTTTCAATATCATAAAATGAAACTTCCTTTCCATATTGCACCACTACCCAAAGGATATCTCCTTATATTACCTATAGAAAAAAGTAGAGGGGGGGTCCTGACTTTATATTCACCCTGTATAGTTTATATAGTAAATTCCGGATTTTGTAAGTTGTGACATCCTTTTGTGTTCACCCTGAATATATATATATATATATATATATATATATATATATATATATATATATATATATATATATATCTATCTATATCTATATCTATATGTCTATATATGTATATATATATATATCCTGTTGATCTCATTTACCTTTACACATAGAAAATATTTATAGAAGTTGGAAAGTAATCAAACCAATAAATTGCATGGTGATTACAATGTAAATTAAGTTGCTCAACAAGGAAAACTTTCCCCGCAGTAAGACAATCAGAAGTTTCTTTCCGTGTTAAGTAAATACAATGACAGCGCTTTTAGAACAACTTTGTAATGCTTGAAAGGCTTGTGGTCTTGGTTTTTAGTCAAAGTTTCATTCCATTATTTGAGAAATGTATTGAATTTGGTTCATCCTGATTACGGTTTCGTTGTACGTTTCCATAAATTAATAAACAAAGGAATAGGTTTTGGCCATAACAGAGTGCAGAAATTCTCTAGCTTATCCTGTTCTATGAATATACGTATGACTTGTGAAATAAACAGTTTGGTTTCAATTATCGATAAAAAACATGTAATGCTTCATGCAGGATGGACTACTGGATATCGTGTTGTATAAAGTAATGTATTACACATTCCTTTACAATGTAATAAGAACATACAATATCCACACCTTTATAAGAAGGAAAATTCCATATTTGAGGTACTGATCAACTTATTTTTACAAGATTACTCACCTTCCTGAGTGCGATCATGTGATATGGTATGGATTTTACACATGGATAATTTGGATGGTAAGAAGAAAGTAACGGCATCACATATTGGTTTTTTTAAAAAGATCGATATATTTAGAAAATATCAAAATTTTAAATTCATGAAGTTTCTTCCTGGTTCTTTAAGGATTTGGATCGACATTGAAGTCCTCAATTCACTGTCCAATAAACCATACCATACCAGGTTTATTTGAAGATAAGACGTAAATATTTTCGGTCTGCGATTTTCCAAACGCTATCGGATAAGATTGGCAGCAGATGGAAAGTACGTAAATGGTAAATCGGAGGGTCGGGAATTTAATACAGTGCGTCATCACACACTAGTAAACCCTATTCCAACCCTTTATGCTACCCAGTCAAGTGTACACAACTACACACTAAGTCAGACAGCCAATAGTGGGATTAGGACTCGCTTTTGTCGTACGACCTTGAGTACTTCCCCATGAGAACGATGTAAGGAATCCTCATGCTGTTTATGCCCTAATTTTTGATAATATTGTTATGGAAGATATCAAATTTTAAGAATATAATTAATTAATACGCATCCAATAAATTTATACTGTGTTTTTTAGGCGTACAGTCTATTAATCTTCAAAAAATGAAATACAAATAAGATTATTCTTGAATAATCTGTAGGCTATAACGATATATATATATATATATATATATATATATATATATATATATATATATATATAAAACTAAAACCCATTTAGCATATTAGTTATATCGATATAAGTAGACACAATTATACGATTATAAGGTCTTAAAAGTTGATGATTTTATCATCCTTTTAACGGGGCTATAATCAACATGGCTGGTATTACAGCCGTGTCCTAACTCAGACCCAAACGTTGACGTCCCATTAAGCAAACTCATAAAAATAATAACATTAAAATAACATTCTAGAATAAGTTAGGAGATGATTTTTATCATCTTTTCATGCGGCTACAATCAACATGGCTGGCATTACTGCCGTCTCTTAAATCAGACCCAAACTTTGACGTATGATTAAGTAAACTTATAAAAAGTATTAATATTCTGGTATCAGTTGAGAAGATAGAAAAACATACACAGTTCAGCAATCTACTTCATATCATTGATGACCTAAATTGATGACCTAAATTAAATATCATGTGCTATACTCTTCTACATAACGCAATGTATTAGGACATTCCACCCGTTAGACATGTTTTTAAGGAGGAACCACCCCTACAACACATCCCATCTCACTGAACAAAATTTGGAATCTCGTATGCTAATGAAATATTTGAACGGCAACAATTCATTTAGATAGATTCATAAGTGTAACAATTTAATCGTTTTGCACTGTTTACGTTCATCTCTGATGACTAGGAGATTAACGGAAGTCAGCAGATAAAATCTGTAATTTGATCAGCAGAGTAAGGGTGAGGCACCGTCATCAGTAAGGTATTGCAGATAAGTTGTAGTTAGGACAGGTAGTTTTAAATGCGCCGCAAGATTGTTACTTAACGTTAATTAATGAACCATATCGCTTGCATGAAAATATGTTCTACTAAACTTCCCCACGTAGAGTTTATACGTATTCACCAGAGACAGTATGCACTTTTAAATATTTAATTTATGACTTGCTTACACGCCAACTTCCAATATTTGGGCGAGTCTTCAGTTCAGTCTTACAGTGATGTCGAGCATCTCTTAATTGAGCTTTTA